>NC_065515.1:31425410-31739256 GCF_006386435.1 Epinephelus moara
AGCCACCGAAGGACCGCCCTGCAGATTTACGATTGGTTCTGCAATGTAGGGAGTTTTTTTTAAACTCTGAAATTGTATCCGCCCATCTAAACACAAAATCATGGAGAAAGTCATCAGTCTTTAGTTAAGCAAAGCGTCTAAAGACTGACTTGTGAGACTATATTCCACCAAGGCCAAATGCCCTATCTTGCAATATTAACAAAAGCGAAAAAAATAATGTGTTTATCTGCTCCATGTCTCTGATCTGACCAAACATCTAATGGGTTCTTGTTTGGCTGATGTCACACCCTTCCACCAAGTTTCATGAACTCAGGCCAGTATTTTTTTTCTGTATTCCTGCTGACAAACAGACAAACCAAACTGAATACTCACCTCTTTGGCAAAGGCAACTAGTCTGACCACTTAAAGCTACTGATTGTTTAATACATTTAAAAATCTTATTTGTCAATTGGCCTCTTCGTCAGCTTACCCATACAGTCACAAGAACTATTACTACTAAAACAAAAAATAAAATCTTGCCAAGTGGAAATTGCCTCACTTTGTTGCACATAGCTGCAGATGTAACCCTTTGACATCGCCCAAAAAGTGCCAAGCACATCACCAACTTGTACGCGGCTTCTTCATTTTAGTCTTCACTGAAAAATGTGTCAAACATTGATGGCGCGGAGACAGAAAAGTTCTTGTTCCCTATCGGGCAGATTTTGACAGAGTCTCTGTCACAGCTTCCAGTGGGAAGTCAAGATGACGGCAGCAGAATCTCAGTGGGCCGTCTCTCCTCTGGACATAATCTAGCATCACACTCTTAATCAAACACTCACATTAATACAGCATGTCCTCACAAAAACACATGCAAGGCGCCAAGTTAAGAGAATCTCTCTCTCTCTCTCTCTCTCTCTCTCTCTCTCTATCTCCCCTTGGACACCTCTCTCCCTCTGCTCCGACAATTACGACGGAGACTAGCACAGCAGGCGGTTGACAGTGATGAGATGTGTGAGGAAATGCGTATTCCTGTGTGTGTCAGCAATGATGCACTTCCATTAGCAACAAAGCCTCCTATCTGTAACCTAAGATTTCAGGTTTGATTCTGCAGTGATTGAGCGACACAAATTCAAGTTATCTGTCCACTCCTTTTTCTAGGTTATGGTACAGTTCAAGATTGGCCGTCATAATTGAAGACAACAGTGGCTGCAACAATATTAACATGACAATTAGAATTTTGTTTTGATTGTCTACACCTCCAGCAACTGAATCACCAGCTAGTTTGCCATTTGCTGCAGCCTATAAATACGTCATCGGTCTGGTGAGGTCATTTCAGACACTGATCACTGTCCAACAAACAAACTGTGGGCTCTCAAAAAAACTGGAGGGCAGTGCCAGGCCCATGTTTGCACCAAAAACTGCTGACTACAATCTGGAAAAGTTCACTTCAATGTCTTAGAAAGGACCATGTGGGTAAACTCTCTTAATTGCTTTGTAAAAAATATATATATGTACACCTTTTTGTACTGTATAACAGGCAGTGTGGGCGTCTATATAGTGTTTCCCAAAACTATAAATGTCTCAGTAAGCTAGAGGAAAAGAGTGAGACAGAAACACACTGAGAAAAAGAAGAAAATCACCCAGCTATAGACACCAGGAGGCAAAGGGTTAAACAAGACCCCATCGTATTTTCATGCATCTTCTGCTTTTGACAGATGAAAAATGTCAACTGTCCTGTTTGTATTTGGGAGTTTTTGCACTATTCATCTGCTTCATTAGTGCCTGCTGCTCCTAGCCCCTGACAGCTGCTGGCCCCCTGCTCTCAGCGCGCATACACACACACACACACGCACACACACGCACACCTACTCCTTTTTTCAGACTGTGTCGTCGCAATGGGTTAGATGATTGACTCACTCTCTGACCTCTGAGGCCCTGGTGAGTATGAGACTGTGTGTGTGTGTGTGTGTGTGTGTGTACGGTTCATTGATATTCGAGAGACATACAATGCACACGCATGCCTGCTGTCTGTCTAAGGGGTGTGAGATGCTGGTGGCAGAACACACACACACACACACACACACACACACACACACACACACACACACACACACACACACACACACACACACACACACTCCTTTGTTCCTCAGCTCTTCTTCAGCTGGCCAGGCTGTGCTCTCCCCAGCCCAGGCATGTAAAGCCAGCATCCCTGTCCGTGTAAAAGGTCTGGATGGGGCCTTCCAGCGTAATTAACACTGATCCAGCTCTCCCTCTCTCCAGCTTCTCTCCCTGTACGCCAATTAAAAGGAGCTGCGAGAGGCTCCCGTCTTCTCCCTCCATCCCCCCTTTATCCCTGGAGCCCTTACAGCCTGGGACCGAAGGGTTTCTCTCAAGTTCTTGCTTACTCATTTATAAAAACACACACACACACACACATACACAATTAAAGGCGCGTGCTACATCAAAATAAACACCTAAATGTTAACACACACATGCAAAATAGATGTATATTTTGTATTCTCTTTCTTTCGCTTTCTTTCTCCCACTCACACACACACACTAAGTGCAAGAGAGGAAAGCATGACTTTTTTATGTGCTCATTGGTCCTTCATGTGGTTTTATGATGATATATTAATCAAGGCAATAAGTCACAGTGTAGGGACAGTCATTAAAAATATACCTACACCCAGTGGAGTCATCACTCCTCTACTTCAACACACTGAAAAGGGAAGAAAACTGAGGAGGAGGAGAAGATGACGAAAAATGGACGGGTGGATTTAAAGTGCCAGATTGTTCTAGTAAGTTGAAATTTTGAGGAAAAACTGATAAAGGATGTGTTCTTGTGTCTCATCTCACTTCAACTAAACTGTGAAAAAGTACTAAAGTGTTGTATTTGAATTGTAAAATTAAAAGGAATAGTTCAGCATTTTGGGATATTATGCTTTCTTGCTGGGAGTTGGATGGGAAGGTCAATACCACACTCTGTCTGTTTAATATGAAGCTACAGCTAGCTGTCTGTTAGCTTCGCACAGAAACAGGAAACAGTGGGAAATAGCTAACCTGGTTCTGTCCAAAAGTAACTGAATCCCCCAACCAGCACTTCTAAGTCTCACAAACACATTATATATATATATCGTTTGTTTAATCCTTATAAGAACTGAAGCTTAAAATCTTTTCAGCTTCATATTTAATGGACAGATATGAGAGCATGGCCGTGGAGTGGGCTCATAAAGGTACAACTAAATTGAACCTTCTATTCCCTAATGCTTTAAACAAAAGGCATAGAGCAGGAAGGAATGCATGGATAAGACAGGTTATAGATTAACAAATGTATGCAGGAAGAGTAAAAAGACCTGACGTTTTGTACCCAGATGGGTCAGAAAATTTGCTCCATTTAGTGCAGCCTGATGCTGACACTGGTAGGTGGAACATCAACACATCAAAACCTACGCCTGAAGTAGATAAAAGGATACCAAGACCATCAATAAGCAGCAGTCTTTGGTTGCAAAAACCCCATTCCCATTTTCAAAAACATATAGAGCGCTAGCCACAGGGCCAACTCATCACATGCAAACGCCAGCTGCTGAGAACCCAGCATTCTTGGGCCTCGTAAAACCAACAGCAAAACAAAAGGGGAGGGAGAGGAGTGAGGCAGGAGGCATGAGACATGGGCACAGTCAGAGGTATGGATGGCGGAGCTCCTACAGGAAGGAGACACATTCCAGTAAAGCTTTTCCAAGATACTCTCCTCCCCTGCTAACCTTTATATAAAACACAGCAACCACAAAACATCCGCACAAGCTGGAGACCTACAGTGTGCGTAAAATGCATCTATTTTACAGAACAGAACACGCTGCGCAACAGGATGAATATGCGAATATGAGGTGGTTTTGACTGAGAGCAGGAGCAGAAAGCACTAGGAGACCACAATCTCATCGACTGGCGTGCGACCAGATCCCCTCCTAACCTCCCTGGTCACCCTGGGAGACAACTGCTCAGACTGCAGCATCCCTGTTTACCACGGTGTAGGAGGTTTGGGTGAGGGGGCACAGGGCAGGGTCAGGTGATGTAATGAGGTTGGACATGAGGAGAAAGGGATCAAACAGAATGAGAGATGAAGATGGACGCAGATACAATGACCAGGTATTGACGGACCGACCCTTCGGACCCTAACCCAACCCCCAGGCGCAAGAATGAAAAATGCAGGCTCTCTCAAATGGAGCCGTTTCACACATAAGCAACCAACACTCCCTGGAATACAGACACACACACACACACACACACACACACACACATACATACAAAAATATACAATCCCCAGCCCCTACTGTATGTTCACTGTGAAATCAATGAGTACCAAAGGGATCAGGCGTGGACTTCTATGTGAATTTCTTATGCCTGAAGGTTAAGTGAGGAAAAGGGGAGGCATACGGAGGGGAACATAGCAGAGGGGAGGAGAAAAGAGCAAAGCCGAATGGAGGAGAGAGTTTCGGAAAGAAAGAGGTAAGTTTCCTGACACTGAATGCACTGTGGAGCCCGCTTACCAAGAAGAGTGGAAAGCAAGGGCCTGCTCTTCAAAGAGAATATGCATGGCGTGGTGAGCACCGCTCTGGTAACAATAAGGTTGTAAAATCTTTATCTCCACAGGCTCCTTGCATGGCTCACCTTGACCTGATGGCTGGAGTTCTGTCTCTGCTCTTGTACCTACAGTACTTTCTCTCTGAATGAACACCCCCTCCCACTCTTTCTCTTCTCTCCAGCAATCTATAACCCTGCTCTTGCTATTTGTTATTTTCCCCTTCCACATCTCCCCCTCTGCTCTTTCCCTCTAACCTTCTATCTCCTCTTTCTTTTCATTCTCTCTCAAGACTCCTACTGCCTATCCCCTTCCCCTTTTTCTAGCTTCCTATATTGTTCCTATATAGATTCCTAAACTTTTTCACCTTACATCTTTATTCCCTGCCTCCTCACCTCCTGAGGGAGCAACAAGTCTCCCTCTATTTTTTTCACTTTTGCTCTGCCCTTACCTCTCCTTTACTCCAGTCTCCATCTTGTTTTCTCAATATTTAGTCCAGACTATGACCCCTAGCGATTGTCCTAAGGGTGAAAATCATAAAAGATCAATGGACTGTGCTCCCATCTGAAATTGTGAAGCAATCAATGCTCAGGTAATGATTAATCAGTGATAGATTAATTGGTTGTTAAGAATTTGATTGACCATGTGAAATTTAATAGATTAAATAAAGATCTCATCTAGTAGAATGGTGTACTTTGAAAGCACGATTCAACGTCTAGTATTAACAAACAAATAGCCCAATATAACTACTTATGACAAGAATGCCATGTTGGGGTCTGGAAGAAGGGCGCAGCAGCAACACTGTAAAATGAAGCGGGCAAAGCAATGCTTTATTTTGTTTGATTCAATGTGTTTCATATGTCTAGGTCTCTACATCTGCGAGCTGTAATTGAGGACAACAACGCATTGGTGTTGTCTGGTATAAACAAAGTTTTATGTTATTTGAAAATAACAATAAAACTATCATTAATGCTACCAATGATCGATTAACGATAGTGCTTACAATTTGCAACCCTGTGCAGTACCATGACGATTTCAAAATGAACAACTTCCTCAACAAAATATTGAAAAGACAGAATCTTCAAATATAATTAAACCAAGCCAAATGTTTGATGATTTTTTGAGGGACTGAAAATATTAAATTCTCAAGCAGAGGCTGTATAAAAGTTTTAAAACAGTGTCCAGGGCATCTGGTGGGCTCCGTTTCAAGTCATACTCATCTCTCTTTCCTTGCATTTCCTGTCTGTATCTCTATTTTTGCTTCCCACAAATAAAGGCAAAAATGCCCCCTGCAAAATCTTCAAGAACTAAATAAACAATGTTCAGTTGTACAGCAACCGACGTCACAATTTGTTTCAACTAAACCTATATAAAAAACCTAAACCAATCTCACCCTGACAAAATTAACCACATAAAAAAAGGTATATTAAACAAAACTGGTGCTGGTGTGGTTACACAGTCATCATACCTGCAGAAACTGTGCAACAGGAGAACATAAACTACAGCAATCTGTTTTATATTAACAGTAAAAGTTGAACATTCCGTGTAAAACAACACACATACACCACACATATAAAAAGTATGAGGAACAGAATGTGACCTACAGCATCCACCGCTTTCAACCAACCACAGCCCTGCATTGCCGCAGTGCATTGTGGGGAACTAATTAGCATGAAGGACTGTGGTCTCTGAGCAACCATGACCTGCAAGCTGAGCTCAAACTTCTTCCTTGCGCGTTCTCCACCTCTCTGTGCCTGAGGCGCTGTAGAGAAGGTGTAGTCACTGGTGCGTTGAAATGCAGCCCAAGTGATCAGCAACTCAGGGGAGTCGGGAGAGAGGAGGGGAGGAAAATGTGGGTGTTTCCTTGGCCGACAGTGTGTCTCTGAAAATGTGTGTATGTGTGTGTGCAGTGCATGTGAAGGTTGGCAAGGTGAAACATCAGATTGACTGCTATCATCCGCGTCTATCATTGTTCTGCTCCTCACTCTCTCTCCTCTTTGTTCCCGCCGCAGCGTGCTCCTCCTGGGCTCGTTTCCACTCAGTGTGGTCTACAGCAGAGCCCTGTGGTGTTTTGCTCCTGACTAATCAAACTAGTCAGTGTCACTGGGCGGCCTTATCTAAAACACATGGCCATGTCAGTTCCTTTCACTCGCCAGCTTTTCAACGTTTAGCAGGTTCCCAAGCTAAAGAACTTTAACTCAAAGAGTCTTCAGGCCTCAGCTCAGTCAAACCACAGGGAAAGGAGGGATGAAAGATAAAGCAATGCAACATTTGAATTTATTTTTTACTATGAAAGTGTGTGTATTTTTTTGTTTTGCACATTATGACTTGTAGTGGAGGTATATGTAAACACAGTGGGGAAAGTGCAGGTGTATTTGTATATATTTTCTTACAGTACTCTATTACATTGAGGATGCTTTGTTTGTTTATGTGTGTGTCTGAGCCGATGTGTTGTCACGTCACTCCTACAGTCGGCTGCAGGGTGACAGTGTGTGCACACTTTCCCATAGTTTACCTCGTAGAGCAGGCATCCTAGCGACCAGATGTCAGATTTGAAGTTGTATCCATTTTCATGTATCCTCTCTGGTGACATGTAGTAAGGAGTACCCACTGGAACACAGAGGGAGAGGAGGGGGCAGAGGAGGGAGGGAGCAGGAGAGGACAGAAAGAGACAGACAGAGGTAGAGAAGGCGAGGAGGACAAAGAGAAGAGTGAGCGTTAACATTTTGCAATGCAAGCCCATGCTTCCCCCAGTTCATCAACATCACTGACACACCTCAGACAGTACAGAAAAGCAGGTGAGGAACGGAGGTGTACTCTCACACTGTGACACATTCAGAGGCTGGAATACTCACCATATTTTAGCAAGAGTTAAAAAAAAAACTAGAGGGAGACTTTAAAGTGCATTGCCTCTGTTAATTCTATTTAAGCTTAAGTAAGATGATATTTAATAAGGTTAGATATTATCATGCACACTGATACAGTGCATGCAATTGTACAAGTACCACAAAGCTGCATACATATGTATAGCAGACATTCTCGCGCACACACAAAATATACATAAATCAGTTTTGATTACTGGGGCTAAGTAATGATCTGAAACAGTAGTCAGAGAGTCCGCCCAGGGAGCAGCGGTGGAGCCTCAAAAGTTGGCCCGTTTCTGGTTCTGGTTTGGAAACTCAAGAATCCCAAACTGCCACGGCGACTGGCAGAGCTCCAGAGAATCAGACCTTCACCCAACTGGACACAAAGACGAACCACAGCTCAACATCACATCTATAACACGCTGCAGGAAGCTCCGGAGATTTGCTGCTCTCTTAGCCGAGTCTGACTGGCTGCTTTTTTCATTTGCTTTCAGTTTGCTGTGATTTCCCCATGTTAAAGTCTATCAAGCAAATCCAGCAGAGGTTTTATATTAATCACATATGGTTAAAGGATGGAAACTTTACCAGCTCTCTAACCTGTGCTGAGCAGCTCTCAGACTCTTCTCATTCCACATCCTCTCAAGCAAACGTGTGAACGGAGGCTTACTGACATGTGACGGTGACAGCTACAGAGGCTTGCTGAGTTGGTGTACAACATCCATCAGTAGCATCGCTGCACATGAAAATGTGTGTAGGCTACACTGTAGAGCTTGTGCCTTACATGTCAAAAATAATCAACATCTTCTTGCATTCTCGTTGGGATCCAATCTGATTATTAACCTGACAAACTGATTGGTTTCGCTGAAATATATAACTTAGATTACTAATTGAGTTTCTTGTATTTCAACTGTTTACGTGACTTTAACTGAATTCCAATCTGATTATAATATGAGATCGATGACTTTGCATTGCATTGTTTTATTTTTTCCACTGCTAATGACTCTTTTGTCTTTGTCTGAAATGCAGTGTGCCCAGTGTGCACTCTAAGACTGTGGTGTCCAGTACTTTCTCAGGTTTTAGGTCAAATCAAACATGATACTATCCATTTAGCTTCCTTCCTCTAGAATCGAGGTTGTGCACATTTTTATCATATTAGCTGGTGGAGTAAGTTGTGGAATTAAACCTTAAACATCACTTGACACCACAGGCTGAAAGGAAAAAACTAGGAGAACCTTGTCATAGCTCTGCAAGAGTTTCTACAGCTTAAGATTTCAGACTTTGTCAAACTTTTTTAACGCCACTTGGAATTAAATTTAAGACCAAAGGAGAAAGAAAATCAACCTCTATTTCTTAGGGTGAGGGACACTTCAGCCCAAATGTTTATTGTAACATAAAACATGACTTTTTGTCTTTCTTGGCGATTTCGTGTCTTTCACTCTGCATCAAATCCCATCATGCCAGGTTTAAGAATATTTTTGCATAAAAAGACTATCGCAGGGCTGACACATAGACACAACCAATCATGGTCACATTAACACCTATGGCCAATTTAGAGTCACCAGTAAACCTGCATATCTTTGGACTGTGGGAGGAAGCTGGAGTACCTGGAGAAAACCCACGCTGACACGGGGAGAACAAACTCTACACAGAGAGGCTCCCCCACCCCGTGAGGTGTGCTGTGAGGTGACAATGCTAACCACTGCACCACTATGCTGCCACTAACTTAACTAGATAAAACTAAATTAAACTAATCAGAGAAAAAGATTAATAAAATCTGACTTCCCATACCTAAGCATTTCTAAGACTTTTGAAAGTTTGATTGAAGACACTTAAGGCCTTAATTTTTTTTGGTTTTTGAATTCAATGCTTTTTAAGACGTATAAGGCTGCGTGAACCCTGTCTGCTGTGTGAGGCTGAATAAAAATGAAGTTGAAAAAACTTGTTCTTCATTTGTACATTGCTTTGGACAAAAAAATCTCTGCCAAATGAATAAACGTAAAAGTTAAATTCATGCAATGTAAGGGGGGAAAAGTTTGTTTTTTTTAATAAACCAAACCCAAATCCAGTCTAGCCCCTAGCCTGTATACGAAATGTGTGCTGGGAAACAGGTAGATAAAGCTATGAGGAAGAGGTTTTTTTTTACAGAGGGCAACTGGTAGTTGTTGAGTTTACAACACACACAAACAGCTGAAGTGAGCTGGGTAGGTGAGAACAGCTCTCAAGTGGAAAGAACTCAGGAGAAAAGTCAGCTAGCAGGAAAAGTGTTAGTAAAAAAACAAAACATAACTACACACTCACCGGCAGCACTCACATATGCGCGCACACACACACACACACACACAAACCCTCCAGAGCCGTTGTGCACGTTAACAGGTTGGAGGAAACTCAGCTAATGTGATTGCAATTAATAAAACTATTACAGAGGGGGCTATTAGATGTGAAGTCTATGGGAGCTGGAATAAAAGCTAGCACTTTTAATTTTGGTGCGGATCTAATTGGGTTGAAAAAACATGCTTTTATCTTAAATGTGCGGTTTTGAATAATGAAGTGCTACCTGTCATTCCAAAAATAATCAGCATCTGCACAGGCAGGAAAGAAGCAAGAGAGAGCAAGTGGAAGAATAAACAGGGGATTGCTGTTTTAATTGGTCATCAGGTTGGTATTGTGGTTTATATGTGAGGGTGTGTGTGTGCGGGTGTGTGTGTGTGTGTGTGAGCTGTGAGGTCTCATGGTGCGGTCTGAACAAGCTCCCCTAACATTCATTATTAGTTGATTAAAAAGAATCAGCTTCTCTTATGCTAATAGTGGCATAAAAAAAAGGCGGCAGCGGCGGGCTCAGGCTCCTTCAGCATGCTAAATCAAGGGCACATTACTTATTCATGCAAATAAATTGAAAGTCATGTTGGGATTGATTTCCATTATTGTGAATGGCTGTGACAACACTGTACTTTGTGCGAAACAGGCTAATCGTTGTTGTATAGAAGGTGAGATGCCATACAGTATAAAGAACCCCGCACTTCTAACCCCCTGCTGAATGTTCTGTTAAATGAACCAAAATTGGTGCTCTTTTAAATACATTTATTGATTTGATTGCACACACTTGCTGCAATTACCTCATCAACAATTTAAACCTACAGTGAGCCTCTTACACTTACAGGGAGTTTCCATTAATGGTGTAAACCTTCTCTAATCTGTGCTCCATTACCAGATTCTGTATTTTGAACAGCAAGCCAGATTCTGCTGGAATCTCAAAGGCTGTGATTGAATTTCTCATTCAGACTCAGGACAGGAGTTTGGAAACCTCTGCTCTCTCATGTTCTAATAAATAAGATGTAAAGTTCTAGGCAGAGCCAGAAAGGACTTCATATCATAGTCAGAAGGCGTTCTCTGTATTCCCTTATAGCCCCATTATGTTTTTCATGGTTTTCTATATGTCCTGCTCAGCCCTCATCCCCACCCCCATTTGGCTCCCCGCCTTCCAATCCCTATTTCACAATTTGCTTGCTTGCCTTTATAAGATAATCAAGCCTTTATATACATGTTGAAATAGTCATAATTATTTTCAACATCAGCCTCCCTATAGTCTTTCTGCTTCCGTCTAATTCTCCCTCCTCCTCTCAATTTCTTTTGCTCCCTTTCCCCCAGTACTCATCGTTAACACCTCTCTCATTACAGGTGTTAATTGCAGGTATATTATACTACTTATTGCTGCCAATTGGCTAGTCTCTCATTCCACCAACGACTGCATCAGTTTCCTCTAACTATCGTTCTTTCATTCTTTTTCTCCGTAATCCAACTCTTGCCATAACCCTCTGTATACATCCTCAGCACTGGAAAGCAGAGTGTCTTTTGCAAGCTTGTGTGTGCTTTTGCCAGTCTAATGTCCCAGAGTGTGGACGTGTATGTGACACCGAGTGTTTGTCTGTGGAAATGTGTGTATGCTGCAACTTTGTGTGAATGTGCACCATAATCTGTGCATGCATTCAAGCCTGTATGGATATGCACATGCGTCTCAGTGCATACATACATCTGTATAGGAGACAAAGAGTCTGTGTATCTCTCAGTGTGTGCGAGAGTGTAAAAGGGACAAAAAAAACTCTGTGTGTGTGTGTGTGTGTGTGTGTGTGCGACTGCAGGCTGCCGAGCGGTTGAGTTGAAAGCCTGGGAGCTGACAGGCTGTATGCCTGGACCTCCATCTCATCTCCACCACCCTGCTCTACTGTTCAGCTGGGTGGCTGGGCTCATTACAGAACCACGCTGGCACGCGATTGCACACACACGCACGCACGCACGCACGCACGCACACACGCACACACACACACACACACACACACACACACACACACACACATCTTCCTCACATTCTTTCTTTCTATCCCTCTCTCACTCTTGCTTTTCTTTCCCTCTGTCACATTGTCATATTCTCCCCTCTTCCTCCTGCTCCCTCTAACTTTCTCTCTGCTTCTTTTTTTCTCCTCTTTTTTTTCCCTGTGTCACTCTGTCACATTCTCTTCTCTCGCACCCGGCACATTCCTCCTTTCTTTTTCTGGTTCTTTGTCACCCATTCTTCTATTTCTTACGCTCCTTTCTTTTTCTGACATATTGCTTTCTCTTCACTCTCTCACTCTCTGTGCTGTCTCCCATTCGCCGACTCTAGTTTTCTCACACCTCTTCTCTCTCTCTCGTTCACCCTAACCTATGTCTCTCTCTCTGAGTAAAAGTCAAAGCACCAGAGGGAGGGACGGGGGAAGGAGAAGTGAGGACAAGTAAAACTGAGAAACAGCAGCAGGGGAGAAGGATATATGTGACAAGGAAAAAGACAGAGAGGAGATCTGCTATTTGAAACAAACCCCAAAAAATGTCAAGGGGAAAGCCAGGGACAGAGGGTGGAAGGATGACGCACTCTGAGTCCCTTATGTTGACAGGTCATACTAACATCATCTTCCTCTACTGAATACATCCTCAAAATACTCTTAAAAGGATACAACATACTGTGGTCACACAAGTACATATTAAATGTAACATTACATGCTTATTTGTGGTGAGTAAATGTTATGATCTCAGAGCCAGTTTAACTGTTCTAAATCAACTGCATCTATGTTACACATGACTGCGGACAAAATATGACACTGTGATTTGTGTAGTTTTCTGGAGATTGCCAAAGCAGTCTTGATTGCTTCAGATTAATGATGAGAGTGCTCCAGTTGACCCCTGTGCATGTGGAGCTGCCTGTCCTCTGTCAGCCTAAAGAGGGTGCTGTGGGCTCAACATTTAATGAGCAATCACAAGACGCTTTCACCCAACTCTGCTGGCACTGCAGGCTGCTTCGGCTGATAGGGCTACTGTCGAGCTGATCATGTGATTCACACTCTCTCAAACGGCTGGGCCGCTGCTGTACAGGGGCTGAGAATAGCATGCTGTTTGTGGTAATAACAGTTTGACATGGGGAAGTGAGTTGGTGTGAATGACAGCGTTTATATTTGTCTATGGAGTTCACTTGTCTCCATTTTATAATCTATGAAGCAGCTGAAATTGCAGAGGGGATATGAGAGAGCACCTACATGTACCTGAAGAGGTCAGGCTGAAACCGGTGGAACCATCTCCACTGCATTTTACTATGTAATAATGTACTTTTAGCTACTTATGTATATTGCTTGTAAAATCAACAGATCAATTTTAACAATATTAAAACAAAATACAGACATCTGATTTAAGATCCAAATTTATTTACAGGAAATGACAATCAATGTCTGGTTGCTTCTGTGTTTGTGCTGTTGGCAAAGGAGTTTAACCACAACAGAACGTCTGGTAGGGACTTGTTAGATCTATCAGAAGGTTTAGGTTTTCTCCTAAAACATGGCCATTACATTATTCTTGCAAGACACCAGATGATTTTTATGTTCTCTTCTGTTTATCTTGGGTTGGGAAACATTTTTTTTGCTACCACTTACAGAGTAATGAGTGATTGAAGAGAACATATAAATATATTTTGCTTGTGTGGTGGCATTTTTCACCAATGCTGTAATTAAAGGAGCACTTCACCTTCAAAATAGTAAGGTTTTGTTCAAATGCATGCGTTACTTAAGTACTGAGCATACAACTGGCTAAATGAGACTTAAATTATACTGCACAGGTTGTGAGAGTTTGTAAATAAATGTCAAATGTGGCCCCCTTGTAGTGCAATATCAGGAACTTTCTTTGTTTTTGGATTCTTCGTTCAGCGTAGAGGCATGTGAGAAAAACAGCTTTCTTCACATATTCAATGTAACCCAGGGTGAGTGAGTGATTAATAAATAAATGGTCACTCTATGGGTGAAGAGTTCCTTTAAAAGACAATCTACAAGATGCCCTGTCCTCATTTCTCAAAACATGCTGGTGGTTTACAATTGTGCCTTAAACAATGTCTTAATTTAATGTCTCAACAGCAAAACACTGTGAAATCACTTCTACACAAAAAAAATAACGCATTATTCTGATATCACAGATTTAATTATTTCTTAAAAAGGTTCATTTTAAATATTTTTAGATCATAACACCACATCTGTCATGCCCTGTCTCTGTCTTGAATTTGCAGCATTACACACTGTGATGCTAAGCAACAAAAAGGTGCAGGAGCGGGCACACTTTAAAAATAGGGCACAGTGATGAGGGCTGGTAGGAGTAGGCTGTTAACAAATTGTTAATAGGTACGCTTGTGTTTTAAACACTAGGACACCTTTGAACTGAGGTAGATGTGTGTCTCTGTGTGTATTTGTGTTAAACTCTGTGTCTCTTGTAAAGTGAGGCAAGCTAAAGGTTTGGTAAATGAGTGGCACAAACATCTCTTCCTTTGGAAATCAATAATCACTCAAATGATGTTTCACACTCTTCTTGAGGTTACAGGCTTGACTCCTAATGATTTACAGTAAAAGCCCCGCAGTCATTAAACACCCTATGGGTTAAAGAATGCATTTAAACATGTGGTGCCATCTGTTTGTCAGTTGCACAGTCTCAGGTTTAGCACACTTCACTTTTTTTTACATCTTAAAACAAGTCTTAATTATTGTGGCAAGAGTAAAGGCTACAATTCTCACTTTGTTGAACAAAAAAAAAAGAATGTTATATGATTTTATTTCCTCCAGCTGACAAACACACCCATCAGTGCCAACAGTGACTCTGATTGTAAAGTTGGCTGGCTTGTTTTATGGCACACATTCACAATCAGAGCTGTGTGTCGAAGGCCTCTGCCGGGTCTTCATCTGTGTTAGGTTTAAAGGTCAAGGCAACAGGAAGTGGCTAAGTGGCCTATGAAGGGGCGGGGCACAGACGTGGCCAGGCTGCATGAATACATGACACATGGCTCTGGGCTCACCATGCCTAATGAAACACATCCAACATTGGGTGATTACTGGGGGACCGCTGTGTCTAAGTGTCTGTGTGTGCATTTGTGTGTTCATGAGTGAAGAGCATGTGTAAATCCACAATATGTATAGACTGATGCAAATTACCTAGTGAGTGAGCGGCGGTTGTTTTGGAGCTGAAGAATCGTCCCAGTCCCAAGTCTCCTAGTTTCACTACTCCTGTAGCTGTGATGAAAACATTGGCTGGTTTGATATCTGGGGAGGAGAGGAGAGTGATTGGTTGCAAACAAAAATCAAAACAACTGTTTGAATCCCTAATATTACATTATTGAAAATCTGAGAGGCAACAATGCCCACAGTATGAAGATATGATCATAAACAAAGTCCATGTCTACTGTGATGGAGACACACTTTGTCCTTGTCCAGAAACTGTATTACATGCTTAAAGTGTAGTATTGAAAATGCTCATTTCAGTTAATGTGGGCATTAGAAAACCATTTCTGTTGCTTTTTCTAAAGTAATGTTAATGTGACCAGCATCAGTCTTTGAAATTTACTGCTCTAATATAAATGTAAGCAGCTTTTGAATAGGCGGTCTCTGTTAAGTGGTCATTAAAGCCCAGAGCTCAGGGTTCATTGATGTCCCTGTGCCCTAATCAGAGTCAGCCCAACGGAAGTGCACCACCTGTAGACGTGTGTGTGTGTGTGTGTGTGTGTGTGTGTGTGCAGGACTTGATTTGACTGGGCCCTACTGAAAGCATGTGGGCCCATAAACACTGTGTTCTCTGGTCTATGTGTTGTTTAACACCTACACTTCAGCCCTCAGTCATATGCAGCAGTGTCAATCACACTGAGGTAAATTCACCGTCTTTATCTACTTTTAGTTTAAGGACTAAACAGGATCGTACTTTAAGTATTGTAACTTTTAGTCTGTTAACTAGAAAACATACAGGACAGCCGCAGTACACAGAAACTTTTTAAGATTATCTTCCGACTTCCAGACTTGGTTTCACTTCAATTTAGTATGCTATTAAAAATTAACTTGCCGAAACTTGTCTGAGACGGATAAACCATCACAGCAAACAACACCATTTTTTGTCAAAGTTTTGCTCCTGTTGTTTGGTACAGCAGCTGCAAGTAAATACTGTTTTGATAACTCTCCCTATCTTTGGTACACAAGGGACCACATCTCACTTTGGTTGAGGGTCATGAGTCTTCTTTTGAGGCCAAGCGTCCACTAAACAATGAGAGCAGTCTCGGATGAGTTGCAGGAAGGCTCTTGTCGCTCCCCTTGTCGAGACAGGGACAATACACACCTCGTCTGGTGTGTCTCAAACATCATAAAACATGCATCATTTGCATTGGTGGGATAGGACAGCGTGCCAGTCCGTATCAAGGATGGCTCTCACATCTGTGAGCTACTCTGACATCACAACAGAACTTAACTAGGTTAACATAAAATGTTTTGTGACAAAACTGCGCCCAACGTCGATGACTGCAATGGGGTCCAGCTTTTTCATGTAGTCTATATGGTCTCTCTGCACATACATTTCCACACCAAATGAAACAAAAAGAAAGAAGCTAGACAAGTGAACGTTTTTAAATGCATTTTCAAGGGCTAATATAAGCGTTAATTGGTCATATGCTTTGGAAGATTACTCGCATAATGAATCGTATCTCTGTGATTTGCTCAAACTTCATTTTCTATGAAAGGTAACCACTGTTTTTATGTGACAGGATTTCTTGTTAATATGTCACAACATTATTAGGAGGTGAGAAAAGAAATGAGAGTTACGACAGCTACAGTTATTGCTATTATAAGTCTTTCCAACTAGCGTATACTTTTTCAAAATATTCATGGTGGCTCAATTTACAAGCACAAATTTGTCCAGATGTACTTGTTAATGCAAAGAAGAAATTGCCTTATTTGTTCATTGTAGGTGTGTGGATGTATGCTTATGTAAAGTGTGTGTGTATCAGTGCTACCTCTGTGCATGACTCTCCGGGAGTGCATGTGTTCGAGAGCACTGCAGAGCTGGACGAAGTACTTCCACACCGTTCTCTCTGGGATAAGCCTCCTCTGCTTCTTAAAGTGCTGTAAAGTAAAAGTACACACACACACAAACGCACCAAATCAGAAAATCAAAGCAACATTAGCATACCTGAAAAAAATGAACAAATACAATGTTTTAATAGGACCGGGAAAAGGTCTTGTGTAGCACGGAATACAGTTTTGAGATTGCAGAAAAGTGTTTATGTCTGTGTGTGTTTATACAGCATCCATCCCCAGCCTCAGTCCCCGACTCTGACTCCACTGCTAATGGAACCCAGACCACTCTCCTCTCAGTCTGTCCCTCGCCTAACCGAGCTCCGTCTCATTTTCTCTATGGCCTTCAATAGAAAGCACATGCATTCTCAGGAACAGAGAGAAGAAATCTGTGGTACCTTCCAAAACTCTCCCATCTGGCACACAGCTCTGATGTTAGGTAAAGCTTTCAGTGGCACAGTGGCTCCAGTTGTTTTTGGTTTATTTATTCATTTCCGAGGGCTGAGCGAGTCGTTCTGGATCATCAAGAGAGGGGTCCGTATCCAGAGGAGCCACAATGATGACAGAGCTCCAACTTAGACATTATGGCTTATTGATCGACAGTGACAACAATCAACAAGTGAGGAAAGGGACTCCTCCTCAAACAGCAGTGGGTAAGACGAAGAAGACGTAAAAAGTCTGGCTACCGGCAGGACTTTATGGGGTGTCCTCATGGTTCTATTGGCAATAAAGGAAAGCCTGGACTTTAACCAGCCTGGATTGGGGTCCTGTTCATGACAATTACGATTTAAGCATTTAGCAGAGACTACTACGTTGAGAAACTTTCACAAAGACCAACAGTACAATAACAATATTCCCATGGCATCAATAGGGAATTAACTAGATACATCAGACCTTAAAACGATCAAGTAAAGAATGAACATCCCTGACAATTGCCTTGACACAATATGCTTGTTTATACTGTATGTACATGCAATTTGCATACTATGTATATATTCATATTTATGCGCCTCTGACAGAAACGGCTCACAATCTATCGGATCTGCTTATCTGAGCTGCTGCTCATGCATCATCTACAAACTCTGCAAAAGGATGATAACATATGCTGCAAACAGGAAAGCTGCATTATCAAAGAGGAACCGTGGTCGCGAGCACGCTCTCAACACAATAACTGAAACACATTGCATGAGATATTTGCTAAGCAACACTGCAAATTGCAACGCCAAACATGATTATCAGCTGAATCAGAACTTCCGACGAACTCAAGAAGACATTACCTGCTTCAACAAATCTACTACAGGGAAACTTTTGTGTGTTGCGTCTGATTGTTTCGTCCATCGTTTATCTGCGTGTGTGTGTGTCTGTATGGATGTATTTTCAAGAATCATGGAGATACAACTACTGTTGCTACAACTGCGTGTGTGATTGCGTGGAATCTACTTTTCCAACCAATCCAGTGCCTCTTTAGTGTTTTCTGTTGATGAGGCTACAATATCTATGACGCTACATTAGGCAGGTGTATGTCTAGTAGGAAGTAAGCATGGAATGATGTGAAATTTCATATCACAACTATCCTGGCCAAAATAATTGCGATTCCCAACATTATCCCAATAATCATCATAATATGCTTTAAAGTCTTACAATGGAGCTAAAACATACAGGAAGCACTTTACCTTACATTTAGTTGAGAAACAAATATTTTATTGCATCACAGATAGGACACATCCTTTTTTGGTGAGGATCATTTTTAGTGAAAAACAAAGAATCTTAAAACGCCAAATTGTTCAGCTACTTGAAATGGAATCAGTATGAAGTATGACAAATGCGTTATTAACATCTTATCCGAGTTTTTGATGGTGTGTATGGGTCCTCTTTTTTTGCATAGTCTCTTTTATTGCTGGTAGAATCATACATTGTCCAATCACTGTTATCAACTTTAATAATGGAATAACCTGTTGTCTAGTGTGGTCAGGGGGTCAAGGAGGAAAGAGGACAGGACTGTTAAAAATCACTTCTCCATAGCCCTTATAAACAATGAGAAAGAAAGCAAGAAATACAGAAAAAGAGAAAAGAATAAGACAGAGGCGGAGATGAATGGGGAGATGGCAAATAGTGAAACAATAAGGAAGGAAAGCGAAGGTTGTAGGTGATGGTAAGAGATACAGAAAATGAAGGAAGGTATGAGAGGAAGAGAGGGATAGAGGAAGATAGATGGAGAGAGGGAGGGATAGACCTTGGCCTACATCCAAACAAAGCCTTAGTGAGAAGCCATTCTTCTCTTGCCCTCCTATTTCCATATCAGAGGACTGTTTGATGTCAATGGGGGAGCACATAGACGCCCACCAACACCACCACCACCCTCCTCTCCACGCCTTTAACAGCAAACACTGCACATGCAATATTCTGTAAGTGCATGCAAATCAAGGACCATTTGATTTCATTTGAATTCTGAGATGGTCAGAGAGAGAGTAATAGAGAATGAGGGAGGGAGAGGAAAAAGGAGGAGAGAGCAGCGTGTAGGACGAGGAATCAAAAAGAATAAAAAATGTTAAATTCATGCATCGGGGGGGTTCTGTTTTACATATGGCACACTGTTCGAATGTGTTTACTTCACATTACGGCCCAAGGAGGAGGGGGGCTAATCCATGGCACGCACCTCTGGACTGCCACTGTTACATTAGAAAAACAAATCATTTACAACTGTGAAGGAGACAAATGGTGAGGAGGAGAGACGTGTACTTGTGTGTATGACTGCATGTTGTCAGCAACCGTAAGGAGATGACACAGTCTGAATGCTCCCAGCATCCTCGGTAGCTTAGCTAAGATAGCAGTGACGCTCAGCGGTTTGTTATCTTACCTCTTCAGGCTGCCATGATACGTCTTTGTAAAGTGCATCCCTGAACATTGAGAGTGTTTCTATAGTTGTGTCGCACATTCTTTGCTTCGACAGTATATATATATATATATATATATATATATATGTACGTATTCAGTGTGTGTAAATGTGTGTGTGTACTGGATATATATCACTGGTGTAAGTGTGTGTGCTGAGCCTGCCATGTTCACTCTCTTGTACCGCTAATCCTCGCCTCTCCTAATTTGCTGTGTTGAACTGTGCGGATGTGGAGCTGCTGAGTATGACTCCAAACAGCTTGTCGAGCCGTGCCGATACAACGCTGCGGCATCATTTATGCATGGGAGAAGACCAGGCTTTTTACATGTACACCACTAATTTGCTATCCTGGCAGGTTTTTATAATAACTGGGGTTTGGTCTAACTCAAAGACGAATAACAGGGTGAGCCTGGGATGTAATCGCTTCCACTTTTGAACAGCCCTGTTCCTTCTGCTCCAATTTCAACAACAACACCCCCCCACAGAAAACCTTGTTGATCTAGGTTTAAGACATGGTCAACTTGACACATCCATGCGGCTCATAGCCACACATTATGTACTTAATTCTAATATACATTTGCTTATATTTGGACTCAATGTTGATTTTACTGGTTAGAGCCACTGAAATTATTACATCTCCTTTCTGAAGGAGATCTAGCCAAGATATAAAGCTGGGCATACATTTTTCTAATAACATCTGGCCAGTACTGAGGCAAAAATAACAATGTACATTAGAAGGAGACACAATTAAAACCTAAAATTTCCCAAAGTCCTTCGAATATTACCACTAATGACAGCTTTTGTGGCAAGTACCTCACCTCAAGATTTAATATGTAAAAGATATGAGGACAACATGTGATTAAAGCCAGATAAGTTATGCTCAGTATTTGTTCACATACCCCCTACACTCAACACATGCTGGAACTTTATGACCATTAATCATTGCTTGATTCTTAACAACTTCCCTTCCACAGTTTACATACACAGCTGGGATTAAAGGGTGTGAGGCATGAGGCTTTATATTAGTTGGTTTTTGGTTTCAGTATGGAATGGATGATTCAGATTGACTCAGTGTCCAGGTAGTCAAAATCCCGTAACAACCACAAACCACAGACCTCCTGCCATCGTTCCTTCAGTTACTGAAAGGCCACGTCAGCAGTGTGTTGCTTTCATGCTAGTACTCCTTTGGACACCAAATGTGTGATATGGTGTTCGTCTGGTTGGACTGATTGTTTTGTCAGATTGTAGATATACCTAACTTCCCCCTTGGAATACAAAAACACTGGATTTTTAGTTTATCAGAAGCCCCTTTCCCACTGCACAAAAAACCCCATCAACACCCGCTAACATCTGGCTTTGTATTTAATGGGAAAGGTTACAATCTGCACTCATTCCCCAGAACAAATGGCGGGTATTTATCAGCTCCAGCTCCGATCAGCTGGAGCTGCTTGCAGTTTGCAGTGTCCCGCCGCCACAAGATACCGTCCATCTCCATCTGAGCAGCACTCGAACATCATTCAGAACTTCCGCACCGAGTAAATAAAAAAGACATTTTCACTGGCTTCCATGCTGCTTTCTTCTGTTTTCTAACCTGTTTTCCTGTCCCTGACATCGAAGTGACACACCGGTAAAAACAACATAAACAGAAAGGCATACTAGTCTGCTACAGAGCTGTGTACGCTGCTCCAGTGTGCTGGCAGTGGGAAAGGAGTTTATAGCCTTTTTTTAACAGGTTTTACTGTGTATAAAAAAACCTGCATACACATGCTAATTTTAGTGGAAGGGGGGTATGATAAACCAAGATGGTTGAGTCTGTGTCCTTTAAGGCTCCTGTGGTTGAATGTTACTTGATGTATTTCATGACCACATGAGCAAATCAATTGCACTTCCAGCAGTCTGGGCAAGAGTGTTACAGCTAGTGGGTCTGCTGTTGTGGCGGGTTCCTTACCTTGATCATACGTGAGAGGTCCCCTGCATCCGCTAGCTCCAGGACTATGTTCAGCTCATTGTCCTCAATAAAAGATGCATGGTACTTTATCACGTTGGGGTGGTTCAATTGCTGTGGGAGGACAAAAAAAAAACATGTCATGGAGAAGCAAAGAAAAAGCAAGCAGAAGACATGTTGGTGACACTTCCATGGTCACTCTACCAAATCTAGCAGTGAGAATCTTTCTTTTTTAGAAGCCACAGACAGTAGCATCTTCTTGCAAACTTCTTACACAATTGATATCAAAACAACTTTATGGGTTGATAAATAACAGAGGTTCATGTCACGAGTGGTGCAATCCACTGTACTTTCACCACTAATTAAAACAAAACAGCTGAATCCTTATTTGGGATCCACGTTTGGTAAGTGTGGACCTAATGAGACGGTTTTGTCCTCCAGTGTGACAAAGCTGGGTGACATGTCACAACAACCCCTCTGTCTGTGATGACAACAACCCATGTGTGACACACACACACACACACACACACACACACACACATGCATGCACACACATACATGCACACACATACACGGCTGACAGGCTGACATGGCTGGCAGTCAGAAAAACAAGCATCCCAGGCTCATCTCTGGCTGAGATTCCTTCCTGTTGGTTGGTCAATAAGGCAGGAACAGCATTCCCTGTAGTAAACAAAAAGTCTCTATCCATCCAGAGCAAGAAGAGAAAAAGGGGGAGGGAGGCGCAATGAAGGGAAAGAAACAAATGACACAGTGACACAGACAAGCAAAAGAATGATGGAGACAGGGCAGGGTGAAGGGGTAGGGAAAGAGAACAAAGNGAAGACATGGAGCTGTGTGGCGTGGCAATGTCGAGGAGGGGGGGCTGGGGGGGCGTGATGCGAGCAGACGGAGCAGTGTGACACGCGTCCTCCACTCGGCTCCGCTCTGCTTTCTCTGCTGTGATTAAAGAAATGTTCATGCTCCGGATGATGCCAAGAAGAGGGGAAAGGAGAGCACAGTACAGTACACTACGCAACACTACACTCTCCACTCCATCTCTGCATCCCTCCACAATACCCTCTCTCTCTCCCCCTTCCTTGTGTCTCCATCTTTCCTTCTTCCCTCCCTTGTCCTCTCTTGCCAGATGTATTTTTGGCTCAGAGTGGCAGTTCTGCACGGCTCCACACTGTAGCACAGCCAGGGAGTGATGACAAGCCCACCCCAACCCACTCCTCTTCCACGACTTGAACCTCGGGCGGAGGATGCAGAGAAATAAAGAGATATGTTCACATGCAGATGTTTATGTAAATGATGGATGCAATACAACAACCATTCATTGGGAAATATCACATAGAGTCTTGCATGATTATGTAATTACACATGCTCGCTGAGACCCACCAGCGTGTGTAATTACTTAATCATGCAAGACTCTATGTGATATATTTGGTGAGCTGGTGATGTGTTTCAAAGAAGAACAAGATACTGACTAATGCAATCTGATGCTACAAAATTAATCATGATAATTAGGTTACAGTGTATTTATAAATGGAATTACATGCTCACAGAGAAGCAGCTGGTAGAAATATGAACAGCAGTATTAAAAGGTACATTAATAATACATTCTAGTGTGTTTCAGCTGAGAAGGATGAGGTAAAGGCAGCTTTGAATGTCCATCACCAGCAGGATTTAATGCCTTGTGTTAAACGACATGTTGATATTTTTCAACTCACTGAGCAAGAAAATTAGTAGATATGCAATTCTGGGTTGTTTGTCCATTCGAAGAGAAACGTAATATGTACCAAAATTGCAAAAGAAATGCATTGCTCATAGAGAGGCCTAAAGATTAAAGTGAATTTATAGTGTGTGTATCAGGTTGAATGAAGCTGGTTGCTGCCAGTTCTCTGTTTTGTCAGTAAACCTCGGATATAATCTAATCAGATGCAGAGCCCAGACATGCACGCACACGCACCAAACATTTCTACAGAAACACAAAACACAGAGACACAAACACACAGACATCATCACAGCGTTTCACTGCTGATTAGGGCAGTTCATTAGTCTTCAGAATATAATCCAGGCTTGGTAGTAGCCCACGAGCGAGAGGAATTCACAGCTGTGGGATTTCAAGAATGGTGAAACAAGCGGATTGGCAGCAAGCAGGCTATTTCTGCAACCAAAATTCCTATCTGCAAGGATTTAGACAAAAGGACTGAGTGAGAAGTGAGATTCTTGAGTTGAGATCATCATGCCACAACGGGAAAATACAGATGAATGGGCAGACATAAACACAGACAGACAAACAAACAAATAGGCAGACTGTTGAAAGGCCATGACTGAGTGTGTGTGTGTGTGTGTGTGTGTGTGTGTGTGTGTGTGTGTGTGTGTGTGCACGCGCATGTGTGTGATCGCGCGCCAGTATGTGTGTCATTCCAGTCGGTCCATGCCAGTGTGCCTCTCATTATTCTGATTTGGCTGTGTCTCCTGTTGGCCTGTCTAGTGGGGGATAAGGCAGAAGGACTGTCTCTCTCTCACACTCAGCCCTTTATTATCAGGCTGGCTGGGCAGCGCAGGGCCGGGCATAACTTCCATGTTCACTAGCAATCAGCTTACAGGATGAAAAGAGGGAACAAAAAGCTCTGATGGGGAAAGATGAGCAAGGAGAGGGAAAGGAGGAGGGATGGATGGAACGACACAGCAACTAGGTGAATAAGGTATAGACAGAAGAGGGGGGAACAAGCAGAAGGGAAAGGAGGAAGAGGATCCATACAATGAGAGAGAAATAAAGTTAATGTGGGAAATGCATAAAGTAGATGGGAAACATAGTCACCTGGCAGAGTGTGACATTTACCCTGCCCTGACCCCTCTTAGGAGGTCGGAGATACAGATCCAGGCGAACCCCGCTGTCTCGTGCCGTCAAGTCAATGATCTGCTACTCAGATTACAGCCCTCTACAGGGTCTCGCCTGCATCTGAGTATTGTTGTCTTTGATTGGCCCAAAGAGCCCCAGGAGCTTTACTGATGTGTTTGAGTGGTACAAACTAATTGGTTTTGTTTTCTTCCCCTGATGTGTGTGTGCAAGCGCACGTACGTGCACAAACTGCCTGTAGTTCACATGCGTGCGCACAAATGCCTCATATATGGAGGGAAACGCTACCAGGAATGCATGAATGCACACAATCAAACCACAAACACACACAACTTTGACACACATCTAGGATCTTGCAGACGGGGAGATATTGAAGCTGTCATTAGTTTGTTCATTAGTATTTGAGAGCAACCCAGCTGACACATGTACAAGGTAGTGTGATAAATGAAACCACTTTGTTGGAGGAAAAAAAAAAGGTAAAGCAAGATCAGGAAAGGGAGGAGGTAAAACATCAAGAGACACATGAGGGAGACTGATAAATTTCCATGCTGATGCACTGTTGCCCGGCTCTAAACATTACAAAAAGATAAAAACAATAGTTTTGGCATTTAAAAAAAGAGTCAATGTGAGCCTGGAGGGATGTTACACTGGTGCACCCCTGCACACACACATTCACACTCAAGCTTGGAGACATGTGGAGACATTAATACACATGTACTGTACAGTCATACACACATACTCATTCACATTCTCACTTGTGTGCACAAACACCCCTCTACATTCACAGCCATGCAAGGAAGCGCGCGCACACCGATGCATGTGCCCACACATCAGCACACAAATCCAAGCCGTCTGGTGCAGATCAATTGTTTTCCTGTGGTGGAAGGTCTCAGCTGAGGCACCTTAAGAGAACAGAGCGCTGCGCATGACGCCGTCTCCCTCCTCTCTGGTTCTTTACCTTAAGGAGATCTATCTCTTTGATGCAATCTTGCCGAGCTTTGGCATCCATCAAGTCGAATATCTATCAAGAGATCAAAAGGGGAGAGAGAGAGAGATGGAGAGAGAGAGAGGACAGAGAGAGGTGTTATGACATATTCAAGAAATGTTAAGATGGAGGGATGGGGAGAAAATAGGAAAAAAAAAAACACTAAACAGAAAACATGGTTGCTGTTATCTAGAGGGTGGCGTTGGAGTGACTACAGGTGTTTCACATCTGAGTAACACGCACATATCCCTCTGTAGGGTGTGTGCGAGGTGTGTTTATGTGTATACTTGCTCAACCAGTGCAGCGTGCTGGTGGTGTGTATGTGGGTATAAGTCAGTGAATGCTGAAGGTATGAGCATGTATCCATGTGTGTGTGCACAGTCACCAAGAGGACAAAGTCATATTGTGAAGGCAGACTACCTACACAGACAGGCTGCCCTTCAAAAAATATTAATAACTCACATGTATGTATGAGTGTGTGAATACGGTAATGGTTATTTACTGTCAGAGTGGTCAATGGTGTTTAGCAATCGTTTAAAGACAGAAAAATAAAAATCTGTTAATCTTTTCTTACACTTTTCAGTACGGTGACACGCAATTTATTTCTGATTAACCACGCTTTCTTGAGTTTATTAAGGTGCAGCAAGGCTAACAGTGTGACAGCATGATGACTTGACTACTGAGCTGAATGTCATGCATGCAGGTGAGGTGAGTTCCCAGTGCTAAATTGCCCTTAAGTATGATCATACTTGGCTGTCGGTTTGTGTTGGCCTAGTGACAGACTGACAGCCTGCCTGGGGTAGACCATTTACGAGGACAACAGAAAAACAAGGGGCAAAAACAGTTCCAACAATTCACTTTGGTATCCAAACTGAGACGCATTACAGCGTCTTACCTGGACTTTCTTCAGGGCCACTGACGTGTTGTCTAACAGGTACCTCGCCCGGTAAACCTCACTGAACTGGCCACGTCCGATCTTCTTCTCAATCTGGAAGTTTGCAAGCGAGTTGTGGCCCATGTCTGGTTGCAATGGTTTCTGAAAGATAAAAAAACAACAACTCTATTAACAACTGTGCAGACACACACATTTATGTGCTTGTTCACACAGTATATGCACACACACGTATTACAAAGGAAAAACAAATGAATAACAGACATTTTGCAGATGTATTTCCCTATGAAGTGCGACGAGCTCAACATTACTGAAAGAGGAAAGGATGAGGGCTGAAGGATGTGGGTGAAACGGTGGTGACGCCCCAGCTTCTGTAGTTTGTTTTGCTGAGAGGCTGCTCTAGGCTGCTGATGATTTGACTGGCATTAGGCTGATGTGTGAAGCTGTGAGAGGTCTTAAGGAATACGCGCACACTTAAATGCAGCTTCACATTACCTCAATAAAGCCTATAGATGGAGGAAAGTTCTTTTTAAAGGTATTACTACCGTTAGTAATCTTTTACATTTCTATAAGTGGATCAATGTAAACCTCGTAATTATACCTTATGTTTGCGAATCAGGCGAGTGAATCACCCTTGGCTTCATGGGTGTTGTTTTGTGGCTAAACCAGCACCATGACCTCCCTGAAGTAGAGTGGAAAAAACTATTTCCCTACAGAGAAAAACAAACTATCCTATTACATAACTGCAGGTATCTCATCATTCCACCTGACTTGATTTCGAAATTCAGGCGGTATTAAAATCTGGCACTGGGCCACAGACTACAAGACTTCTCGCCTCTCCTCGCCTCGCCAGAAGATTGTCTGCACAGGCTGAAACACTCACCTTCCACAATCACTCAAACACACTCAAAATAAACCAGAATGAGCCCCTTGGATATAATGTGTGAAAAAAAAAAAAGCTCAGAGCAGGCTGCGTGACCTTTCCAGCCTTTTGGTAAACTTGTACAAGGCGTCGGCGGGAGCAAACAGAAGGTGACAGATATCAGAATGCCACATGTCACCAGCACTTCTGCCAGTGTGGCCGTGGGAGCAGCTCAGGGACAAGCGACTTGGGACGGAGGGAAGGAAGACGAAGAGGGGGAGAAGGTCACAAATTAATCTCCCAAACACTAAAAACACACAAGAGCGTGTCATCACATTCATGGTAACTCTGTCAAACTGCTTCACTTACATTTTGATGTTTGACAGAGTTATCATCAGACCAGAGGCTATTTAGGATTCCCTCAGACGCCTAGTCACCACAGCGAAGACAATGAAATTCAAGGGAAAATTACAATTTAACCCATCAAAAATACTGGATGGACATAAGTTTAGCTTGTGGTTTGTAGGGCTGCACCAAAACATTTTGTTTTTCATATCTGACCAATGTGACGGTTGTTGTTTTTTTTCCATTAATCATCTTTATGTTAAGTTGATTTGTCCAGTTAATAGTTGTAAACCCAAAAATATTCAATTTAGAATTATATAAAGCAGCAAATGTTGACATTTGAGCTATTGGAACCAGCAAATATTTTTTCTGACAGTTGAATAAATCAACTATTTTTTCAGTATTAGTGGTCAACTATAAGATTATGCCATTTAATTGTCTGTATGCTGACAAAACCAACCCAAAGACTGCATGATGTCAAGCAAACATTAACCCATATATTGACAAATACAAAGACACACACTGACAGTGAAGAGAAGCATGACACCAAACAGGGTTGTTTATAAACGTAATGTATTATGGCTGGGGTGTGGGGGTTGGCCAATTTAAGCATTTCATTGTTTTTCAAAGTTTAAAGTTGACAGCCAAAGGAAGGGGCCCGAGCCAATTAGATGCCCTGTCCAATTAACACCTAACACCGTCGAGGTGTGTGCATTTTTCAGCATGACACCGCCATCATCCCAAGCTGTCTGAGAGTCACTGTGACAGAGAGTATGACACACTGCTCCGCAACCTATTGTTCAACACCATGGCAGCTCAAAAAAAATGCTTTGCTAATAGCAATCACTGAGAGCTATAACAATAGTAACATATTGTGTCTGTTTGGACTTCACATATGAAATTAACTTGCATAAAAGAGAGGAAATATGCAAACCGAAACAAAGATCTACAAGGTGTGTCACATTGACAGTCTGGCCATATTGTGCAACGACTTGTCATAATGGTGACAGAAGCATTTGTGCAAGAATGGACAGTTCGAGGTGTATAGATACAGAGAGAGAGAGAGAGAGAGAGAGAGAGAGAGAGAGAGAGAGAGAGAGAGAGAGAGAGAGAGAGAGAGAGAGAGAGAGAGAGAGAGAGAGAGATGGGGGGGCAGAGAGGACAAGAGGGCATTGCTTTCATTCGCTGCGTGGTAGCTTGACAAATGTTAGCATGAGCCTCTAAAGCGCTGTGACAACCGCCTGCTGAGAGCACAGTCTTGCTAATGTGTCCTGGCATGCCAGCCCCCTAATCACACATTTACATATGCAATGACCTACATTTGCATGTCAGATCGCACACTGTCCGGCATGATTAACAGTGGGCACCTCCCTGTGTGGAGTCGCCCTGGGTGGCAGCAGAGGCCGTGCGAGGGCGGAAGAGAGGGCTGGAGGGAGGGCGGCTTTTTTGGCAGCCAAGGGGCCGGGCTGCCAGGCAGGATTATGTCAGCCAGCGGCCCCGGCATTAGACACTTCATTAGAGCTAATCTGTTTAGCAGTGGGCAGTGTATGTAAACTTCACAGGCCATTTGCGGCACCTCTTCGCCCCCTGGCCTGGCCTTCAAAGGGCAGCCAGGCCAAAGCTGAGTGACAGGCCGTCTCATCTGCCGCACACGGGTGTCACACAATCAGGAGCTCCCAGCTGAAACACAAGGCCTCGCCAAACACACACACTCATACGCATAAGGGGAAGTCACAGAGGAATGACCCTGAATGACGCAGGGGTCAGCGCCTGAACAAAACTGGGAGGAGTGGGTTATACAGATTGCTGCTTTTTAGGATCTAAACTTGATTGTACATATGTATGTTAAATATGACAGTAGAGCCCAAAGATGAAGGGTTGCCTGGTGGACCTGCTGCTAAGGGTACATGTTTGAGACTTTCTTTGGAGAAAAATATTTCAAAAGGCTTTAAAACAAAGCGGCCAATATTAAGTCATTCAAACATAGGTAAATGACTGTTTGCAGGGTCAATTACCACAGGCCTATATTATAATTAAGGGCTGAGACCGTCTCTTTCTAAATTTGGATCTTCATAACGAAGACTTTCGTCATGTTTTTCTTGTGGTGTGCTTACTCTTTTCACTCACATCATTCTGGTTGGTGATGGGGACAAGCTGCAGGGGATGGAGATAAGTGGCAGCCGTGCAGGGCATTATGGGTAACGTCTGTGAGGGACAGCGTGTCTTGGGTATAAAGGTGACACACAACCGCCATGGGCAACTCACTAGCAGGGGGATTGAAAAAGAGAGAGAGAAGAGGGGAGCGAGAGACAGAGGGAGAGCAGACAGACAGCTCATCGAAGGAAGTGTGATACGGGCTGCCCAATAATGACACCATTGCCAAACACAACTGACAAGACACATGGAGAGTGGAAGAGGGAAGGCGGAAGACAGGGAGAGGGAGAGAGAGTGAGAGCGAGAGGGGGGGGGGAGACAAGCAGCAGAGGGGCGAGGGTGTGATGTGACAGCCCAGCAGTGCCAACGGCTGCCACAGAAAGGCCAGCGGCGGCAGAGAGGTGCTGTCTCCCATGGAGAGAGACGGGGAAGGGATGCAGTAACCGAGAGAGAGAAAGTCAGGGCACGTTTACACTCAGCTGGCTAAATTCTAAAAAATGCATCTCTCCATTTTTGGCACACTGAACCAGCATTTTACACACCTAAAAACTAAGGTTTTGAAAACACTGTCTCCAGAGTGAGGCTGCAGCTGTTTGGCTTTGGTGCGAATGGCAAAAATTACTTAGTAAACTGTAGAAACATTTGATCAAACGAGGAGAGAAAAGAGGGGAAATTACATGCAACAAGGGTCCCAGACTAGACGCAAACCGTGTACGATGCAGTTCATGGTCGGTGCCTTAACCCCTGGTGGCTTAATCCCACCAGAGCACCCTGTGATCATTTATTCTAAATCTTATTGTAGCTGATCACACAATGATGTTGTCATTAGCTGTATTTATCAGGGATGCACCGATTTATTGGACAAACATCGGTTCGCTTTGTAGACTATAAAGTGTATGAGAACAAATTAATTGTAAATTAAGATGTATTACAACCCAGAACAGAAGTTTAACCAGCTGACACCCAGCTAATAACTGTGTCTTTCCCAGTGCTAACCAGATGTTGGCTGTGATGCACAGTTGCTGACCAAAACAGGATAAAGAGGAGATTTTGTCATTTGTTTTCTTATTGTTCAAGCATTTTAGTATGGACAGGGATCAACCTCAAAACTCCAGCGCAGACACAAATTTTTCGCATGTAATCAGTGTTTACAAAATCATTCGGATTACTGTGGATGTAGTCTTGAAGACGTACAGGAAGGGACACAAGGAGAGACGGAGACAGCAACTGGCAGGCTAGGAGGCCCACTCCAACCCCCACCAGTCACCTGCCCCCTTGAGCATGGCACCATGCAATATTCATCCTCAGCCAACCGGCAGGATTCACCCCAAAGGTGCCTATCGTTCTTCTCCTCTCAATCTGCTCCACAACCGCACCGCCTTGTCTCGGTGCTTACAGACAGATCCATGTCTGTCAAACTCTGCAGTGACGATCAAAATCTGATCTGAGGGGGCCTCCTCACCAGCCCTCCCACTCACTCAAAGAGCAAATGCGCCATTAAAAATGCACATCTTACCAGCTCATCTCGTTTACCTAATGCATATGCATCATACCTCCGGGACCAAGAGAAATGATATTGCAAGCGATACAGAATATCCTTCATCACATATACAATTCAGATTTCTTCAGGAGGAGGCTGGTGGGTTTTTTTCCCCTGTGCTGCAGAAGCAGACTGAACCTTGGGAAAGTGTGAAACAGACACAGGACTTGTTGAAAGACACCCATCTGGATGGTGCTTAGACAGCCATCTACATACTCTGACTGTTTCTCTCCATCTCCCACTAAATGTGAAATCAGTTCAGACGTCTTCTGTGAGAGTGAAAAAACATGACGCAACATAGAAAGTTCACTGTGCTACCAATAACCCAAGCACAAAAAGTGGGCCTGGAATTACCACTGATGTAAACTGCTAGAAATAGACTGGAAAAACACAGAGAGAGAGAAATCATTAAGCCTGAACAATAGCACACAATCAACTGTTGGGAGATCAGTGGAAGATCTAGTGTCTGTGTGTGTATGCGTGGGGGGGGGTGTTGCCTAAGTGAAATTAATCATTAGAGCTTTTATCTGACTTTCTTCTGTGTGCAACCCAATTATCCTTAATTTTGCAATTACAAATCTTAGAGTAAATTAACCCCCTTGGCAATTCCAGTGTTAATGTTGCAGTGCCCTTGCATACGCAAGAAAAACAACAACTGAGAGTACAGGCCTATTTTTAGTGTTGTTTCTTCCTCAAAAAAAAAATCCACATTTACTCTGGGGCATATGGATGATCCTCTTTGTTTAAAGTCTATTCAATAGTTATGGAGGCAAAAACATCCTTCTGGAAAGAAATCAATGGACCTGATGTTGGAGGGCGGTATTAAAATCCAACAATGACCAGATCTGCACCGAGGAAACCTGAGTTGTATCGAACCAAGAGAGGCATGCAGGGAGGCCAGGCTCTGCCAGCCTCCAGAGCTCTGATCAATAGAAACAACTCAACATTCATCCACTGCTGTCTGTCTCACACACAGGCTACAGCGCGGTCTGAAAGGCACAGCATGATTGACGCAGGGAAAAAAGGGTAATACAGAATATTTACAGTTCAAAATACGAAGGAGGTGGGATACTATGCTTGCAGTGAATGGATGAATGTGTTATAATCATCATTAATTATTAAATACTTCCCCCTGTCAATAAATCTAAAGGGAAACAATTTGTAATGCAACGATCCTGATTAAATTTAGCAAAATCACTCACTGTATGATAAAATGTGACATGAGTGTGATACATGATTTACTGAAATGGATACCCTTAGCGACAGGGGTTGATCATATAGATAAAATCTTTTATCATGATGCAACAATCCTTTGAATCTGCAACTGCCTTATAGGAGACCTGCTCATTAGGACTGCAACTTACGATTGTTTTTATTGTTGACTAATCTGACAATTATTTTCTTGATTAATCAATTACTTGTTTGGTCTATACAATGTCCGAAGATAGTAAAATATGTCTGTCAGTGTTTCCCAAAGCCCGAGAGGACGTCCGTAAACATCTTGTTTTGTCCAAAACTGAAAGATACTGAATTTACTGTCACAGAGGAGTAAAATAACCAGAATATATTCACATGTCAGAAGCTGGAATGAGTGAATTTGCCTATCTTTTCTTGAAAAATTATTCAAACTGTTGATAGGTGACACCTAACTATCGATCAATCAGCAGCTCTGCAACCTAGAACAACAAGAGGTTTAAAAGAGCTACTCGTATAAAAGGTGCGACGAAATATGTGGCATCTGACAATTTTCATCATCTCACTTTATATGTGATCCTACTTCCTTGCCCCACTTCGCAGTTTGGCCTGTGTTCATGTGTGTGTCTGTGTGTGGAGTCTACCTGGGGTTGAAAGACTGGCACGGCTGCTTGCTGTCCTTGTGGCTGCGTGTCCATATCCATGGTGTTAGGAGCTCGATCCTTTACACCTCTGAGAATTAAACACACAAAATAGAACTTCTGGTTAGCCGACTTAACTTTGGACGTCAGACAAAACACTAAACAGTCTTATTCTTAAAAAACACAACACTACACTGAACATTTCGCGACAGCAATAATAACCTCAGTCAACTGGACAACTGTTCTCTGTTGTTCAGCACTAAACTCCTGAGTGCTGGTTGCAGCCAGTGTCCAGTTTCAGCAGAACTGGATCCCACGTCATGCCTGTGGATTTGACACTCTTTGTCTGGGTCCCTCTCAAGTTGCAGCATGGCAGAGCTACAGCAGGCAGCAATATTAATCTGAACAAAGCAGAGATAATGCCACTCTGTATTTCCTTGGCATCCCTCCAAGGAACCTTTCGTGGGAATTACTGATTATACCGGCATTTACGCAGTTCCTCTTCATTTTTCTGAGAAAATATGGGTCACACAGAGGTGAGTGTGTTGGGTATGGGTGTATGCCACGGTGCTGTATAATTGCATGTTCTGGCTTGTAGCCTGGAAGCAAGCTAATTGCATAAGATACTCCACCACCAGTTGCTTGGCTTATCACCGCACTTAAATCAGACAGTGCCATAATAAGAAATGTTACCTGATTTAATAATTTACACTAATCTTGAAGAGTGTGATGCAAAAATTATATTCACACATGCAATTAGCTTATGATTTCAGAGTCTCTGCGCATGTATGTGAGAAGAACTCTGATTCTGACAGATGCTCTGAGATTACTTCCAACGCTATGATGCACATAATATGTATTTACACATTACACAGCCTAACATTTAACACCAATTTATTTATAATTTGCACACAATACAATGCATAACAGCAACCATGTGACATCCACAAGTGCACGTATATGTGAGAAGAGGTGTTTGCATGTATTTGGCATACAAAATTAAGCTAAAGAAATGGGTGCTCACGAATTTGCTGTGATGTTTTAGTGTGTGTAGACATGTATCTGCACATACACTGGGTAAAAGCATCAACGAGCAGAGGCTATCGACAGAGACTGATAAAAAATGCAAAAAAACAAAAACAAATCCAGACTTTGCATATTCAGTCAGCAAGGAAAGGAAAAAAAGAACTTACCAAGGATACTTCCATATTTGGTTTGCTACCCATCCAGATTCTAGTGTCGTGATTTATGATTCTGGCACTATCTGTTATCTCTTTGCAAAATTTACATGACTACTGTACATGCATGCAAACACAAATGGGCAAACACACACATTAAAGTTCCGCAAAGCTAAAAAGGGACAGAACACACTTCACAGTGGGACATTTGCATGTTTTTCCACAAGAGTGAAGGCCGTCTGTCTGCAGATCTGTCAGTCTGTCATTTGTGTATTACTAGCTGTCTCTCGTCTCTGTCGCCTCAAACCTCCCCGGCCAATTAAAAATCCCCTGGTACAATGGAGAGGAGAATGGCACAGAGGAGCCGTCTCTCTGCTGATGTTGCCAGTCCTATTCACTAAAGGTTAATAATGCTAATTAGACATCTGCAATATGTATACGTTTATATGCATGGCACTGTGAGTGCATGTTTGTGTGCATGTTGGGGGTCTTTAATATGTGCATGTAGGAAAGCATGTGTACGTGTGAGCGTGCAAGTATTTTGCAAATGCTGTGGTTGTTTATCTTACATTAGTTCAGGTTCTCTTTCCGGGGGGTTCGCTGGCCTTCATGTGAGCTTTGAAGCTCATGAAAATAACTGTTTGCACAACACTATTTCTCTTGGGATTGCATCGACTGTATTGGGAATATTGTTTTCTGGAATTTACATTAAAAGCTTGTTTCAAACAAGTTTAAATCAATTCAAATGCAAAAAAGGTTTACAAATAATAAGGATTTAAAAGCATCCACTGCTGGAGGCAAAAAAAGGAAAGTAGAAAAACATTGTTAAATGTCCAATCCTGAATCTTTTGGTTCTTATTTTGAACAGAACCCCACTAGAGACATATAATTCTTGAGAGAAAACTATTGGTGTGACTTCTGTAAAACACTGGTTAGGATGTGTAGATATACCAATGACAACATACTGGTGTTGATTAATTTCTGACTGTTTCCATAAAACACCAATGAATAAGATATTTTAGGCTACCTACAGTGTCCCATCCAGTGTCCCAAACCAAGCTGCCTTTTTTGGCTGAGCAATAATAAAATAATCTTAAAAAGACAGGAAACGAAAACACACAGAGAAATGTGTCCATTAAATGTGCAGGTGAGAGACTGTACAGTGGTGAGACTAAAATAATTCATGTTCCTCATAATCATAGGACACTTTCACTTGTTGTTCCCACACTAACCCTAAACAAGTTGACTTATGGGGTGATAGACGGTACAGTAATAGAAGGTATAACCTGCCAAATTTCTATCTCAGTATAATTATCTTCACGTCACATGAGTGGCTGGCACATTAATGCATTAAGAAGGAAAACTAATGTCATGCAAATCTGCTGTCCTCATTAACATGCAGATGTATGCAAGGTGTTTTACAGTTTGATTCGATCACTTTTTCTACAGGGGAAACCTGTGATCACAAAGTGAAACTTCATGTATCAGGTGTTCTGAATTAGTATGTTTACAAGACTGACAAGCACAAACAAACAGCACCGTTACAATACGCTGACCCACAAACTGTGTACCATGGTGACGGGATCATTATAAATCATAATAGCTAACTGTGGAGGTTTGTAGTTATGTTATGGAATTATAATGAGTGTGTAAAATGTTAAAAACTGTTGTTATAATGCCGGTGATGGTTATCAAATGTGTATCATAATTATCAAATGAAATGAAGACTAATAAAAAATTGTTTAAAAAAAAAAAAAAAACAGAAAGTAAGGCCTTCAATATTTGTAACTGTGTTTTAATTTGGCCTCAACTCCTATTAAAATAATCTGAAAACACCCTGGATATGCATGGAGACTTTTATACCAAATGAAAATAAGGCCTTTTAGACAGAAAGTGATTGGATGACGTCATGGCATTTTGATTTTGGTGTCACAAGGGACTTTACAAGTCACCCACCCGGGCGGCCTGCCTGCCTCTCTTAGTGATCCTTTGCACTTCAGCCTTGTGTTTTGTTAGATTGGGGCTGGCACCCTCACTCCTCTCCCTAACCCTCTTGTGTTTCTGACTATCTACGTGTCAAAATAACCAGGGGGCATCTGAGCTGCCTGACGTTCTTTCGCCTCCCACATCCTACGTTAACAAGATCAATTAAGACTGCCATGTTAGATTAATGCACACCAGGAAACAGCACAATTAACGACGCTAACTCAATCAAACGAGGCAGGGTCACACTCTCAGGGCTCCCATTCACACACAGTTCAAGTGATGTGCGAAAGCAGAGCCTTTGTCCTGGTGACCGGACAAATCAAACACGCTGATTGATTTAAACTTTCATCGTGTGAACCTTAAAGCCACTAAATGTCTCTCTTCGAAAACCCTGCTAAACTGTTTCCACTGTTTTGTCTCTGATCCACAAAAAGGTCCTAATCTTTTGACTTCCAAAACATTTGGTGGGCACAAACAGCAGTGGAAACTCAAGGTACCAGTCTTTCTGTCATGGGGACGAGAAATGGTGGCGGGCTGGCTAGGATTTTGGCAGCTGTGGGGCAGCAGCAGCTAAAAGCTAAATCCCCCAACTATTCATAGATGCATGCCAGGGACTGGTTCAGAGCTTTGGTCTGAGGCAGCTGCACGTATACAACAGGATAGACCCATGTTTAGAGCACAGTACAGAGAGAGTCAATGCAGGCAAAATATGTGGACACACAACAGACTCATACCTAAAATCATATGTATATATTTTAAGTCCCCGGCTTTATCATCTAGACTCGGTGCCAGTGGTATCATCTCGCTGCTGTGAAGTATCAATCAAATTGAGTGTCAAACTATTATATTAATTAAATTCTCCGCAACCATTCTCCCCATTTCCATCTCAGTCCGGCTGACAGGTGTGAATATGTAATTTCTTTGCAGTTATAAATTGGTGAGATCCACAGTACATGGAAGCAAGTGAGCTAGCATGAACACCATTTATCTCTCTGACAAACTGATGGTTGTTTTTCTGTTGAGTAGTGGAAAAAAAAAACTTTCCCATCCAGACCACCAACCACTCAGTGTAAACAAACCCTGTTTTCTGACTGCGTTCCATCTAATGTGAGACTCCAGTCCGACATTCTCACAGCAGGCCCAATCACACGTAGGTAATTAAATGATAGAGCAGGGAAGGGAGGAACAGAGTGAGGCAGAACAAGACGGGGATAGAAAAGGATATTACCAAGACTATTCAGCAGTTTTCTGTCTTCTTTGTTCTCACACTTGCTTTTTTGTCTTGCTTACTTACACATCATATCTCGCCCTCTTCCTATCATACTCGTCTCAAATCTGTGATTTCGTTCTTGTGTTATTTTCCCGTGACATATGCTCTATCACCCACTGTACTGTGCAAAACTCTACACCCTCGGCTCAACAAGAAATAGACTTTAAGTAAAGAGTCACTTTAAGCTGCAGTTCCCCTGAAGGCCATAAAATGTTGGCTCCAATCAAAAATCCAACCGTAATTAAAAGGGGCAATTCAGAGATTTATGTATTGCACTTTCATAATGTTGGGGGACTCATCTGATGACATCATCGGGGCTATTTTTTTTTAAAACTTCGGAGAGCTCCCACCAGAACCACGGAGGACATTATACAACCATTTTCACAGGCTGAGCAGTACCCCTCATGACAAGTAAACTAATCTTCATGAATAAAATCAGTGCAGTGCCCTTTTAAGTCGATGGAAAATCCCCTTCTTTCCCTTATGCTTCTCTTGATCTACAGAATAAATTTAAATGCAAGTTAAATCTTTTATAATCAAATCTGTCGATTCTTCCGTCCAACGGCTGGCCCAGGATTTCTACAGAGTCCATTTCTGAAAGTCCAACTGTGCCAAGCACACCACTGGTCAAAACATTAAGCCACTGATTTATTTTTTAAAGGGGACCATTTATCTTCTCATAAATTAAATCAGGATTTCAGGAACAGATATGCACCAACAGACAAGTTCTCCCTAATTCACCACGCCACATTTTTAAACGGGGATCATCATCTAAATTAAAATCTCAGTCCATATTTGTGAGCATGAGCTACTCTCTCTCAAACCAGAGAAGATGGTCTCAAACTTGAGATGTCTTAAGGAAGAGACAGATTTTGTGATTTAGTTTTGGATTTGGGAGAGAGGTGTTCCTGTTTACTGATATTTTTGAACAGTCTTCGACCATATAACATGTATGAATTTGGAAAATGGGCCTAGTTCCCCTTAAATTAAACTTGCTATTTGCATGAAACTATTTGCCACCTGTAAATTCAGTATTTTATTCTCTGTAGCTTTTTTATTGACCTATTCTGCCAGAGAACTGTTCAACTTTATCATTTTCTTCATCACAATTGATGAGTTTTTACCATCTTTAGAAAAAGTGTTCTAAAAAAGGTATGCACAAGCTGGCCATGGTGGACAACAAGTTGTATGAAAGAACATATCTTCAGTCAACTGGGGCAAAACTGAGTGGGAAAAGGGAGAAGTGAGTAGGGGACAGCAGGGATGGAGTAGGACAAAGTAGGACAGATGCAGAACTGAGAAAAAAATGGCAGGAGAGAAAAAAAAAAGAAAAAGAAGCTTGTTAGCCCTGATGTGTTCACGGTCCTGTGAGAGACGGTGTGAGCTGTGCACCACAGAAGTTGGCACTGGCTTTAGCTCCTCTTTAATCCCCATTTCCTCCCTTCTGCATTATTCATTTAAAACAGGAGAAGAGGAAAAACAAAGAGAGGAAGCCGATTATAAAAAGGTGGATCAAGGCAAACTGTGAGGGAGGGAGGGGAGGGGGGTGAATGGGGAAGTGAAGGGGAAGGGTCCTGGAATTAAGCGGCCCCGAAGAGAAGAGTGCTATATCAGCTCTCGATCCGAGGACAATAAATATGAACACAGACTGATGAGCTCGGGTCTAAGGAGGAGAGAAGAGAGAAGGGCAAGAAAGGAGGTGAAGAGAAGGGTTTTGGAGGGGGACGTTAAAAAAGGAGAGAGGAAAAATATAATGTGACACTATCTGGCCCGGGTGTAGGATGTGAGGGAATCAAAGGCACCTTTGAGGAGCCAGAAGACGACAGTGAAAGTGCTAGAAGAGTGGTGTCCATGATTACAAGAAGTGGAGAAATCTTTGAGTCTGTGCTCATGAAAGCCCACCCCAGGCCCCGTCTGAAACCCCTGCTTGACTAACACTGATGATACAGAAAGAGGAAAAAAAGGAAGAGAGAGGAAGAGGACCACTAATGATGGAGGGGTCCGGATACTACAGAAGCAGCGCACTCTCCAATTCATTTTAATCACTATTCAAAATCATTAGCCCAAATGTGCGAGCACTCGTGTTCGTTGGACCACGAGCCGAGAGAGAGACAGAGAGTGGGAGAGGACCAATTACACCTCAGCATGTGAGCCAGTCTTTGAGGTCTTTGAGTAAGACGGTCCAAGACTTGATGGAATAGAAAATGAAGAGAGGAAACTTTATTGTCTCTCAATCTAAAAGAAAAAAACACAAAGATAAAGGCAGAAACCTTTGAAAATAGGCTTTGCAGAGCCAGCCAAACACACTACACAGTCAAATCATTTAGACTTTTCCGTTCTTGAATCTGGCTACAAAAGCATAAAGTTAATCAGGGCACAACTCCACATGAGAGTATTACAGAATCTCCAACAGACAGGCAGACGACCCAAACAACAACACTGACATCAAACAGGATTCATTATTCAACAGGCAGGACATGGCTGGATTAATGGCTAGGTCTGTATGTATCTGATCAAACTCAGTGTGGCTTTTCAGGCTCTTCCAACAACTATAGCCTGACTAAAACTGGATTTAAAAGGCCAATGTAGGCGTTAATGTTTGAGAGTCTGGTACCAATATTATTAATGTGGAATCCTATATTATAAACACAAGCAAACATTTATTGCAGGGTTCCTACAGCTTAAGGTAAGTCAGATTTAAGACTTTTAAATGCTTCTAGGAATGAATTTACCAATTTTAGAATAACAAAAATGTAAGGGAAAAAAAACACGAACCAACAATAATTGGGGAAAGTTATCTAAAAATGTTTACTGTGATATAAAACATGACTTTTTCATCTCATAGAGGAGACGAGGGTAGAACAGAACTGAGAAACACCTGGCTTTTGTTGGTGAGTGTTCTTGGTGACTTTGTTTCTCCCTCTGCATGTGGGATTTCACTGCCTTGACTCCCATCATGAGCTAACAAACTTTTTGCATTTAGTACACTTAGCCTCGTACCGGTTTCAGCCATGCAATAATATTTTGATTAAATAGCCATTTGCACTTCCTCATGTAGTCCAGGGTACAGCTACGGCAAGCTAGCTGACAGTGGATCCTCTTCTCTGAACAAATGAGTGTTGCTGATACTGTGCAACATTAATGCAAGACACATTCAGTAAATTATTTAAGACAAATAGGTTACTAAATATTTTAAGATTTTACATCAGAAAAAGCAGTTAATAAAATCCTACTTCTCATGTCTTGGCATTATCAAAACTTTAAAAATCCTGATTTAAAACATTTTAATACCAATTAAGGCCTTATTTTAACATTCATTACTTAATTGCCTTTTAAGACTTTTTAAGGATCTGTAGGAACCCTCTAGTTTCTAAACAGACTTTTAGCATTTTTCCAAACACAATTTCTTTATATGCACACACTGCTATGTCAGCAATTAGCTAGAACTGGTTGTTAATATAGGCACAGCCAACTCACTGCTCGAGCTCTACTTCCAACTCAATGTAACATGTCTGCATAATGTGTTGTGGTTCGACATGAAGAAACATGAAGTAACTGTGATGTGTTTCTGCTCCGTGTATATGTTTGAGGGTAATATCTTTATACAACTCAGACCTTCACCCTCTCCCTAGCGAAGGGAGCGCAGAGAAATGATAAAAAAGGGAATTAAGACAAAGAAACTGCTGAGGTCCATAGGGACACTGCAAGGCCAGTGATCCATAATGCTGTTTGCCAACTATTTATAGCCCAACTTTACATTTTTCACTTTCAGATTTTTATAGGCTAATGATTATTCCACTGCAGAAGTAAATAGCACAGCACAAATAGCCTGGGCTTCATGTGAGGCCTAAATTGATTTATTCCCTCACAATCCAAATAAACTAGCACAGTGCTCCTCTCTGTGTACATTTCACCCTCTGCGGCCTCTATAAAACACATCTGCACTATCACCTGACCTTCCATGAGCCAGTAATCCCATTAACAACACTGGACTCTCCTCTGTCTTCATCTGTGTGTGTGTCCACCTGCACATTTATATCCCTTCCTATCTCAGTTTTCCTTTCGCATTTTAACTATGTGTGGTAAAGATGTCCATTATTGAGAGAAGAACTCAAGGACATGCAGGTGTCAGCCACTATCCTCCCCTTTCTCCTTCTCCCTCGCTCTTGTCCTCCCCACCTCCTCCCCTTCCTGCTCCTATGTGCTCTGTTGCTCCTGTGTGTTGTCGACACGAGCTGGCACGTGGCTAAAAGCCCAGGCCACCTCTCTGCTCTATTGTCCTGCCCACTCCACAGCGGCACTGACGACTCTCTTGTGGCGAGGGGCCCTTTGTTGCCAGCCTGTCACTTCAGCAGGTGCCTTACAGCAAAAGGCAGGAGCCAGCCAGCCAGCCAGCCAGCCCGCACCGCTTCGTTAGCGCGGCGCGCCGTTTGATGTGCTCATTTCATCAGCCGGAGACGGCAGCCAAGGAGGATGCTAATAATCACTTGAAAAACAAAAACATTCCACTCAGGCTTGTAAAAGATAAACTCCAATTTCAATGATAAAAGAAGAGTGACAGACAGCCATGGTACCAGTCAAAAAAAGACCGCCAGCCACACTACCCCTCTCTCTTTTTTCCTCACCACCCCCCCTTTTCCTAGGTGAAACCAATTCATACTGTCAATCACTGAGAATAAACAAGGTACATTGACAAATTGCTGACTGTGTAAGGAAAGACAAAATCGTGTGGGCAAAGTATGCAAAAACAGAGCCGCATTTAAGACAGCCCTGTGATCCCTCAGAAACCAGCTTAGTGTGTGAAGGAGCAGGCTGTGTGAAGGAGAGAGCCCCCCCAGGCACTGAGGAGAGGGGACCCTGGGGGTTTGGGCTATGCTTGCACACCCTCGCTACATTCACAGCCCTTCAAAATGCCATATCACCATCACACCTCGGTTAAAATAGAAACTGAATGCATAATATGTGAAAGAAAATCAAGAGCACTTAATTTAGGCTGGCTGATGTAGCTGCAAGTGATGTCATGAGTTTTTAGGATGTTCGAGGGACTAATCGTGGATGTAGTTCCAACTCCAGGCTGCAATGGTTTGAGAGTAGAATTACAACTTTAGGGTTCCACATAAAGTTAAGTGCACCATTATAGAGAAAATCTTTGAGACCATTAACATATACAGTAGGTCCAACTCAGGACAGAGAAAAATAAAAAGTATGAGCGTCTGATTTAGGACTACACAGGACTCCTGATAAATCTATTAGTCTATTAAAAATCTAAAAACAGAGGAAGGCCCATCACAATATCCTAGACCCCAATGTGACATCATAAAATGTCCAAAGCCCTAAAAATATTTATTATAACAAAAAACAAAAAAATTAAATTAATTCTCACATCTGAGAAGACGAAGCCAAAAAAATAGTCAATAGACTAATCGTTGCAGCTCCAGCTCTAACTTTTTTAGGAGAAAGTAGTGCAGTCACTGTTGAGGCAGCTCACATGTGGCATTTTAATGTGAAAACCCTCTAAGTAGTTACATCACATCCCTGTAAAGCACAGTATAGTGGGCCCCTTTATGTTTCAACTCTTCTACACTGAAATACTTCTACGCTACAAGCTACCAGACATCAGCTAAAAGGTGGAACAAAAAATGCTCATGTCTATGATTATCTTGTTTTTTGGTATTAGCGCAGCTATTTAGGGTATTTTTAAGAGCACACCTCTCATCTGAACATTTGAACCAAATACCCACACCCAGATTTGCACACCGCAGCATGACAAAGATCCCAAGGCTTTAGGTTGCGTTAGTGCCCTGTGGCAACAACTCACGGTCTTTCGCAATGCAAAACAGAGCATTGCGAAGCAGAGCAGAGCTTCCAGTGCTCCAGGACCAATAAGGGCTTTGTTTGTTAGCCATGTCACTGACTGACCACCAAATTAGCTTCATCACCTCTGGCACCAGGATATCGGATGTGACATCCAGTACCGCAGGGCTGTGGCTCTGTTTGTCTGCAAGGCCAGAGGGCTTACAGTAAAATTTGAAAAAAAAGAAAGAAACTAGAGACATAAAATAGGGACAAATGAGGGAATTTCATAAAAAAAATACAATAAGGGAATGCCACGCTCACTTTTTTTTGTTCTTTTCTAAATAAAGGGTTGTTTTACACAGCATTTCCACCAAGAGTCTGGTCTTCATCAGCACAGCCTAACCTCATGAGCATACTAACAGGAGTCAACTGACGAGAACGTAATCAACTCAGCAGTGTTCACATTCTGAAATGACATTACCCTTCTTTGTCCTCTATTAATATCTATAAAGGAGGAGAGGATGCTGCAAAGAAGAAGGCAGCTTTTCATGGCTGATGTGAACTAAAAAGATAGTATAAAAGCCACAAAGACCGTGACAAAGAAGACTTAATGCGGTGTTTATTGTTTACACAAGACATTAAAGTATAAAAGGTGTTTATAGGAAGATTACAAAGCTACAACCCCAGCTATTCTTTTAATCTGTTCAGCATTAATGCCTTCTACCCTGCATGCAGTTCCTGCTCTGACTGGGTTCTAGGACAGCAACGATGAATTAGCAACTGCTGACCCATCTCTGTGTTGTTTGGAGATGATGGGGCCTGTCATTTGAGTTTCTCATCTATGAAACAACCATTCAAAAAACATCTGGTGAATGCAGTCTATTCTCCCTTCACACAAAACCAGCGGTCTCTCATACTCCCTTCGAGCAGGTTTTTCCCCCCTTCTCCCTGGATAGTTTGAAGCAGTTACCCTGCGTCAGCATCGAAGTTTGTCTAAAAGGAAATGACAAGAGCAAGATGTCCAAGTCATTAGTAATGTGAGAGGAGCAGTTCCCAGGCATGTCTCGTTACATAGTTGAGTGCTAACGTGAGGGCTAAGGGCTCGTGTTGGGGCTTTTCTGGGCCCAAGCCTTCTCGTATGCTCTATGGGGGACGGGGGGAAGAGGACCACAACCCTTCAGCATCTCCACCGTCACTAATGGAGACATCCAAGACCCTGAACCCAAAGCAACCAATGAGAAGAGACAGAGATACCAAAACACAAAATGTGAGTCCACACATTAATGTAATACACATAAACTCACATGCAAACGGACGCACAGAATGTAAAACTGGATGCATATACTGAATGCATACTAATAGTGGGCCCATGGGAACGTGGCTCCACAGAAATCAAGCTTGGCTCTGGCTCTGGTTCGGTTTCAGCCTGCTGCGGCTTCTGTGGTGGGCCCTGCTGGCTGCCGCACATGCACGCACACAGAATCTTCTAACCAGATCCAGAGCATGTCTACTCAATCAGAGGTCAAATACAGTACTGTTGCTGCATGAGTGTGTGTATACACCCATGTTGTTGTCATACTGCCAAGGTGGATGACTCTTTACTATGAAACCGGCAATAACGCAACTACTTTGGTTGATTCCAGTAGCACAATTTATCCTGGCTTGAGATCACATCACATCACACAGAAACAATTTGGTTTGACAACATATGTAAATCTACAAAGCAAAGCCAAATTAACAGCTCAAGGTTTTCTTCAAGGTTTTGAATTTGGGATTTGAAAAATAGAAACTGTGTGATGATTAATAACAGGGGGCACAGGCAGGCGTGCATTGTTCATTTCTAGACATATGGCTCTGTCTTGAAGAGGAGGTGTACCTTTGAGGAAAAACTTGGGACTGAAAATAAATCAGGAATAATGCGACTATATAAAAGCCAGTCAACATTTTTGGAATGGGTACTTGAAAAAAAAAAAAATCTGCTGGCTTGTATTTCTTTACTTGCCACTTCCCTATTACACATCAATATTCTGGGGAAAGAAATATATATTTTGTCTATTTGCAGCAAGGACGTGAGAAATGAGGCTTAGTCTGCCGTTTCGCTCACTTGCTCTGGAAAGGCCAAGAGTGGAAGCCAAACACCTCAAAAATGGACATTTGGACTCAAATTATTATAGGAAAACAAACTTGCATGTGAGCACAACACATGCATTGGCAGACACATAAATGCACGCAGTAAGTTTATTTTTATTCCTCGGGCTCTCGTCCTTCTTTGCATGAGTGCATCACCCGGCACACCGACAGAGCATCCCAGTATGTGTGCGAGTGTAAGGAGCTGACGATCGGAGAATAACGTTACCCCTAAGGGGTCGCACCTCTCTCCATTCTTGCCCTCCTCCCTTACCCCTCCTCTCCACTGCATGCCTGCAGGGATTTCCCTTTTCAGTTCAGGAGAGATGTCAGACCGGTTCCACCATCCCTCACACAGAGGCTGGACTCTGCCCTGCATTCACCCAACATCTGTAAAACTCCACAAATCAGCCTCATTTCCAGCTATCAGGGCTGAGTGCAGCTTAACAGGGCCACAGCTGAATCCAAATGTCTCCAACTCATCTTCAGACACAGTATTTGTTTATTTTGAACCCAGTTCCCATTGAGTTCAAATATCATCTGCTGGACACAATATTAATTCAGAGACATGGATCAAATAATGAGAATCCCTGACAAACAACTGGACCACAAACACAAGTGAACTTCACCAGAAACACTTGTTCACAACAAGCACAAATTACGCCGTATCCAAATGATCATTCACAAATATTTAGAGTTGGGAACAGAGCCCAGAAAAGCAGGAAACAATCAAATGTCACAACCCTATAAACACTCACTTTCTTCCAGCTCATAATCACTAATACACTCTGAACCATTCTCTTAATCCTGTCATCAGACCCATCCCACTCCGCTCTCAAGTTCATGCAACCAGTTCTTTTCTTTCTTCTCTCCCGTCCATCATTACATAATAACACAGCTCTGCTTAAACCTCATCACTCTTCCCACGTCTTCATGCTGTCATCAGAAACTCCTTCTTTGAAGTGTTCAATGTTTTCGAATGATCACATAAACTGCGGCCTTCAATAATAATTCGGAGCAGCAGTTTGCATGTGTAAAGCCATGCCTTTTCTTTTATACCCTTTAGAACATAAGTACTCAAAATACATCTAAAACAATACAAAGACCTTACAGAGTTTGGTTCAATGAGGCTTATTGTTTCATTTTAAAGCCTTAATATCCCCATGTATTCAAAAGTTGATTTCAACTCAAGTATCGCCAGTGGCCAATTCAATTTCAGCTCCAGCCATGCTTGACACAAATAGCAAAAAAAAAAAAAAAAAAAGTCACTAATTTCAAGAGAGCATTTGGATACACTGACCAATTGCATTTGAAATTTAGCAGCTCATTCATACAATTCATGAACAATCTGTTTTGTGTGACAAAATTGGAACTATAAATTCACAGCTTTGATGATACTTCGGACTAAAAGCCATGTTATTTACTCAATATTTTAACCAAAACTATCATATAGGAATCCAAGTGCTTGCTATGTTTATAAGTACAGAGTTGACAATAATCAGAAAATGAAATTGGTAGCTATACTGACAAGACAGAAGGAAAGACAAAGAGCAAGAAAAACAGAAAGCAAAGCAGCTAAACCAGATAGGTCTTCCCTGCCTCCTTCACACATTAGAATATTAATATTAATGAAACTTCCTGTTTTCCCCCCCTTCTGTTTTTTTCCCCCTCAGACGATTTGAACATGAAAAACTTAAAAAGCGCAAATTCCAGGAGTTGCGTATCACAGTTTGACCCGGAGCCACACAGCAGACACCAACCATGACAGACTCGCTGTTCAAAGCAAGCGGGAGCTGCTTTCATCAGGCGATCCTGGTGTTTTTTTTACAGTGTGACACCACCAGCCCATGCCATCTGCCTTTTTCTAAAATCAGAACTTCAAGATGTGCTTCCTGCTTGTGCGTTGTTTTTAGGTGGGCTTCACAACCAAGGCCCAGCGTCACGCAGGCTTTTGCTGCTGTGCTGCTTGCTGACTGCTGTTTACAGCCAAGCCCTGCAGAGAGGCGCAATGTTAAATATTCACTGTTAAACTGTCAAGCCAGAACTGGTTGGGAACCCAGCCAGGCATTCACAGTACAGTCGCATTGGATGCTCCCCCTCTTCAAACGCAACCCGACCAAATCAATCACTTTTCCTCCAGCCAATCCAGAATGCGACCGGCCTACTTCCCTCCTCTTACCACACACCCACTTCCTGAAATGCCAAGACTCCTGAGGACCACTTTATTAAGTCCTTTTTATGCCCTTTCTCCTGCACTCATACTTAAGGTTCATTTTCTTTATCATAAATCCTACACACAAATACATTAGCATAGACATCGTTTGCACTTAAAAGACACCTCTGCTCTAGGCCTGAGTAAGCCGCTGCTGACTCCTGATGCCTGACTTCAGACATCTGTAAAATATTTTTATTCGGTGCCCCAATACCGCACTGGCAAAGGTCTCTCATCCTTGGCTTGGCAGGACTTCTGACAGAGCCAGCCGGCAGCGCCATACAGGCCTAACCCCTGCTGCTGCAGCTTCCTGCTGCTCTGAGGGAGTCAGGCTGCCTGCCTCCCATTGACTGTGGGCCAGGCTGGGCAGAGAGGAGGAGACTGAGGGGAGGCCCCGGGTAGAGAGGACCCCCAGGAGAGGAGAGCAGAGGCAAGAATGGGGGACAGATTGAGAGTCACAGAGGTTGAGCAGTGGGAAGAAGTGGTAAGGAAACTAAATAGGGAAGAGGAGGGGGGGCTGGTGAGCAAGAAGAAGTGTCTAAGACGAGAGGCAGAAATACAGGAAGAGGAGGAGAGATGGGTGGCATGGAAGTGAAAAGGGAGCGAGACAAAGGGGCTCAGGGGCAGGTTAGGCAGCAGGAGTTAAGGGGAGCTTCTCATTATGACTCCTCTTCCTTCTTCATGCCCCCAGGCCTTGACCACAACCTCAAAGCCCCAGGCCAAACCAAGAGACCAGGGAGACCATGGAAGACAGCTGTGAGTCAGGGTACAAACACAGACCGAGGAGGGGAGAGGAGGGGGGAGAAAGATGTCCCCCTCGCTTGAACAAGGCAGCGTAAGATAAAGAGACAGAAAATGAAAAAAATGAGTCATTTAAGCAGCCCTACATTTTTCTAGATTTCACAGCGCATTTATAAAGCAGGTTTTCGTTAGAATTACCAAAGCAAATAGAAACAATAGCCCACATCGCAAGCTTTTCTTTAATAATTTCCTAATATTTGGCATAGTGTCCCATAATATCTTGTATGATATCCATTGAGAGAGGTGTGTGTGGGAAAATATGGAGGATTTGGACAGATAAGATTTAAATATCACTAACATAATCAAAATACGATACAAAAATACAAAGAACTCCTATAGCAGCTCTGCTCTCTCCTCCAGTGGACGCACAATGACAAGGTGATTATCATTAATTGAAAGTGCCTGCAGAGGTTAGCAGTGGAGTAACTTCCAACACTGTACACTACATATATTTTCAGGGCTGTAACTGAGCGCACTGAGACAGTGTTTGCAGCTGGTATACACAGAATGTCACAGGTTTCAATAATTAAGAATGTGTCTTTACAAAACTGATACTGATCAGTTAAGAAATTAAGTAATATCTCAGCTGGCCCAAGTTTTAATCAACTCACGTCACAAAAAAGAAACAGAACGTGAAAGAAAAGAAAAAGAGCGCAGTGAAATGTCCTGGCGTTTCGCACTGAAAATGGGGAGGGTAAAACAGACAAGTCTGTCAAAACAAGATGCTCTCATACAAATTTGCTCTCTTCTGCTGCAAATCCCGTGTGAAACATTAAGGCTCATTTGTGATGAGGCTGGAACAAACGCCCATAGCACAGTCAGCAAGCAACACACACAGGAAAATATCATCCTCCCTCATTCTGTTCATGAGTGCAAATTCCTTCTGCTTTTGTCTCATCTCATGACAAATGCATACTGTCACTGTCACTGATGTGGTGTTTACAGTGGCATATAGCATCTTGTAATTATTCTGTGAAAGTGAATTTGTATCCTGAGGGATTTGTATTTTTGCGTGTGGATAATCAAAAGCGATAGAGAGGGAGAGGGGACGATTGGAGAGTGATCTCCAATAAAAAACGGAGGATGCTGCTTGAGAGCCATATTTCCAGCACAGTTCACAATATGCCAACACGGATTTGGCAGCTTTGTTTAGACGGCAACAAACAGCGGTTTATTCCTCAATTTGCTGTAACCTACATAAACAGTTCATAAATAATAGGTATTGGATATCTACAGTATAATGCATGTGCAGTCGGTCTACAAATAGCCTGACTAAATGGCTCTTTATGCAGACTGCCACGGATTACAAAGGTTGCTAAAATACTGACTCTCAAATAAACAGCCCACTCAATTACCAATCTAAGAAAAATGAGAAAAAGAGTCAGGTTAACAAACTATAACAACAACATGACGCAACTATTACAGTCAAGTAGGTGTCTCTGAATAATTCAAACAGCAAAACACAGGCTATTTCTGTCAATATATCAAAATTATTAAAATGTTTACCCACCTTTTGTGTAGCTTAACAACATTATTTCTAAGTGGGCCTTGTTTTAACCCTTTCTTTAGAAAGCTGCGCATATTGAAGCTATTTATTTCTTCATCTTTTTTTACAGGCTCTTTACTGTAAGCTGGTAAAGATACCTTTAATGGTATCTCTTTAATCAACCCATTAATATAATAGGTTCATAACTCATATACATATAAATAAGGCTTTTCATTTAAGGCAGGGTTTCAGAGCTGAGGAGAAAAAAAAGGAAAAAATAAAGAGTAAATAAAACCTTTTTTCCGACACTCTTTGTAGGGAAATAAACCACTGATGTTGTGTGGTCACGGCATGAGCTGACCAAGGGGCACTGAAAGCGTTTCATAAACTTGAAATAGGGTCCTAGGTCAGTAATTTTTGTGTTTGCATGTCTTTGAAGTCTGTTTCCCCCCAGAGCACTACAGAGCCCGTTGAGAAAAGGCATCAATGCCACAGAGAAATTGAGAACTTTCACGTGACACAGTGAGCCGCGAGGCATCCTCCAAGGATATTTGAATGCTTGAAACATCAGTGACCCTTCATAAGATAGAAGGGAGATGGATATGAAAAATATTGACTGGCTGGCTGTTAGAGGGGATTATAAGGAGGTGCTCAGACAGCCCACTCTCATTGCCAAAGACCTTACTCTAAACTCTAACCAAAACGGAGCCTGGAAAGGAAAGACTCAATTCTAAATTCTTCTGGGGAAGGCATCAAGCTTGTATTTTCTCTTCCTTTTACTTTTTATTATTATTAATACAACAACTAATCTCAAAGAAAGTACAACACACGAGTCTATATCCTAAGCAGTGATCTGCTACCTTTGCCAGCACCACTTCTGTACAATGCTTGGCCAAGGTCTTTGACATCATGCAAAAGACAGTGTTTAATGTAGCTCAAGAATGGCCTTAGGAAGCATCTTCCTTCAAATATGCTTTGCAAATGAAAAAAAAAAAAACAGAGCTAACATTTTTTGTTCTTTGTGAAACCCAAAGGCAAGATGACTGTTAAAGTGGTCAGATGACAAATGTCTCATCTGATCTTTAATCCAGCAGAGGGGCCAGCTCCAGGGCTAAAACAGGAAACTCTCACAGGATAGAGCGATTTGGTAAATTCCACTGCGCTAAATCACTGCTTTGGGTGCAGCAGATTCCTCCGATTCCTCCACACCAATGAATGGCATTTTAGGTCTCACTCTGAATGGTTTAGTAGCAGAAAGTCTAGCTGCTTTTAAAACAGCACTGACAGAGAAGATATTTATGGCCTTGGCAGCCTATAAATGTATGTGAACCTAAGCAAACATCTTGCTTATGTGATAATGGCACATCATCAGTGCCTCTTCCAATAATGACGCAATCTCAGAACTCATCAGCTATTGGTCTGATGACAGTAAGCCTCTGGGGGTAATGGCCAATAATTCAGAAGATCAGGTGTAGCCAGCAGATGTCCACTGCAAGTCCTCTTCTGCCATGCACTGGTCATTTCAGCAAATTTCTATGAACAGATAGCTGCATATAAATGCAGCAAATAAAAAAAAAATAAAAAAAAATAAAAAAAAAGCTAATAAAAAGCTAAATCATGTCAGACAATAGCCGATGGGTGCCGACATTGCATTTTGCCTCTCCACACTGACCTGCTGCTCAAACATGATTGATCAATACTATTCAAACTACAAATGGATACCATAACACTTCTGATACCAAAATCTTGTACTGTTACCTGCAGATTCTGCACACATATGCAGATATCTGTTAATAGATTTATAATCCAGAGTTCTTGTTTCTGTGGGCTTCTTTTTTCAGACTCAATCAGTCTAAACACTACTGATGAATGCTGCTATCATTATTTTCTAGTCTACCCTAATTTCCCTTATTTAATCCAAACAATAGCACAAGGCAAAAATAATTAAATTTTGCCAAAGCCTGTCAAAAGTAATCCACCTCTCATCAGCAGAAATTCAAAGCGGGATATACTGGCAGAAATCCCTCACCACAGAGACTGATGCAAACATTTGGCAGCCATTTGCTGATCATCCGGTTCATGACACATTCCTTGATAGTCAACTTCACAGAGCCAGCCGGTGTTCATCTCCATCACCTGATGACGCTGGCAGACTCAAGCCTGTTGTCTTTGACGATGATCGAGTGTGGCAACACAGAAGTGAGTAATAATTGGGTCAACAAGGTATGTCAGTTCCCACTAACTCTTGTCTGAATCATCTCTCTGCAGCGTAGCCAAACGTGATAGTATGACGCCTGAAATATTTGGCTGTGATAGGCAGCGACAGGAACATGGCATGAGACACCGTTTTCACCCTATGTGTGACCCCAGAAACGGTTAGGCCTAGGTGAGGTGGGTTTATTTTACATATCTATTTGTCAAGCCACTGGATTGTATTTCCTTCTTTTCATAATATTCTTATTCTTGTTTTTATTGTATCTTTTAAAGATAACTTGTAAAACTAGATTTATTATTTTACTACAGATGAGCCATTATAAACCAACCAGAACTCTGTTTGCAATCAGTATGTGAAGGTTTTGCAATAACCATTCTGACTCACAAGAAAAGCAATGAGTCACTACCTTCCCGAAAAAATACTTCTTGATTTATTTTTCATTCAAATAAACCGTCTTGTTACAACTACCAGTAGTTCTCCTCCAAATAAACACTGTCTTCCAGGCTATAACTCTTATGGTGTTAAACAGCATGAAACAGACAGCTTGAAACAGCTCTTGGGCCATGGCTTTTTCCAGACAGAGATGGGTCAGAATACACACTTAACACACTTTTAACTGTAGTCACATGGCACAGTTTCCACAGAAAATGACTCAATGGCTGAGAAACATTTGTTTGGTAGTAAGACTTGTAAACATGGTTTAAGGGTTTAGAGGAAATACAGAGGTGGCCTTGTGTTAGCATGATAACTACTAACAATGTGTTGCCACATTAATGAGGGTTGGAACTAACGCATGACAAAAAAAAACAAGTGCCTTGAAATGTTAGTAAATTCATATATTTGCTCTTGAATTTTAATCTTAAAATATAATTCATTATTCATTCATTAAGTCGTAATTTGGTGACTTTACAAACAGTATTTATTACGTATCTTTACTGTTCATTACACCCTGTATGCCATCTATCACTGAGCATTTGCATAGGTGTGAACATTAAAGGAGGCATGAAGTCACTGAGAAAGTCAAGCACATTGTAACTAGTAAGCCGGCAAGCAACAAATCACAGTATTGGTCATTTACTTCCCTCTCATCATCACTTAATGCTAGTATGGAGAGGTTTAACCTACATCCAAATTAACTGTCCATGGCTAATGGTGGCAATCAAATCTTCCTAATAGATCTGTAAATCAAGGTTCATAAATCAAGGCCACCTTTGCTTCATCTGAGTCACTGATGAAATAAAATCACTGACAGTGACTCTGCCTTTATCAAATCAAGTCTCACTTTATCAGTTCACTGAAGCTGCAATTCAAACGCATATTTATCACATAAGTATTACTTCAGTCAGCTCTGTCTCTGATTATTATTTTTCTTTGTTCATCTTTTACACAAACAGGGCCAGCCTTATTATTTTACCTGACAATAAGAGTGGCTGAGTGAACTCTCAGGACAAGTTGCCAGTTAAGCTTGAAGCAGATGCAGATCCACACTGCATCTGTGTACTGCTAGTTGATAAGGTTTCTGCTCTCTACCTGGGAGGATGCACGAAGCGCTTCTGTGGTGCGTAGGTTAGTTTACAGGATGCAGATGTAACATTAGATAAAATGCAAAGCCTGTTCACATTTAACACAAGCTCACTGACTTTGAAACAATCACTTTCCCAACAAGATCAAGCAGATGAGCAGCAATTGTGGTCGAGTATGGGCTTGTAGATTTATGATGGCACGACCAGGTGTCATCTATTGTATTCACTTACATAGCAGACTGTCTGTTTATTTCTAAGAATGTTCCTATTGACAGGTCATCACACTTAAGTAATCCAAAGCAAAGAAAGCTTATAGGGATGAATGAATATTTGCTGCAGCAGTTATATTACTTTGAAATAAGTGTGCTACTTCTGCAGAGAGGATGATGAGTTACACACACACATTCCTACACTGCAAAGGCAAACAAACATAAACCAGCATATGCAAATAAATCAAGACATATTTTGCAATGTCAGATAATTAAAGTCTCATCTTTAGGAATAACACCTATATAAGTAAGGCCTTACAATGAAGTAATTATGCAGTATACGTGTACTATAACATCACTGTAGTAGTCTAGCATGGGAACAGTAGGTAGCTACATTGATACTTGTGTCATGTTGTGCCACAGGTGTAGCTACGTGGCTTAAAAGCTAAGTTATGAGCAAGTTGTTCTTTGACACGCAGTAATTATGGCGTTACAATGTCAGCGTTAACTTTACATGACAGCCGCGACTGTGTCATTTTCAAGGCAGTGAAAGTTAGCAATGCGGCATGCTAGTCGGCTAACAAGCTAAGCTAGCTAGCGAACTTCTTCCGAAACTTTTTCAAGTGAGTGTCAAGACTGCGTTTGCGTCAAAAACAGTGACCACTTCAGAGGTTTGGAAGACTGCCAATCCCGTACTAAGTTAACACAAATGTGTGTAACAGTTTACAAGTTGTTTGTTAGTTGTCCAGTGTAATGTTACAGATTCAGACGTTTACTATCAGCTAACGGTGTCTTGGTTCTTACCAGGAAGTGGGACTCTGTTGCTAAGCTATTCCTTCTTCAAGCTGAAAGTTTCTCCTGATGGTTATGGCGGTTGTCTTTGTTTTGACTTTCCCTTTTCTCTCCAAGGTCGCTCCTAAAAGTCGAGACTCGGCGGGCCTCTCTCGTTGCCTGAGCACCGTTGTCTGAGCGCTGGGGGAGTTTTTTCACGGACAGAGAGACCCTGTGCTGTGGAGCCAGTCGAGATGTGTACGTGTTTTCAGACAGTGTCTCCAGTAGCTAGGCCCCTCTCATCACCACACTCCTGACCCGTGTGCCAGTAATGTAAACAACCCAGCATTCCCGGAGCGCAGGGGAGGGGCAAGTGTCAAAGAGCGGAGGGAAGCTGTCAAATACCGCGAGATTCAACAGAGGAACTCAAACTCAAGTCGCTCCAGCAAACCTCCTCTGTGGACTTTTTATTCCCATTGAACGTGTGTGGAAAATTTTCATCATTTTTATTGAGAGAAGGGACATGATAGTGAGTGATGAAGTTTATTTCTGATCTTTGAAACTGAACAAAAACATCCTAAGCTTCTTGCAGAGCTTCAGCTGACTCACCTCTTAACACAGAGGGCATAAGGTCATAATGCAGGACAAACCTTATTTTATATGACCTACAAACAATTTACATTAAACCTGGGACTTTTGTAAGAATAAATTTGATAATGTGCAAGCAGCATTTTCATTTTGTAACTGGTTTGAGATTAAGCCACTTCATTCTTGAGAATTGGGACAAACTGACTTTTTTGGAGATTTTTACTCTTCAATTAAGCTGGGAAAGTATATTTTTAAAAGATCAAGGCGTTGACTGTTAATCCTTGTAATGAGCCACCCTCCCATTGATTTATATTTTTCTTGAATAGCATACATAATAGATGTCAGAGGTAAGATGTCTTACAAAGTTGATTCAAAGTTATGTATTTATTCATTTCACAACAGTCATATTGAGTAGTTGTTTTGAATTTTAAAGTTTGCTAATAGTTATCTTAATGCTAATCACAATACTCATCTTTAAACCATAATTCTTGTTTAGTTTTGTATTTTGAAATCAACTGAGTTGATAACATCTGGGACACATCTTTAAAGGGCCAACATTTTCACAAAAAATATATTAAAATAAAGATGATTATGGCACTACATTCTAACACTGATGTTATCAGTGCATACTGTTAGTTTCAGATTTTGAAGGCTTGAAATGCTTTTTTTAACTGTTTAAAGATGTGAATTTTTATGTGGGGCAAGAGTTTTCTAGCATAGGGCAAGTTTAAAGTAAAAATAAAGTGAAAACAGATAAGAATATTACATAAATCATATTTTTTCATACATATAAAGCGTTTAAAAATAATGTTTCACACTAGAAATGGAATCAGTGTGTTGATAGGTTATAATTTTAACAGGGTTTTTGGTAGGACATGATTTGTCTCAATTCTCAAGGATGGTTGATATACCCATATTAATTATTGAGCTTAGAAACAGCCGTTTGAGGAAAAGAAACTGAAATCAAGGTCAACTTACTGTCTTTTTTCCTGAGCTTTGAACTGCATGAACAAATTCAAACCAGTGGTGTAGTGGAGAGTATGCACATGGATGGATTACTGAACTGGCCTATTGGGCACAAGCCCAGGGGCCCAAAGTGTCAGGGTATCTCCTGGCCTTCATCTGCAAAATGCAAAATGTTACTCAAAATACCAACCAGGAAGAGACTCAAAATAACCACCAAAAGATTCAAATGAACTGCTAAGAGATGCAAAAATACAGCCACACAACCAGACACAAAACAACCAAAGAGACACACAATTACCTCAGAGAGACACAAAACCACAAAAATATGCATGTTGACTCAAGAATGACGCAAAACAACAACAAAAAAGAGGCGAAACCACCATAAAGTCTGTGTGTCTTGCTCCCGTGCTGGAGAGGTGATGGGGTGTTTTGCATATCTGTTCCCAGAGGCCCATTGTCTCATAATGCACCCATAGATATATGCAGGTATACAAGGTATACCTACCTCTTTTTCTGACTATTTACACCCACCCATCAGCCAAAAAGCCAGTGAAATATAGAAGAGTACACCCACATCCTCCTCTGTAACCCACCAATCTGCCTACACCCACCTCACTACACCACTGATTCAAACTGCTTTACATAATGTTGGGTGGTTAAATCTATTAAGCTGCATCGTATTCTGTAAACTAGCTGTATGTTTGCTGAGGAGTAAATATACTGAGTTACTTTCAACACCTGAGGGTGACATATAAGTTGCAACAAAACTAAAAGCTTGGTTATTCCGACTTCGTTTAGAATCCACATGATGATCCGTTGATGTGTGTGTATGAGTGTGTCTGCATGCAAGAGGGAGAGACAGAGGCAGCCGAGGCTTTAATGGATTCTCCTGAACACAACAGTTATGAGCACACACTTCGACACACAGCCTCGCTTGCCATCATTATACACATGCATGCAGAATACCCACACATCCCATGACACACACCCACGGTGCGCTCCTGGGAATATCATGAGAATTTATTGACAAAAATGGTATTGCAGATTGACTCGCATGGACAGCGAGAGCATCTGGAATTGATCAGCTTACTTTGCTTTGATAAAAGTTTCATCGCTGATTTCAGACTGACAATTCAAACACCGCTGATACACAGGAAACACATCTGTCTTCTTCCCATCCCCATTGTTAATAATCAACAAGTTAGGTGGGGTTGTGTTTTTTCTGCTATACTTCAATAGCCTTTTTTGTTAACCTCACTGCAAATATGGAAAAGGGAGAGATGCCTGGAGTGTAGGATTTTTCCCCCTTTTTCTTCAACAACAGTTGAAGATTAAAAGAAACGTCTCACAGAAATCTGTCAATTCTGTATGTGAATAATGCTGTGTGGAATTTAATGGCATGAGTTATATTGGGTTTCCTCTACACCCACATTTTCTTTCAATAAGATCAATGGCGCTCAGTGACAGATAGGGACGGTCTTTTGTATCTTCAAATTTCAGGTTTCTGAGGGAATAATTAGATGGATGGATGAAAAGTAATGCATCAGTCTGCGAGGGGAGCTGCACCCAGAGATCCTCTAGTTCAACACGCATGCCTCCACGTCTGTTTGGTAGAAAACTGTTTAATAATCGTGTTGAATTTCCATTGTTCTAAAAGTGGCTCTCTGCACTGATCTGGTGCTTTAAACCAATAGCAAACTTTTTGTGTTCTCTTTTTTTGCTGATATTGTTTATTTAAAAGAAAGGATTTCCTTTTGATTCAGGGATATTTTTTTTTAGCATGAAGCGAGTATTGTCATCTATTTCGCTCTCTTCCCCTTCAAACTTTCTGGTGTCGCTTGCAGGTAACCAGGATGGAAAAGGTTCTCCCTCCAGGGGAAATGAAGAAGGTTGAATCGCTGGATTTATAGAGACGCTTTAGACATTTTACTGTAAGCGTGACATTTAACTCTGATGTGTTAGAACAAACCCATCCTCATGTTATGGGCCTTTTTGCCAGCAAAAATTGTCTACAAATGTAATCTGATGACAATTAAGCGGAATTTACGAGAATATGGCCACTAATGTGTTTTGCTTATGAATATGAACACCATGAGAGGACATCTAGAAGCGCTTTGGGCCAAAATTGACCTTTGTTAAATACAGAGGAAAAGGGCTAAGTGTGTATTGCAGTGATACAAAACACCACTTATTGCTATACTGTGAACAACACCTGTAGTTTTACAACACATGCACACTAGTCCTGTTTTTGTTTTCTTCAACATACACATTTCAGTGCAATTCTCCCTGTGTTTCCCATTGCTAAATATGCAGATATTTTGCACCCAGGGGCTGAGAGCACATTTTAAACACTTAAAAAGAAAAAAAAATGTTGATGTTTTCACTCATGTCTTTTTTATTTCCCTCTGTGTTGTTGATCTGGCTCAGGGGTTAGGTATGACTGCAATGTGGTAGAGACAGAAGCTGCAGTCAAAGCTCCTGTGATCCGGTGCAGACTTCATAGAGACCAGCAGATGGAGGGGAGAGGAGCTGCGTGCATCCTGAAGGTTTAGCAAGAACTGAGAGGTTACACTCCACCAGTACAAAGATGACCTGTCACACACTGAAACATGCCGTATCAATGTAGATGAGCTTCCTGTTTATGTACCTCACAGAGCACAGCTATCAGAGGGAAAGAGAAAGGGATTACAGATGGAAATATGTATGAAATGTTGTCTCTCTCTTATATACCCAGGCGAACTTGGGAGGCAGCATGCATGTGACGCCTGCATTTCCATTTTAAACACTAATTAATGTTGTTTTGTCTTCAAAGTGCAATTGCAACCCGTACTTATCAGCCTTGATCGCGGCATTTTCAAGGTTGTCTAGATGTGAGCCGTCACATAACAAATACCTGTAAATATAGAATAACAGCACAACAAAGAAATAAAGGATTTATGGCGTGTGGAGAGCAGTGCACAAATGAGGCACAGGAGAGGTAGTCTGGTAATGTGAAGGACAAAACTGGCATATTATTTCTGCCTAGATCACTCTATAAAATCTGTTTTTCAGTGCTTGTTTTTGTGTGTCTGTGCGGTGTGTGCACTTGCGTGTGTATATGTTAGTGTATTCCTTCTCTTGGCAAACACCCAGCACAGAGGATCTCTCCACCTGCTCTGCATCAACCAGCAGGGCAGGCCTCAGTCTCACACTCGCACACACAAACAGAAAATACACACACACACACACACACTGCAGTTTAGCTGCGTCTCATTCACATCGTCACCCCTCTGACATCTGCCCGTGTGCGTCGGTGTTTGTGTGTGTCCCAGTGCCGGTGTGTATCTGTGTTAGCAGGGTGGTTGGTGTGTGAGGTGAGGTTAAATAGGTGCCTAGCAATGAGAGGAGGGAACTGAGGCGGAACTGGCAGAATATCACACACACATTCACACACATATATACGTGCACTCACACACAAGCAGTGACAATAGAAACAACACCATCAGAGCAGCATGTAAACTGCAGGTGTGGCCTATGCCTCAGTGATCATCCCATACTTTGTTTCGACGCTGTCGCCTGTCACTGTGTGTGTGTATAATGTGTGGTAATGTCTGTGTGACCGTGTGTTTGTGTGTGTGCCTGCTGAGACACACTTTCCTGGAGTATACCGACCACAGTGGGGAATTCGTTCTCCATATAGCTGTAAAAGGTAGTGTGAATTACAGGTGTTGCTAACCGCAGTGAGTATTACTATGCTGAAAATATCACCCAGATTCAGTTCATCAGCTACAACCTCGTGCATACTGAGAAGAGCTTTGATACCTACAACATGTTGGACACCAGACGATGTGATTGTGTTATTAGTTTGTTTTATATGGCTGTCACACGGTGATGTGATCTGATGTCAACATGATTAATGGACACTGGAGATTTCCCCTAATATTTGTTTGTGATGACAGGCAGAGTAAAGTGTTTGTCCTTGTAGTTTGACCTTTATATGTAACACTCTTTTTCAGGCAGAGCTGACCAAACAGACAGGCCTCAGTGGCAAATGTCACAGGTTTGAGCAGGTTTTAAAACCCTGATGAACTGGCTTGAACCCATTGTAAATGTAATTTACTTGGTCCTTGCTGGTACATATAAAATACTGATGTGTGTGTGTGTGTGTGTGTGTGTGTGTGTGTGTGTGTGTGTGTGTGTGTGTGCTTACCTTTTCCACACCAGCTGTCAGTGAGTTGAATTAAACAAAAAACCTGCTGTCCATGAATGCAATAGTGTATATTTTTAGTTATACAGGCGGCTTTAAACTAGTATGGTTGAGCATTTTGATCTTTCTCTTTATTTTTTAAGTGTCACATACATCAGAGTCACCCGAGCTTCATGAACAAGCTGCTTGTTTGACAGAGAACATAGATCCCTGTCAGCATTGTTTTTGTAGAGTCATAGTACACAGAGGCTGTCATTTAACAAGGGGAGGAGATAAGAGAGGTGGAGGAGGATGTCAGCTGGCAGAAGCCCTCCTTTCTTACCTGTTGAGGTCTCTGCGCAGACAGACAACGCCGTATTTATCCTCTGACACTGAGATTAATGCAACAGTAAGGGTCGCGGGTTGAAATTAGATGTATTTCATTATTCGTTGTGGTTTTTACAGTAAATTAAAGTGGAAAGAGACCACGTTTGACCAGGTTGCTGTCTGTTTTCCTCAGAACCTAACAACTAACACAGTTCATTTTCACCATTGCAATTGCAGGTAACTTACATTCATACACGTTGACAACTTGCAAGGGTGTAGGATTGTTTTAACACTGAAATAGATGGTTTGGGAATCCATTGCCAGGAAATTTTGAGCATCACGCATTCAATTTTCTTCATGTTGGTGAATTCTTATGCACCAATTTGTGCATTTTCTGATTTAGTTTATGATATAATGTCTTTAATTTTCTCAAAACGAAAGTATTCTGCTACCTTAATATTTTTATTACAGGCAACAAATGCACGTTATAACTATTAAACAACCCGAAATCTACACTTATGAAGATTTGGGCTAGCTACCGATAGCTACCAGGGAAAACAACAGTGCTAAACTCTTCTAGTTATGGCTACACAATGGCTGACACACTTCCTTTGTGTCATAATCACATCGTCATTTTCCCAGGAGATCGTACCTGCTTGCAGACAGAATTGCATGGCAAAAGAAAGGCTCATAGAGAACCAATCTATACGCAGATGATGTCATTATTCTATCGCCATACTATTGTGCAATCAGCATTTACTTCATAATGATAAGTTAAAGCAAAAAAACATGTCTATTTCCACTTTAAAGGACCAAAGAGACATGTGGTGCGCAAATGCTTAAATGTAATATAGTCACAAGGGGATGTATTTTTTTTTTAATCTTTCTGTTCTTTCGTATATTTTTGGAAATAAAGAAACATACCTGGAATAAGTTGAAGCAGTCCTATTGGCAAGAAGGTGGCTGATCAGGCATTGCATACACACACACACACACACACACACACACACACACACAAATGTTACCGATAAGATGCATTCCAGTCACCAGCAGCCCTGCAGCAAACCCCTGAAATTCTTGTCAACACAGGGCCATGACGCCAGCAAACCCCTGAAATTCTTGTCAACACAGGGCCATGACGCTGTCCAGAATTTTCATCTCGCAGCTCCAAAAACTGAGCGGGGCTGGCTGTGTTTGTTTGTGTTTTCTGCTCCAGCCCCTGCTTCCTGTAGCTCTGTGGTGTCAACCCGCCCACCGTCCTCCCATCAGACCTGGGGAACACAGGGCCCTGCTGCCACAGCGCACAGGCACCCCAGCGACTGAGGTTTCCTCTCGGACTGACTGAAGTGTTTGCTGTTTCCCACATTGTTGGAATTCAACACCAGCCTGTTTACTGGTCCCCATGTGGCTTCAGTCTCTTTCTTTCTTTCGCTTTTTTCTCTTTCCACAGCACACCTTCTTTACATTACATACCCAGCACTCATACTAAGTAATGAGACTGCCAAACTAAGTCAAGCAATCATGTTTTTGTCTATGGCACAGTTTATTACGTCGTCCATCTTTTGCAGCATTAATCAAACTGGCCAATAGAACGTTGCTTGACTGTTTTTAGCCTTTATTACAAACACATGTTTGTGTGCAAATGTGACTGTACTTTAAATTTGAGTGAAATAGAACTGAAAAGAATTGTTTTATACCATAAATAGTAAAAAAAATGGCAGCTGTAGTATAATCTATAGGAGTGTTTTTCCACCGTGAGGTACTATATGGGCATCAGGGACATCATTTTCATACGCTTTATTTTGCAGCTGACAATGAATCATACAATGAATCAAAGGAAATAATATACATCTCAAGGAAAATGTTAACAAGATGATGAGGCGCATGCAAAATGAGAATCTCTTCTTTATCTGCTTTGTTTTTTTCACTTCCTTCCCTCGGTACAGCCAGATGGCAAAGCTCCAGCTCTGCAGTCCTCTTCATACACTCATCATATTTGATGGGCATCCTGCTGCCGAGTTTCAAGGAGGCCATGTGTTTACGAAATGACACTTGTGACAAAAGAAAACTTCTATTTAGCAAGCTGATTCTTGGGTGGGGTGCATGGGGGCAGCAGCGTGTGTGCATTCGTGTGTCTGTGTGTGTGTAACAGTGTGTGTGTGTGTGTGTGTGTGTGTGTGTTGGAGAACAAAGATTGTGGGAATGTGTATATTGTGCTTACATAGGAGCAAGGCAGTGGGAGAAAGGTTGTGTCTAGTGTGTGTGTGTGTGTGTGTGTGCGTGTGTGTGCGTGTTCGTACCAATAACATCCATACCGTCTGTGTTTCACACTGTTGTCATGTTGGATGCCTGCTGTCTTTTAATCACATCCTGTGCCTTTCTGTGAGTTTTTTGTTTTTTTTGTTTTACTATGTTACAATACATTTTATCATCAGTTTTGTGCATTTACCATTCCAATACAGATTTTTTTTTTTCACATTGATATCATAAATATCATACATTGTGGGGTCTCCTCCGTTGATGGATTCAAACATTCAGGACAAACTTTTGATTTAAAAAATCGTCTGTTGTACATTTGCAACTAAAACAGGTTTTATGTTGGTTGTTTATTTGTTCTCAATATGCTATCATCTTATCCTAATATTGTCTTTGTCTTCAATGGTGAGGAATTCCCATCAAAGTTTTCCCCTTCTGTTAATACTTTAGGGAATTTTCAAACGTCGGGATGTATGGCTGTAATGCCCCAAGATTTGTTCTCCCTGAAAGAAATGATAGAGTAAGAATATATTAACTACAGAGCAACCTGGCTTTACGAGGTCTGCATTTACTCTTACTTCATTTTAGGTTTACCAATATGTTATGCATAAATATATACTATATATGTATAGAGATAGATATCAATATATGCTTTGCAGCATTCCTCTGATTTAAATTTTAAAGCCATGTTCATGCATTAAAAAGCAACTTCATATTTTTGACTGCAGGGTTTAGATGCAAATCCATGGGGCATTACGTTAAAAACCATAAACATCATAAAATAGGAAATAGAAATTAAAAATGGAGGCAAAAATGAGGACGTTTAAACTGGTCATTAAGAACTGAATGCTTTCTCGTTTGTTGATGTGATAAAAAACGAAAACTGTATTCAAGATAGAACACAAAAAAATGGCAAGTGTAATGAAAAATAAAACCCATTTAAAGCAAAGTATTTTTTTATTCACACAAATTTAATAAGATATATAACAACCGTTTGGTCCATAAATATTTAAGGGGAAATAGTTTCTATACACCATCTTTATCAAGAAACAGGGAAACATGGACAATCTTGATAGAACACTTACTGTACTCAACTATTAACACGAAGATCAATATATAAGGTTTCTTGGATTACCCAACTATATCTGAAAGAGTGCACAAATGCTTTCTATGACATCGCTGCCCCCTTTTTAACAGGATACACCATAAAAAGATCTTCGGAAATAAGATGCAAAACAGTACAAAACTAGTGAGGCGTCAAAAGGATGTGAATCAGTTAACAAAGAACACATATATCCTGAATTTCACAAACTTTCTCCCAAGTTATAGCATAAGGCACATAGTAGAACTGAGTTAGGCATCTACTTCATTAAGTAGATCTAGAGTACCACTTTGTTCTACAATAGAACAAATTGTGACGCTCACAATGAAATGTATCAACTCCATTGAAGATTTTGCTCTGTCTTTCTTTTCTCTCTATCTTTCAGCCAGAAGAAACATGTTTTTGGTCTGTTCAGTGGCAAGTGTCATTAAAGAAAGTATAAATATGGCCAAAAAGGAGAACACATGGACAATGATTTCCCACTGGCTGCCTCTTACGACTCCACCTATCTGAGGTCATTTGAATGTTCATGTCAGCTCTACAAATCTAGTCTGCAACGTCGCAACCACTGAATTTCTCACCCCCCTTACTCCTTTTCCCTTTTTAAAATCACATTGTTACCCTGAGCAACATGATAAAAACAATAATGCACTTTTCACTGGGCAGTATATTGTCACTGTGCAATTGGGTTTAGCTGTGGGTCTATGGATATGTTTCCTAGGATTCATCCACTTGACTACGGTTAATCTATGAGGCCAACAAATCTGAAAAAGTGCTCTGTCAAGAAAACAATCGATTGCAACAGCGTGCATAAACTGTTCTCCAATCCAAATTTCTCCTGCTGATTTCTAATTACCAAACCATTTCTATCAATGTGACTGCATTACATGTTGAACAGTTACCACTGTACAGATTGTGGGATTAGCTTCTTTCTCTTTATCACAGTAGGTCTGCGAATCAAGACAAAAATGTGTGTGGTTTCAGCATCTACCTGCCGTATAAGCAGCGATGGTTAGGTACTTATTATGCAATTTAGACATGTAGCTCTGTGAGATATCTCAATGTCTGATTCCATCCAACTCAGTCTCAAAGACTGAAACATTCGGAAATAATTAAAGCCTGTTTTCTGGAGTTACCCATATACAGAACATTCTACAAGTTTATTTCCCAAATGATTCCAAAACAGAAAGAAAAAAATCTTTAAATTGGATAGTGCGAACACAGTGCATACATATACAGGTTTCTGAGGGCAAAATATTCATATTATTTTAAAATTTACCAATTAAGCATAAATTAGGAAGGGCTCATTTGATCATAATTCAATACAAATGTACAAATAAAGTCAAATCAAGTCAAAATCTAGGTTTCCAGACAAGCTTCAAGTTAAGTTGTTGGGTTTTTTCCGATGAATTGTGGGATCCATGACAATTTTCTAATGCCGTCAGCTTCAAAAATATCCCGTCCAAAATCAATCTCAGCATACTGTAAGTCGATTACAGACACGGCTGCCATGCGGTTTCAAATGCTACACATTAAAATGATTTCCTTGTGTTTTAATGTGGTCGCTGCTGTTCTTGCTCTTGTTGTTCTTGTTTGTGTACACAGTACAGCACTTTCTGTTCCAGGGAGCTGTCTCTGGTAGATTTAAAGGTGTCACTTAAAAAAATAAAATGCAAATTGAAGAAATAAAATAAAAAATAAAAAAAATAAAAATTAAAAAAAACAAAATAAAATCAGATAAAAAAAAAAAAATCAGTCTGCTAGGGATAGCTTGTTAGAAAAGGTTTGTCAAGGTAGTTTGCGAAGGGCTCCCCGAATCATGGCTGTCCAAACTAGAGGTGACGGAGGTCACTACAGTGATAGAGGGGTTTGTCAGGTCTGTTAGTGTGGCCGCGCTGGAGGGGGGGGTCAGGGCCCCACTGTCAGATGAGGGTGGAGGGAGTGAGGTGCCATCAGCCTTATCAACACCTCCATTCTCCTGTCGCAAAACGTTCCTTCTGAATTTGGCTCTTGCGTTTTGGAACCAAACCTGCAAACCAATCCCAGTGTGGCTTTTACTTTTTGTGTTTAAGATTAATTTTTAAAAAAGAAAGTATCAAATCATTTGTACAGTCGTTTACATATCAAGTTACCACAGCTATTACTGTATCCACTTGCCCTTGCCTTGTGAATATAAATCTTGATATGGCAATTGTCACATTATTTTGATCTTAAGGGGCAGATAACAATGAACCAGTTAGCTCCTGAACACTGAATGCAAGAATGTGGATTTTAATAGCAAAATCAAAACAATAATCCTATCCTTTTAATTTTTTATCTGTGAGAGCTGAATTACACCCTTGTCTGTTCCACAGATAAAAAGAACATGTGCACTCTCATTATTAATAATATCAGCTGCAGTTTTACACTTAAGCTTCTACGCTTATGAACGACTTTTCTCCTCTCTTTCCCAAAACAAACAAAACATTTAGGAATCTGCAAGATTTCTAATAAAAACCCCTGGATATACATCTAATGACTAAATGGACCAAACAAATCAAAAAGATGACTTCAATGATAATATTGGTGTGAAATGAGAGGGACATGGAGGAGGAGTGGGGGTGCAGACACAGATGTGGGGGTAATCAGATCAGTAAGAACAATGACTTTCTGCTTACCTGTAGAACTCTCTTAGTGAGGCCTGTTTTCTGGGCCAGCTGCTTTAAGTCCTTGGCATCTGGGTTGTGGTTGATGGCAAAGTAGGATTTCATTGTCCGCAGCTGATGGTGCTTGAAGGAGGTCCGCATGCGTTTGGTCTTCTGTGTTGGAGCGTAGGCCTGCTGGTCCCGGTCCAAGTGATCGGTGTCGTTCTCGTTACAGCCTGGGAGCACAGAGGGTACATTACAGTCCAAAGGAAACAACTGCAAAACATTTTCATTTGGGTTTCTAAAACCTTTAAATTCATTGTGTCTGAATTAATTTTCACTGTGCTCATCAGTTGACAAAGAAGTGACAAGTCAGTGGTAATAAAGAAAATCAATCCTCTAGTATTAAGATGATATTCAAATCAGAAAACTGCTTGAATATGATTATTTACAATGGTCACTAATTAAGTGTTACACAGGTTTTAAGGCTCATTATTAAATATTTTGTGACATGGTCCAGATTTGCAGGGAAAGAAAATACACAATTAAGCAGATTTACACTATCACATGTGGATTTGATTGTAGAAAGTTCTTGTATTCCCACTGACTTGCTATTTTACGAGATCTATCATTTGGCATCATGTTAAATAATAAAGGTTTGGCATATTTATAACAGTAAATTAGAATATGCAGACAACTGACAGTCAAGAAACTCATTACACTTACTGAACTAAAATTACTGTAACGCATTAGACATTGTCTGCTTTTAGATATATTTTTTATAAAGCAAAATGATGTATTTTAAGCATGCGCTGGGACCAGGCTAAATGATTTCTGCTTGTGTTTGCAGAGACTAATAGTCCTAATGAGCCCCATTTGTCAGTTGCTTTGTACTGTATGTGTAAAATACTTAAAGACGATGAAATATTAAAATGTATCCACTAAATTAAATTACAGTGCTGCTGAAACATTCATCAGTGCATTAAGAAAAAAAAATCTAAACACTTTATTTCAGTATCATATTGCATTGCAAATAACATGTTTGTATACTTTTATAGTGTGAGGACAGAGAAAATGCTAATGCCAATACTTGCAGGTTAAATTAGCTTGTGACTGACCGTTGAGCATTTACATGACTGCAATCAAAATGATGATCAATTGTTTATTTATTTATATATTTTTTTATAGAGTCTAGTATTTACTAAGATCTCGTCTCTTGCTTTAGTGCAAAAGGAGAGGAAGTCTGGGCACCAAAGAAGGAGCATAGGATTTCTAAATTATATAGTAGCTTATATTGATTTCTTGTCTCCTTGTAACCGAAATGCTGACCCGTTGTTTTGCTCAGTGGATGATAAAATATCAAATAGCTTACACCATCGTTTCATCATAAGGATGCAGTGCAAACACTTTCTCTGAAATTAATTATTGAGTTAAATTACAAATCAGTTTAAATAAGGCAGAAACAGCTTAATCACACTATAGGATTTTATATGCGTGGCATAATGTGTTATGTCGTGAATTATGTTTTTTATTTCAATATCAGATTTTTTCTTGTGACACTTATTTGAACCTTTAACATGACAATCATTGACATCTATGTTCTTCTGTTCAAGCCTTCATTGGGTTGTGTTTCACTAGATATTACCCACTAGGGGTCTCTATATCCAAACAAAACCAAACTTTACAGAGTGGTGTGGAATACTCAGTAGACCCACACCTTTCCCTGGTGAAAACAAACATGAATGTGCTCGCTAAAGCAGAAACAAAACCTCAAACAAAACCTCATCCTATTTGTCATGAATATTGAGGCTCCTGATGTGCAGAGCGATGCATTAACCCTGAGCAAGGCAGCAAATAGAGCACTTTGGAAAAATGAAAATATGAAAATCTTTAGGTTGTTCCCTAATTTAATTAATTTTTTTTGTTAAATTATTTTAGTTTAAATTTGAATGTTATAAGGTCTTAAATTTGTAACATAATATTAGCACATTTACATTTCCAAAACGGCCAAAAGAGGTGTGTCACTTAAGCCTAAAGAAGCCAGTAAGCCTCTTTTTAAATCAGAGCATTATTCTATTCTACTTCGTTCTTTTCTATTCTATTTAAATATCCCAAATGAAAAATATAATATTCCCACTGGGACCTTTACTGTGTCTGTGCTGCTTAATAATGAGCTCACAGGGACATCTTACAGTATTTTATGTCTTTCTCTGTGGGATTTTCTTTTGTGTGATTTTTTTTTTATCTGTTGTGGCTGCATTATATTTTATATTTCATATTTTTATTTTAACACTTTGTTGCAGTATCCTGCTATTAAAGAAAAAAAATCACAGTGCTACTACAGTTATTTTCCTATCAAGGCATCCATGAGAACTTTAGGATTTGCATAATCTCTTGGAATTATGTTTACGAATAACAAACCAAAGCCAATTCAGCCGCAGCGCTGACTGTACAGTGTTGTGTGTGTTTGGAGCCAGGGGCCTCTCCCTGCAGCAGGCCCCTCTGCACGGCGCTGCTGTGTCCCTGAGAACTGTGCTGACCGCCGCGCAGGAGGCCAGGGATTCCAACGTCACCTTCAATTAACGGAGAACAATTAACGCGCAGATTACCCTTATTCCTCCCTATTCACCGGGAACAGAGGAAACTTGGCGCACAATGACAAACTTTCTCAAGCGCGCACTAATTCGCAGAAAGCGACAACAAAATGGGGACGCTGCAGGGGGGTGGTGGGGGTCGGGTTCCAACATTCAGCGAGTCAATGCAAGATTTTAGATGAAACCTACATTTAACAGTTGCTCAGTGTTGACTGTGATTACAGATTTGTTGTCTTCCAACAAAAGTCAAAGTCAAATCAGTGGTTTTGGCCACGCTTTTTACGCAACACTCCCGAACTCCATGCCCCCCATTCACACCCATTCCACGCATTTATTTTGACCTATACTAATCTAGTGTTAATTATAAAACTCGTTGTGCACTTTAACGGCGAGGTCAAATTTCGATCACTCTCCGCGCAACACACGCCACAGTTTAAAGCGCAAACACGATGCGTTGGAGACGCGTGGACAGAAAGCTGCGGATCAATTAGCCCAGGGCTGCGTGCGCCGTTACGCGCAGGCAATGCTCACCTATATTAGCATAGCCTGCAGGAGGGATGTATTCATGTCAGAAATGTGATGTGAAAGATGGGGCGTTAAGGAACCGTCTGGACTCAGAACCCTGCGTCTTATGCGTAAAATGAAAATCTACCCAAATATTAATTTTTATATATTATTTTATTTTCTTATTTATGTGTGATTGATTTTTACTTCATTTTAATAATCTCTAATGCCCTATTTTAAAACATTAAAATTAAATTAATACGACGACACTTTGGTCAGCTAAATTGGAGGAGCATGTAGATTTTCGTGGAGAATAAATCACAATTCAGTAAAATGTTCCCAAACTATGGTCCAGGGTGTTTCATTGAGCTCCGCAAGGATTTAACCTACATGAGGAATAGTTTAGTGTAGAGTGCAGTTAATTAAAAAGCTCGGTGTGTTTTTGCTGTAGGTTTCACTGCCCCTTCAAGTGTATAAGGCAGACTATTAAAGGTTACGTTTTGCACCAAAACTAAAAACAAAAAACTCAAGCTGGCTATTTACAAATGATTTTCTAATGTGTGTGTGGTTTGTGTGTCCTTGACTGGGTGTGAGGCCTCTCTGTAAGCAGCACGCTGTCTCACCTGTGTTGTAGCTGGGTATATCTATCCCCATCGCCGGGCTCTTCCTCTTGCGCGGCCTTCCCTTCTGCGCCGTCCCGGTGCCGTTGAAGTAGGGTAGGGTGAGGCCGCCGCCCTTGGCCGCCAGCTCGGCGAAGTTGAGCTGCTGGTGGTAGTCCGGTCCCTGCACCAGCGTCTCGAAGTGGAGCCGGCAGTACACCAGGCTGTCCTTCATGCCGAAGTGGTCGCCCGTGGTCAGCGTCTTGTTGCAAGTGGTGCACGTGAAGCAGCTCAGGTGGTACACGGAGTCGCGCGCCCGCATCACCATCTCCGAGGCCGATATCCCGAGGTGGCAGCGCGCGCACCTCTGCACTGAGAACCTTCTGGAACAGACAAATCGTCAAGACTCCTCATACATAGAGACCAAATGGGACAAACACAAAGACATGGGCTAAAATAAGCTGACCAGGTGTGTGTCGTGCATCTCAGTGACAGAAGTGTGTGTGTGTATCTGACACAGCTTCAGTGTGTAACAGGCCCATACACTGGGTTTACATCCTGATTTAATATGGCCACATCTGGCCTACAACTGGGTGACGGCTGGTTAATAGGCCACATTTTGTTTGGTGTAAAAATATTTTTTATGTGGGAATATTTTCCCTATTAAATAAGCAAAAACTCAGTCGACAGTCTCAGTGATAAAACCTACTTTTAATAACCTATTGGCAGTGTGGCTAACATTAAACAAAAAAGGCTACAGGTAATGTTAAGACAGCCTAATTGGTTATCTTCTTATTATCGTGCATTATAAATATCACCATGGCCTGTGCATGCATGTTAAATATTATTAACATACCTTACCTATAACATCATTTTAATGTGTTATTTCCACATTCAGGCATGTTAGGCCACTATACAACCCACTAATATAGGTTACTTTTTAACAAACATGTTCCAAATGTAGGCTACACCGATGCTCTCCTTTGTTCTGGGGCTGACTAATACAAGCTCATGCACTTTATATTACACTCAGAGTCATGGAAACTATTACATCTCAACCACAGGCGAATAAAAGTCAAAATTTCATATCATAACTTATTCCCTATTAACAGCATGCAGGGCCCCTGGGAGACTGCTATGATTCTATTCAGACAAGAATGAGGCCTAATTGGAGCAAAAAGCTTCAACATTATTCCAGATGAGCAACCGGAGCCTGTTGAATTAAGGTTCGTGATAATGCCTGTGTTTTGTTTTCCCCAAAAAGAGTTTAAAATTAATTTTCCTACAAAGCCAGCAGCTTTGCGTGGGTGTACGCGCGTGCGTGTGTGCGTGACACGGAGGCAAATATTTTCCTTTTGTAAGGCTATAAATGTGTAACCTTAATTTTTCTTACCTGTAGTAATCCTCTTTGCAATAGATACTCCCATCCTTGGCAAAACACGTTAGCTCCGACTCCAGCGCTAGTTTACATTCACAGCATTTGAGACACCGCAGGTGCCACTGTTTGTCCACGGCCAGGAGGTAGTATCTATCCGAAATCTTGCCGCCACAGCCGGCACACAGAGCAGGCTTCTCCGGGCTCATGGAAGGCATGGTCTGCGTCAGAGACAGGAGAGGAAAGCTCAAGGCGACTATCCTTCTAGAGACTGGATGGGAAATCTCATGCAATATATATATTATACAAAAACAAGAACAGGCCTTTTGTAGCTTTCTAGACACTAAATTAAACTTTTTTTTAAAATCTATAAAGTAAAGGCCTTTTGAGGAGCTCTTTAAACACGCTGTTAAACAAATGCTCGGTGTGTGTTGGCCCCCATGAGGAAATAAACACCATCTATCAAACAACTGTATTAACATCTGAAATTAACTAAATATAGAAACGACAGAAATACATTCGTATTGCTAACCTAATATTTTATTACTTTAAAATACCCTTTATTCGTAAATTAAATTCAAAAATTATCTGTAACAGTTCTGGTGAGAAACACACAGTTAAAATACTGAATATAGGCCTGTTTAAAAATATATAGTAAATGTAGTATTATTTCCAGTTAAAAGAATAAAACTCAACTGTTAAATAATATTAATAAGTCCCCATGTTTTGGCATCAGTTATTTATAAATATATAATTGCCAGAATTAAAATTGCTAAATCTATTTCTGCTCTAATGTACAATATTTTATTTGACGTCAACAGGAGTGTGTTTCAAATATATTTAACAAGTTGCAGCCAGTTTTTGCTTTTAGTATTTTTTTTGTAGCAGCTATTAATAAATAGGACATTTTAACCATTATTATGGAATTAACTATGCAAAAGAAAGGAGATTTTGGTTTTTAAAATTTAACTTATAATATGTAATTATAATTAAACACATAATTCCTGCTCACTGGTGTCCTACTTACCCCCAAAACAACTGCACATTTCCTGCAGGTTAACGGCGCCACACTTTTACGCACTAACGCCGGTTAAAAACGAGTTTTAACATGAATTCAAACACGGCTCGACCGCGGCTCTTACCGACTCTCTCCCGTTCAGCTGCATGCCCTTCGCCAGGCGCGACTCCGTTTTCGACCTTCTCTCCATCTCCTCCATGATCCCTTGGATGTGATCCCCGGAGATCCCGTGGAAAAGCATGGCTCCCGGTCCTGGACGCAACGTGCAACTGCCTGCCTCTGTCTTGCAGCCCACAACTTCCATATACTGTACTGCAGCGCTGCGCCCCGCTCTCTCAGCGCATCCAAATGGGCTCTGAGGCTCTGAGAGAGGCACACACACAAAAAAAACAACAACAACACAACCCCAGAGATTCAGATCACCTCCTCGCCAGAGTGCAAAGGCAACTGGAAGAAAAAAAAGAAGAACGAAGAAACTACAACATGGGTGGGACAGGAGGAGGTGGTGGTGGTGGTGCACCAGCTTTTTCCTTCTTCCCGTGAATGTCTCTCCTCCAGAAAAAATATATAGTCCAAATGACGCGACAAACCGGTGTGGAAGTGGTGGTGGTGGTGTTGGGGAGGGAGGAGGGGAGGGGGCTACAGTGTGAACACTCGCCAAAAATAATGACACAAAGTTTTTTTTCTGTTGTTGTTTCTTTTTGGTGATTTCTCTCTCTCTCTTTCTCTCTCTCTCTCTCTCTCTCTCCCGATATCCCAGTCAGGGGTTCCTTGGTGCTTGGAGGTCAGGTTGGGACTGCCTGGATTTGAGCACCGTGTCCTATTTGTGAAGAGAGCAAAGCCTGCCCAGTCTGAATAATTTGGTAGGAGGAGTTCCCCTCTCTCTCTGCCTCTCTCCTCTCTCGCTCGGTGTCTCTCCCTCAATCCCTCTCTCTCTCTCCATCGCCGCTGATTTCTATTCAGCAACAAAGAGCTGTCACTCTTCCCTCAAAAACTCCCGGTTCTGGCTGCGCGAAGGACCACTACTTTATGGTATTGACATTTTCATTACTTTTATTCCCCCATTTGTAGGAGAGGATGCTGGAGTGTAGTCAGAAGTTGCATAAAGCTGAAATGGGCTTATGGGGTAAATTGAGTGCAAATATTTTATTTATTTAGCACGTCTTAAAGAAGTAATAACCATCTAAAGTATAATAAACTCCTCTGGGGTTTTATTATAAGGGTCAGAAATAAGGATGACTGATTTTCTTACATGAAGACATTTTAATTTGTTTAATTTTGAGCTTCTGCATTTTCAAAACTTCAGATTTGGAGGTTTAATTCACTGTTTATCAAGTGTTTGGTTGTTTAAAAATAACATAATAGGCTCAGAGAGTGTGTGTGTGTGCGTGTGTGTGTCATAAATGTATTGTTTGGGGCGGGGCAGTGATCAGTGATAGGCTAGAGGGCGGGGACAGATTGTATTAAACAATTTGGAAGACAAGGATTTTTTTTTAACACAACTGAATGAGATTTGGTTTAAAAATAAAAGCATCCTACGCCGTTACATCCTATTTACTCACATCACACCATCACACACCAGCTTGTTTATCTATTTTTCTTCATCTTGATGCTCTATAGATAATATGATGAGGCCATGAGGCAGCTTTTTAAAACATATATACAATCTTTTCAGTGCAAGATCTTTTTTTCCTCCATTAAATGCTCATCTGAAGCAGGATTTATTCCCTGCCGAGCACCTATTAACACGCCCCTTGTCTTTTCTCCGTCTCTTGAATTAGGCCAAAATTCTTGTAAAGCTGCAGGAGAGTTGACTCGATCGCAGCTAGAAACATATTTTATTTATCTTATATGCAACAAGCAGATACATAAGGAGGGAAATCACCAGCAGTTGTTGGATTATTTTCAGAAATCCACGTTCGCTGTATCTTAATATAATCCATGGAAGCTACAATAAAGATGTGTGTGTCAGTTTTAAAGGGTGTGAAAACTCTGTTACGCAAATAAGCCTGAATGGTTTAACTGTCCAACGCACGGGCCAAATATGGTGACAACAAACCAAAACGAGGCAGCTCAAGGTCTGTATTTTGACTAACACAACACGAGCCTTTACAGCTGAAAGCCGGATAACGAGCTCCGGTCTGTGCAAGGTCGATGGCTGGAGATTTTTTTTTGTTTTTTGTGCCATATAGACACACTGGCTCGGCTGGAGTCTTGTGGCTCGGCTCTGGTCCCATTAATAGATTTACCGAGGCTCTGGGGGGTTTGCAGGTGTGGATGCTTCATCTCAAGACGTGTTACATTATCATNCCCCCCCCCCCCCCCCCCCCCCCACCACCACCACCACCACCACCACCACCACCATGAAGTTGTGTTGGCTTTAATTGGAGGCCCCTTGATAACAGCGCTATAAGACAAGGCTTGGACCCTCATGGACGGGCTGGACCTGCAGCTGTTCTGCAAAGCGTCACGTTAATTTGCGCACTGTCAGAGTCTCAGCACCGAGCCACCGAGCGGTGAAAAGAGACCCAAAAAGGACACACGGATTTCATTTCACCTGGACAAAGACACCCTGAGAGGACCGATCAACTCAGCTCTGTGTGATATTTAATCTGTCTGCTGATTTTTTTTTTTTCCTTCCCTCTTCCCGGAAATTAAAAAAAGGCGACTTGTGATTTAAAAACTGGACTTAACCACACAGTAAAACACAAATACAGTATGTGCATGGTGTTATTTTTTTAAAATAAGACATCGATCATATCGTTAATGTGGACAAAGAGCAGTGTTTTGACCCGTTGCCTCCAGCAGTGACATTTCATTTGACTGAAGAGGGTTTAACAATGTGTCAGTAAACACCAAAAGGCATGAGGGAATCATGTCTTTTGTGTTTTTCGTTTTGTTTTGTTCCCTTTTCATTGCATCTAATTAAGGATATTACCTGCGACTAAATACACACTAATGACCCCTTTTTTTGTTTGGTGTTGTTTTATGATTTTGGTTCATATTTGGAGAAAGTCTGCAGAGATGATTCACAAAATAACGCCTTTTAAAAAAACAAAAAGTGACATTTACTGTATTTATACATCACAATTTCCATTTCGAAACGTTTTCTTAATACACCCTATTAATTAACCAACCTAATTATGTATGTTACCCATCATATTTCATTACTGGTGTTAAATAAATTGAAGCAAATTAATGTGGGCGGTTCTGTGTCATTTTTTCGTTTGCTTACTGAGAATGATTTGCCCTAATTTAATATTTCTGATCCTGCTCGGCTAAATTAAGTCTTTTAAAAACACATCATAATGGCTGCTCGGTCCTGCTCTGCATTGAGCTCCATTTCAAAGCTTTGACGCGTTTTGAAAGTTAAATACTAAACAGTGTTAACAACCATGTTTAAAATGGCGTGTAAGCCCAGGGTGGCTCAGTGGGTCACTGACTTTTCTCATATAAATAAGCAAAATATAATTTCATATCTCAGCGAATAATGCAAACAAAAATACTTGTTTTAAGTATGTTTTAAGAAAAGCGTCATTTTATATTCCCCTGGCGTTCACCTTGCATGGTTTTGATTGCACCCAAAACGCCTGTGTTAGGCTGTGTATTCGCATAATTAAGATTATTGTGAAGGTAAAAAAACATATTACAACACTACGTAAATAAAAATATAAGCAGAGAGAGTTTTGATGTGTTTACGCGCCACCACATCCATGTTTATCCCGAATATTCCCCAACCATGCCACTGTATTTATCATGCATCAGATCTGTCGCGCATTGCTTCACACGCTTGCATTAAAAATCAAACCTTATATTATTTTTTTCCCCAAGCAGACATATAGAAAAATAAAATAGCCTTACCTGCGGCTGTGCTGTGTGTGAGATCCCTGTGCAGCGTGCAAGCTGAGGAGCTCCGGACTGTGCGCACTGTGCAGAGGAGACAGAGGAGACGCTGCCGGTAGATGGGGGCTGTTCCTCGTTTCTGAGCTTACAGTTCGAGTTCGAGCGTCAATTAAAACACAAGACATTTAAATATTCCTCTCCCGTATGCAGGCAGCCCTCAACACTGCACAACACTGCACAGCACACTCACAGTGAACGCACAGAAAATAAGCATCCATGAGCCAATGGCCTACTCAGCATGTAGGTTAGAATGTGTGATGGATAAATTACAGAATAAACTACATAATCTGGAGTCGGTGATCGCCAAATAAATAACTGCCATTACACACAGCAACATTTAGGAATATTCCAATTAAATCAGATGCTTTTACCCCTATAAACGCCGTTCATTTTCCAACTATCATTTAATAACTCACATCCTAAAGTTTCATTTTAACCCCCAGCGACAGTTTTACGCATTAAGTTATTGGAGCGTTTAGGCACATATTGTTGCATCACTTCCGAGTTCATATTGTATGAGATTCAAGTGAGTGTGGTTACAGCTCTAATTTCACTGGTGCGAGAGCAGAGGTTTGTGTGAATAAATGATTAGATCTATAGTCAAACTAAATCAATCAGTGTGACAAAGATATGGAGCACAACAACACAAAGCCTGCTGGAAAAAAGGGTTTGGTGTGGATGCCAAATCGAAATTTATTTCGGGGTAAAAGTGTTAAATAATTTCTGTATTTTACGCATTTTCATATGTGACAATAATCTAACCCCTGCAGTGGTATGGAAGTAAGATTTTTGTCTATTTCAACGTCATCAAAACAGCACAGACATTAAAAAAAAGGCTATCCAAGAATAATTTAAACGCATGTTTTACACACGTCTAATCTCTTGTCTATTTCTCCACTGTTACATTAAATAAATCCTGCAAAAAATGATTTAAAAAAAATAATTCTTGGGCTCATTATTTCGTTCCCCCTGAGCTGTGATGTGCGTGTCTCCATGTGTCTCACCTGGAGGATCCAGCTGATAAAGCTCATATAAATGCAGTGCAGTTTGGAGTGTATTTAGCCAGCAACCATTCTGCACACATTTGGCTTCATGTTGCAACATCTAATGAATAAAGAAATGTTGTTGATGAAAAATTCACCACTGTTTAATAATGTCAAGTTTGGAGTAAATATTAATATTGTTTATGCTTTGAAGATGGTTTGATTGTGCCTGACCAGTAATGAGACTATATTTTTCTCAATTTCAATATTCAATAGTCATTATCTTAATATTGTGTCCCTTTTGTCGTTATTTGGTGTAATTTTCTTGCACGTTATTGGATTATTATTCACCTGACAACAAGCTGTTAAATAATAATAACACTGATAACAGGATGCAAAATTGTTTAAAGTGCATGATGCCTCCAAATGAATTTCACATTTACTGTGAATGTGACAGAGATAGGTCATCCAGAAGACAGGATGTCCTAAACCTGCTCACAGTGGCCACTTGGAAGACACACTGAGGTGTAGATGGACTGATTTCAGCTGACAACAAGTGAACAGAGGGTTCCTATTTTGTGAATGCTCCAGAGCAAAGGGTGACAATTAATTACACCTCTGTGCTGCTTGCATAAATGACACCGTGCCATACTGCTAACAGTCATTTTGCTTTGCTCCTTCCGCCTGGGCTGACATCACAATGTATCTCATCAATAATGCAACGGCACTGAGATCCATTTCACTGTGTACCACAACACGTACCGTGCACACAGCGTTCTCCGAGCATGATACCCAGACAGGCTCTGCAGTGTGCTTTGGTTCAACAGTGAGACCACAGACACAGCATCAACCCCGGGATGCCTGCCTGCCTGCCTGCCTGGCTCCTTGGGCATGGTGGTTAGATTACCACACATCCAGGGTTCATCTGGAGTCATCATTTCTGGGTCACCTCAAGTGACACTCAGTCTCACGGAGGGAGCTCTCAGTCACTCCCAAAGCAAGGAGCGGAGGAGGCGAGGAGAGGCAAAGGAGGAGGCGAGGAAGGAGGAGGTGGTGGGGAAGGCTCTCCCAGGATCCACTGTGGTGCAGGGAACCACAGGCTAAACACTGACAGAATGAAGGAGAGGAGTGGGAAGGGAAGGGAGAGGGGGGTTCTGAGGAGGAGGAACAGAGGGAGGAGTGAAGCACTGTAAAGCTGTATCCCAGTCACATGTATCCCAGTCACATGAGCCGGGGTGGGTGGGTGAGAGGAGGGTGTGAGACATCCTGGAAATATTTACAAACACACAGTGGACATGGCTTCATAATTATTGGAGGAGAGGAAATATCAAAATACACATGGCTGAAATATGACCAAAGCACTGTTCTTTATAGCCGATGCCTCAAATTAAAATGTCCAACAGTGATTTAGAATAATAATGATTGACAAGAATAAGCCTATAAATAGATTTTCTGAGGCGTCTCAATCCCCACGTATCCTGTTTTTCATTTCCATCCTTATTTTCTCTCTCCAGGTCTTCTCTCCCTCACTTTTTCCCCTCTCCTCCTCCAACTCCCCGCTTCTTCCACTTTCTCTTTTCTGTCTCTTCCAACCAACCAACCAACGCTCCCCCTCCCCTTCACCCCCTCACTACCTCTCACCACCACCACCACCCCCATCCCCTACCTCCCTCCACCCCTCCTTCGATCTCCTCCCTGCTCTGCTCTGCTGGAGCTCAAATCACAACCCCGGTCCCTGGCAGATGGAGGATAGGAGAGAGAAGCTCTTAACTAGCCAGCCTGAGCCTCTGCTCTCTGCACACCAACTGCTGCCTGCCTCCCCTCCCTGCCTCCAGAACAGCTCCAACAGCACACTGCCACCTCCGCCCCTCCACCCCCCCCCTCCATCTCCTCTGGGGACAGAGTATCCTCCTGGGGAATGGTGCGCGTATTAGTCCATATCTGGCCACACTAGAAAGGACATGGAAACATAATAGACGGATGTTCTTTATCGCTATATAACCTTATGGAGCAGAGCGGCTTTTTGGAGGAGACGCACTCGTTTAGATGATGCTTGTATATGTTGTTACATTGTCAGACGCTCCCTTTCTTCCTGCTTCAACCATTCATTGAAGACAGAGTCAGAGGGGAACTCAAGTTGGAGGTTAGATAGTGTAAAAGCCAAAAAAAAAAGAGGCAGTTACATCAGTTGTCTTGTCAGCGTAGACAAGAAATCACAGGAAGAAGTGCATTGATGTAAAACAAGGAGGGGAATAAACAGGCCAAAGTGCTCCTTAGGCTCTTAGGTGCCTGCTACTGCCCCTGACTCTCCTTTTATCTGGGCTCATCTGGCGGCCACGACTTGGCCTGGCATGAGCCTGACCACCAGTTGCGGTCTGAGGGAGAAACTGCTCCTCTGTGCTATTTGCAGCCCTGTCTGTCCAAAGGAATCTGGTGCGCTGACTGTCACTCAGTGGCCATGTGTGTTTTTTATCACTAATTCTACCACAGGGATCTGGTTGTCCATATGACCACTGTGGAGGCTGCTGCCCCGAGGCGAGCTGACATTGTCTGTGTAGAACGACCAGACGTTGATGTAGGGGCTGCTCAAATGCTGCTTGAATATCAAGACTCACGTGCGCGTGCATGCACACACACAAACGTCCAAAGCAGTGCCTAGCCAATTGCTGAGACTGATGTTCCTTTCAGCCATCATACGGCTGACACTCAAGTTTTTTTTTCTGCCGCCAACCCCATGTCAGTTCCTGGCTGGTCTGGCCAACAGTGATGGAGACACTGTAACTGACTGTGGTTGGGGCCATTGGCCGCAGGGCTGCTGTGCCTGTTTGAGATGGAGAGAGGGGGGGGGTGGAGAAAGGAGGAAGGGGAGAGGGGGGCTGCTTGGCCTGTCAACTGGTTGTGACTAGAGCCTGTCTGGTCACAGTTCCAAACTGGACAGCTCTCTTTTTCTCTGCGGCTAGTGTCATCGTCCTGTAGAAAGGCACACGGTATATAGCTGCCACTCTGCTCCAACACAGCATATGCTCCGGCTGAAGGTCAGAGATGTTCAGTCCAAAATGCCTGAAATAAACACCTCACATGTCAGGTCGGCTGTTGTAACTTTGGAACACATCTGCACAGAGGGAATACCACTGTGTGTGTGTGTGTGTGTGTGAGTATATCAGCTCGTACTAAGAAATAAAACTTAATATATCTTCAGTTTTTATCATACTGGCCTTATTGATCAAAAATAAACAAAATTAACTAACTAATAAATAAGGTCAGCTAATAAGACAGTGAATAATGGCATTAATGTTATGAAGTTGTCAACTAAAGTGAGCTACATTAATTAAAAACAAGGTATTTTAAACAATTTTACAACTGATGATCAGACTCCTAAATGCTCTCTGACTGTGCAAGTACACACACACATTCAATCATGCATTTAAAATGGCACAACTCACAGAAACCTAAGACAAGGCTTACTGTTGCTAAACATACTTTAATGATGAGTGACCATGGTGGGAGAAGGCAGATTTGATTTTCAAGTAAATTTCTCCATAAATCTGTTGAAGGCATTGCTGTGCTGTTTGTGTCTCAGTCACCAACTGCTAGGCTAGAACATGATATATATATATATATATATATATATATAAAAAAAGGAAAACATTTCAAACTGTGCCATCACTGGATTGGGAAGACGTGGAGGGATGAGGCAGACATGAAAGTTGGCCTATTTCATGGTCAGGCTGCGGGACCGCCGAGGCCCTGAATGGCAATGCATCTACTTTAATGTGACAGACGAGTCCCCCAGGCAAAACCCGCAGAGCCGCGGCAGGCAAGCGGGCCCAGGTACTTGATGAGTGTGACACCTTCACCGTCCCGCTGTAGAAATGTTGCTGCCGCACGCTCCGCTGCCTCGGTTTAGAATAACACCAAATAAATTCGCCTCTCATCCCGCCTGACGACGCGTCCCCGAGAACCTGTCCTCCCCAGCACTGTTGGGATCATGAATCTCCTTGTAGCCGCTCACAGGGCTTTGCCTCCGATCACTAAGCACTTGCCTTTGGGACCCACCTGCCGAGGGGAAATTGTGGCCGCGCCAGTAGGCGGCTGCGACAGAATTTCCGCGGCAGACACATCCTCTCATCCCGACGCTGTTTGCCCAATCAGGCGGAGACAGGCGAGTGTGTGTGGCAGGTTCAGAGCCAGCGCCCGGAGGCATCGCGCTGCCTACCCACATGCACTCACAAATCAAGTGGCACATCTTTCCTCAGCATCTCTTGCACGCACAGGTAGTGCTGCATGAGCGCTTGACCTCACCTTGTACTATTACTGTGGGCTACAGAGTGCGGTGTTTAGTGCAACCTTTATTCTATATTGGCCTATTAGGAGCCACAGGGTGTTCTGATGGAGTAAGCCTGCCTATGCATGTGTGCGTCTAAGCATGCTCGTGAACATGAGCTGATCTATTGCAGTGCTGGGATAAGAGGGCCCAGGAGTTCATTAGGCTGCAGCTCAGGAGAGCAGCCGCAGGGAGCTGTGCTGTAGCCAAGTGTTGCCAGGAGGCTGAGCTGCGAGTCCGGTGGGGAGGGCTGCTGTTGATGTCCATGGCATGTTTGTTAACAGCCTGATTCCATCAAGTGGTGTAAAAGCAGCGCAGCCAAGTGTGAGGGCTGACCCCTGGCCCCTGCCTATTTTTAACAACACAGCGTTTCAGTCAAAGGTAGACAGTTCAGTCGAGCACTTGTGGAGTGTAAATGATGCTAATATTCATGCAGTCGTACATTTGGGAGGAAAAATAACAAGAGATGCAAAGCGAAAGAGCACAAGACTCCATCTGACTAGCTTCAGTTCCATTCGCTTATATGCCCTTTATCTTGAGGGCGAAGATCTAAAATGCTCTTTCGGTTTTCATCTCCATACTCCCACAACCCTTGTAAATGTATCAGAGGAGCCCAACACCACAAAATATTAAATACTCTTAAAGAGAAACGAAAAAATGATGCTCAAGGCATTTCATTGGACATTCGAGAAAAATATCTAAAAAATATAGCAAAACAAAAAATGTGATAAAAGACTACTTTACATGAGGTTCTAGTGAACAAATCCTTTCTCCTCCTCCCCTGTCCTGTGAGAATAAAAATAATCCTGAGAATAGTTGTGATTCACAGGAGGTAGATATTGCACAGACACTACCCATATTTCATCACTTGGTACACTGCTAAAAATGACTCTCAAGTAGTCCAAATAACGACAGGCAGAAGACAAGCAACGTGCTCTGGGTTCCATCCTGAGCAGGCGTTTTACCTCCGTCATGTTGGGCCTATACGTAAAATAGAGAATTAAATTGTTTCTTCATCGCAGGGTCCTTCACGTTGACTTGGCCGTACGGACACTGGAGGAGAAAATGAAAGAATGAGAAGGTGTTAATGGCTACATGTGGAGCAGGACTTCAGTGGCACAGAGAACAAGATGTGGACGTGTGAGCTTACAGCCTAAAACAAAAGGAGAACAGGATGAGGCCGAATCAAATCAGACCTGAACCACACAGCAAGACAGAAGACAAGACTGGATGGCATAGGACAGGGAGTGATAGGACAGAATGTGGACTAGACAAAGCAAAAGTGAGAAGTGAAGTGAGTACAACAGGGTCCTGCTTCCAAAAGTATCTTGAGGCTATACTATGATCAGAAAACACACCCTCCATCTGTGTGTATGTACCTCCATTCACAGGCTGTTTACAAAACCAGCTGCTGATAAAGACGTGAAAACTAAAGATCGATTCCTGTCAACTTGTAAAAGGTTAGAAGCGTCTCACAAAGTCTGAACACCTGAAGGACTAACTGTGAACTATGTGCTGCTTTTTTATTCTATTGATCCTTAAGCCAATATCAGAACCAGAAAACATTAAACCAGTAAATCTCTCTGTGAATAAATGTGGTGTTTGGTTCAACATAAATAATGCTCATAAAACAGGCCAAAAACAAATTCAGATTGTGGACCTTCATGGGTTAAATCAGTGATATCTGCAAAACTATAAACACAGGAGGAAAAAAAGATTTTGTTTCCACGAATAAAAGTTGACGTGCACCAAGCAGGCCACGTTGATCAGCTCTTCTCTGGGTCATATCAGCTGATCTGTCACCATCCTCCTCCTCTAAATCATGCAAGGGTGTCATCACCACGGATAGTTGTATACTGGAGTTTATTATCCAGCTGATCATCTAATATGATTCTATGCTGATTTGATGGTGTGCCCTTTAAAGGGACAGTTCACCCCCAAATCAAAAATTCATATCCTTCCTCTTACCTGTAGTGCTATTTATCCATCTAGATAGTTTTGGTATGCGTTGCCAAGTGTTGGAGATATCAGTTGTAGAGATGTCTGCCTTCTCTCAAAAATAATAGAACTAGATGGCACTCGGTTTGTGGTGCTCAAAGTGCCAAAAAATACATCTGAATAACTCAACAGCAATGTCTCTTTCCAGAAACCATGACCTGTTACTCAAGATAATCTACAAACCTTGTTGTGAGCAGTTTCATGTAGGAACTATTTTCTTTCTACTGAACTACATCCACCAGCTGTATCACCGCACAAATGTACCACAAATCTTTGTATGTAAAATATTAAGTCAAAATCAGTAGTGTTTTTGAGAAGCGATACAGTATCATAGAACATAATACTGGCATAGTCAGGCATATCAATATATTCTCACACCCCAACTCTACGGCAAATATCTAACACTCGACAACTCACCTCAAAACAATCTAGATCAGTGGTTCCCTACTGGTGAAGCCACAGTGTCCAGACTGCTCCTTGGTCATTAAAGGTTCACAGGGTTTAATATATTCAGGGTCATACTTGTATTTAGCCATGTTGTCAAGCTAGTTTGCTGTCTCTGTTAAGTAGCTGTCTGTTAGTCACTCACTCTACAGCAGAAAATGGCACTTCAAAATAAAAGCTCTGTGCCGGAAATTCAATGTAATTCAAAATAAAGTATGTTTTTTTACAAACTTGACACATTTGTGAGTTGTTTGTCGTCCATTCAGAATAGAAACAAGACCCGATCTAGATTAATAAATAGCACTACAGGTAAGAGGAACAATACATATTTTTGATTTGGGGTGGACTGTCCCTTTAAGTAAATAAGCTGGACTTTTACCTAAACTTCTATTAACTAACTATTTTTGGCCATCATCTGACCAACATGACACTTAATTTAAGTTTTTTCACCTTCAGCATTGTTGCTTTCTATTTGTTTTGGCACTATCTGTTACTGTGTTAGAGAGTTTGTTTAAAACTGACAATATGTTGCCTGGTCCAGACCTTGAAATCCACCCACTCCACAAAGTTGATCGATTAATGGCATCATGACAGGCGACAGTAGTTTCTCAGTAAACATAAAAAATTATCCAATCAGTGCTGTGGGGGGTCCAATGCCATTGTCAAGCTGTTGTCAGGAGCCAATGGGGAGTAATAACAACAATGGTGTCTGCTAATAGAAGCTACTCTACATTGACATGTCTTCTCAATATCGCCCGACATCGTACTTTGAGTCAATATTCAAAAAATATATTGGCATGGCTACGAATCAGTGTTGACTTTTAATGACTTTAGATTCAGGCAGATTTGTTGGTCTCTAGTGATTGGTTAAGAGAAATCAAATCCTCCTCCCCCACAAAGATCGGTTAGAGTGGATGCAAAGTCAGACTGAAGATGGAAACAGAGTAAGGAGTTGACTAAGCTGTCTGATATCAGGCACCTTTTTACAGTTTCATTAACACGGCTCTTATACAGGAGGTTTATTTGACAACAGCCTGACTACAAGTATAGATAGATGATGCTGCTCTCATTCAGGAACCCTAAGAATCATCACTTCTAGATTTGAAGCTATTTCTTAATTTGTTCTTACGGGCAACATCTGCCTTCAGCAGCAGGCAAATTACTTTACAGTTTACTTTCTTACACTTCAAACAAGTAACATGTATCATATAAACTGCAGCAGACTGGGAGCTCAGAATGTTGACTGAACGTTAAGGTAAATTGTCATACTATGTGAAATAATATATAAGCATTTGTGTTGTAAAGAAAATGAAAAATACACAGTAAAATTAGCCCCGCTATGTAATTAAACTAATTGCTCTTAACAGTCAAATTTATTTTCATGTGATGTTTTGGGCATAAAACAATGCAGAACATTTGTCAAGTTCACATCTGAGGTAAATCATTATTGGGAAACAGGGTCCATAAGAGAAAAGAACAGAAGAAGACATGACAAGAGACGAAACAAAACAGCTGAGGCCAGATGAGAAACACACAACCTGGAAAAACAGAAAACAAAGAGCTCACATGTCTGCATGCGCTGCCACAGCATTTCCCTCTCTGAAGGTGGGCATACTCTGTGAACACCTTGTACCCACTGGAAGGGTCGACGTACATCTGCTTCTTTGCCTGAACATAATGAAGATATTATTATTTAATTAGTGAGACATACAAACACGTATGCTGGTGGGTGACCCCTGCATACATAACCATATACAGTACATATATGCACCAAAACACAAAGGCACATGCAAGCGTAATACTGAATATGAACATATACATAGAGACAGATTGCTTTGGGTCAAGGAGACGAGGGAATGGACGACCTCTATGCATACAAACAGATGTAAGACAGTCTAACTCTTATGATGTTACTAATTAATTAATGCTGTTCTTTTGTGTGAAATGCAGTAGGTGAGAATCTGCGATGATTAATCAACTGGTTGCACTGTATTGAAATTTATATTCACTGCATAATTGCAGGATGCATAAAAAAAAACATATTTTTTGTCACAATAATTCTTTTATTTTGACCAATCGCTCATCTTGTACAGACACATAAACACCTTCTGTACGTGGAAAACACTGAACTACTCTGTCATCCCTTAGGAAGTTCGAAAATGTCATCTCTCAGTCTGTTTCAAACTGAGAGCCCACTAGTTGGTGAGCTTTGACAGGCCACAAAGGGAAAAAGGCCCCAGGCCCTTTGGTGACACGACCTGTCATTTCACATGGCATTGCAGGGGCACATAGTGAAGCTGGCATAGCTGGGCCCCCTCTGTATTGTGCTTTTCCCACCCAGGCCCTACCACTCTCCTCAGGTCGCGGCCAACTTGCCTCAACTTCACCCACACTCAGAAGCACAATATTTACAACAGATCAGCCTCAAGGCATGAAGATGACACCCATTCACTACTGTCATCACCACGGACGGAGCTCACTGGCTCTGTTTGATGGAAGAGCAAGTAGGATTTGGTGAATATGATGGATCTGACAAAAACAGTGGTCATCAACACCTATATGACAGGTAATGTGTATAAAGCAATGGGTAGGTGTATATGCTTCTAAGTACAATTTTAACAAAACTGTTTTATATTTATTATTCTTCACAAAATCTTTCTAAAACACTACTTTTTGCACCACAGATGCCAAATCTACCCTCTCTGCCCAATGATTCAGAAAAGGAATAAATACTTAAGTTAGAGAGGTAAGAATGGAAAGAATGCAACCTTGTATCAAAGTAAAAATCTTTGAACATTAAACTCACTTTAAGTGATTAAATTACACCACAAAATGCACCAAAGCTGGCACATTATCATTACATTCATACGCCAGCTGATATCAGCTTAGCTAAACAATGGTTTATTGTTCTGCTTTTATCTGTGCTGATGATATTTGGCCTACTGTGGAATTAATTTAGACATTAGGTCTGTTTTTTAAAGAAGCTGTCACTTACTATTAATGTAAATGTAAATATAGTGGTCTTAAAAAAACACAGTAACCTCAAGGTGGTGATGTCTGACATCCTGTTTCATACTAAGAACCTCATAAACCACACATTAACAGGCAGCACTGATAAATGCAGTAGAGAATATATTAACTATTGGTATTAACTCCAAAATTATTACAGCTGGTGTTGTTATGACATGTTTGAATTTGGTTTGGCAAATTGGGGTTGCAATGGTGTGAGATTTTTAGGGTATGATAACCATCTCAAAAATAATCACAGTTTTATGATGTATAGTATTTCAAAATTATTATTATTACTACAATTATCAGTTACAGGAATGAAAACAGAGGGCTTTTTTTTTTGCTAATTTGACATCACTTTATAAATGGAAGTACTATATGTAAAAAGTGTGACAGACAGTTGCGGAGGAGAGAAGATGTGCAGGTGTCTGGTTGCATTTTCTCTTTAAAATATCATAGACAAGCAAATGTGCACAGTCTGATAACCGTCAATATTCATACCACAAATATGGCTTTACAGTATACCACTGCAGCCCTAAATGGATTCAGCTTGTGTTGCTAAAAGACCTGTATTATATCTTCAATGCAGCACTACAGTAAGGACAGAATGCATTACTGTCATTTTGCTCATATTTTATTCATTAATTGCTCAGCTACTCCAATATAAACAGTTTAAAACTAAGTACATTTACTCGGGTGCTGTACTTTTAGTCCACAACATGTCAGAGAGAAATATAATTTTTGACTGAAATACAGTTATTTGATAGCTATAGTACGTTCAGATTTACATATATGCATGACCATCATGTAAAATATGATAACTTGTTATAGATATCAGCTTAACATAAACATAACATGCTACAACATTAAAATGCTGCTTCTTTGCTGTCCCAGCATTATAGCTTACTACATGCAGTTGTAATTACCACTCTGAGGAGGCCATTCCCCTTTAAACTTAAACACATATAACTTAAGGTTTTAACTTAAATAATAAAATAAAATAAAATATTGCATGATGGACCTGTACTTGGAGTAATTTCATATTGTGGTATTGCTACTTTCACAGAACTGATCTGAAAACTTTCTCCACTGCAGTTTTGTAGCTCAAAACTACAACTAACAGACAAACATGTGCCTGGCTCTAATTAATCATGCGTAATCATGGTCATCAGATTGAACACCATGACATCATTGGATATGAAGTGACTCATCTTACCGCACATGCCTCTGTATGGGCTCTGTGGATGACCATCTCCTCCTCTGTGAACTTTCCTCCAGTGTGGTCGTTTACACCCCCCATGCTGCCTGTCACCACCTCACTGAGGTCTGCTGCTCTGCTGTCTGCATTGATCTGTGAGCCGCTCCTGCCTCTCTTCCAGCTTTCTTCTGAGAGCTTCGGTATCGACATTGTTACAAGTCGTTTATTAAACTGGACGTGGAGACGAATCAATTTGCTGACAAATGCTTTACACTGGTAGTTTGGGTGAAACATGCTCCTGTAAAACTATCTGACACGAGGAGAAAGTTAAACTACTCGCCTTGCAGTTGTGCGTAAAAAGACATCCGAGATCATCTCTTGATTAAATACAGTAACGACTGATCATTTGCTTCACAGCTGGTCTATGTTGCATGTTTACTTTTTCCTCCTCCACTCAGTTTAGCCGGTACAAAAATGTGCTTCCTGCTTTGCCTCGTCACACTGGTGACATGTGACCATCTCGTCACTCACATCCACTGGTTCACACAGCGCCTCTGCTGTTTGACTGCAGCTACAAGAGCTCCCTGCTGACAGGAGGACAAGAACCATAGACTACACGTTGTCTCTATATATATGATAAGTACACGGCACTGAAGAATACATAGGAAAAAGTCACCAAAAAAAGAAAACATGCAATTAAAGGGATAGTTCAGATTTTTTGAAGTGGAGTTGTATGAGATACTTACCCACAGTCAATGCAATACATACAGTAGATGGCAGTAGGCATGCCCTAAGTTTGGAGAAGCAGGCTGGAGTCTGACACTGAAGCTAAGCAATGTACTGCTGTGAATGGGGTCAGCAATAAAACATATTTTAGCCACCTGAAAAAGTCCCACCTAAAAAGATCTATAACAGATCAAGTGTAACCGGTGGACTCTAGTGATGTCTGCGTTGTGTAGATATAAGGAAGCCTAGATGGTGAATATCTTTGGAGGCGATATCCATTTATTCCTGACAACAAGTGGCAAAATGAAATCCTCTGTCATACACAACCACACAAACTCCAGCCCCTCCCACGGAGCACAGCAGCAAAAGGACGCCATGTTACGTTCAATTGCGTGCAACAAAACACAGAAAACATACCTGACAACAAGTGGCAAAACAAAATCCTCCATCACACACTCCAGCCCCTACACAAATTAAGCGACACAAGATTATGTCAGCAAAAAATTAACTTATAAACATAGCCTAACACTGCTAAAACATGGAAATTACCACAAGAGCAATGTCGCTTACCTCTTCCATGTAGCACAACAGCAAAAGGGGAGAGGTATAACAGGAGACACCTCTTTATAGGTGGGGTACCCCCCAAAGGTGAACATAGGGGTACAGAAACTTGGTATCAAACGTTCCACAAATTGTGTAAGGAGGCCTAAGCATGTCAGGTAATAACAACTGAAACAAATTTTGTGTAATTATAATACTCAACACTACAAATGTACATTGGACTTGTCACACATATTACTGCAGTATAATTGACCCCGTTACATACAAGTGTATTCTATATTGAGAGTATTTTCATTGCTTTACCTTTCTGTTTGACAGTCTTTTACAATGTCTTCAGTTCCCCATCTACGCACGTTTTAAAGCCGCCAGTCTCCATTGATAAAAACAGCAATTTTGGCTCACTGAACTCAGGAGCTCATCTACTGCTAATTTGATCACTTAAATAGTTTGTGTTTCTGTGTGACTTTGGTGAATCTGAACATATCACTCGTAACGCCAAAATCACACAGTAACACACAGATCAGAAAAAAGAACAGATCACGGCAGCAATAGACCAGCAGCTCCTGTGTTCAGTGAGGTTAAATTGCTGTTTTTATCAATGTAGTGATACAATGGCTTCAGTTCCCCGTTGGAAATTGTTGTCTGATGGAAAGGTAAAGCAGTAAAAATACTCTCAGTGAAGCACACACTTAATCTGTTATGGATTTTTTTAAGTGGGGCTTTTTTAAGGTGGCTAAAATATGTTTTGTTACTGACCCCATCCACTGCAGTACATTTCATAGCTTCCGTGTCAGACTCCAGCCTGCTTCTCCACACTGGGGAACTGCAGACCGCAAACTTCAGGCTGCAATCTACTCTAGGTAATATATTGACCGTGGATAAGTACCTCATACAACCCCACTTCAAAAATCTGAACTATCCCTTTAAGGGTAAATTTAAGGGCTAGCATAAGATTCATTACCACTGTATCATTAGGCTACATTTTCTCATGCAACTACATATAGAATGAAATAAATTGTGACCACCAGCTTTTGATCAGCAAAAATTCAACATCACCAGTACAGGCAAAAATCCATAGGCTACTTAAAAGTATTCGTGGGTGCACCAGTTTGATGCAAATTAAAGGGTAAATTCACCCAAACTGAGAAAAACATCACTCAATCCCACTAGTACAGCAGTGGTGGAGGAAATAGTCCACTTAGATCTTTTTGTTTTAACAGCAAATGTGGCTAAACTGAGCTCGAGCATAACCGACATTATCCCACTTTGCTCTCCTTTGCTGCAGTGACACTGCAGTGAAAACAAAGACACCTTCCCATTGTATTTAAGTAATATAGTGACTTGGACAAAGCACTGCAAGGTTGATGAGTGGACATTAATGAGTCCGTTCAAGGTTATCCACTGCTGTAAGCCACCTCTGATGATGTGTCTACAACAGAATTCTGGGTAATGAAACCTGACAAGTGTCTTTTGACTGACACTGTGGGGTCAATTTACCCTCAGACAAATTACACATCGCTGGTAAAAAAGATACATATATGCATGCTTAGAATGAGAAATGTGCACAAGAACAGCGCCATGTAGCCTTTAACACAAGTTTTTATTTGTAGAACCTGAGAGGCAGTGCAATATTTTGTATAAACTCTACTGCTGGCTACACTCAGGCTAGACTGCATTTTCCCAAGCTCAAAAGAAAACACAGGGAACGCTCTTTATATTTTTTTCTTGTGAGTGACATTTCAGTTCAGCAAGATAAACCCTGTGTTCCTCAGCTAGGCCAAATTCAAGCCATTCGGAAATATAATTTTAGGCCCTCAAAAAACAAAAAACAAAGGATCACTGTATTCTATTCTTCTTTCCAGTGTTTACTGTTTACAGTTTTCTGAAATGTGAAACCTCATTGGTTCCCAGTGCCCAAGATTCTTGAGAGCTCTATGTATGTGTCTCTTTGTGTGTATGTGTCTCATATTGTTTATTTTATTTTTTATTTTTTTATGTTTAGGCAGCAGCCCTGCCATTATCATTTCATACGGATGCCTGAAACAGCATGCCCCAGTCTGCTGCCACTTAATTACCTTCCAGTCAGCCTGAAGGATTCTGGCTGTGATCCAGGCAGACTCTCTGGAGAGGGGAGAGAAGTACATCTAAGCCATTGGTTTCAATTTACCATGGGACGAATATTGCTTAAACATGCAAACAATAAAAGGAAAGTCCACCCTAAAACAAAATTTACATGGCACTGCGTTTCAGCGATTTCGGCCTGTAAAGACAACATCTATAAGAGGACAAATATTTTGAATAAATCAAATTAATAAATCAAAAGTGTCATGATACTAATTGATTATGTCAGCAGGTGTCACATGAATTTGTGGCTCTGTGGGCTCATATAGGCTAATTACTTGTTTAAACACTTAAATAAGTTTTAATGTAATGAAGGTTTACAGCTGTGAATCATGAAACAAATTGTCTTATTTAAATTCCCAAATGAAATCCCAGAGGGGTACAGAATTATAGAAATCATTTTATTTTAGGGTGGATTTCCCCTTTAAGAGGGCAGTGACTCAGCTGATTCATGAGCAATGTGTTTAATATGTAGTCCTGCTGCAGATTTATATAGTCATATACAGTATAGGCTGGGTCTATAGCCTACATGGTTTGTGTGTGTGTGACGCAGACAGTTTTTTCATCATCTAAAAGCTTATGTAACTGAGTTATGTATTGCGACTTCAGCATTTATTTCATGCATGGAGTACTGTCGTCTAACACTGTAAGTAGCACTTACACGACACACTATAATTATGCAGGATCAAGTCAAGTAATCATGCCAGTCCTCACCAGTCCTCTACTGTTCACCACAGTCTGATCTGCAGGCTGCCGAGCAGCTCCACTGAAGCAGTTTGGGGTTAGGGGCCTTGCTCAAAGGCACTTCAGTGGTGGTAATCAAGGAGGGGCAAGTGGTACTCTTTCACTTTCCTAACACAGATCAAGTCAACAATCATAGGTGTAGATTTCAGGGGGACTCAGGGGACACATTGCCCTCAATATTTAGAATGTGTGCATTTCTGCCTCCCATTAAAAAAAATTAAGGTAGCAGAGGTCTTTTATTTTGATGAAATTAAAATAGTTTCCACTGTGAATTGATGCAGGAAAGGCAAAAACTGACATATAAAAACTCCTCAGAATGCAGGAAAGTAAGTGTTAGACGCTCAAAATTTCCCAGGTGGGGCCTCAAACCCCCATTTCAAATGTGTTGAAACAAAACTCTTTCCAACAACCGTCCCATCATAAGCTTGTTTCTCAAACTTGTAGGCCTATTTTTTTTTATGTAAGTGACCCATGTTTGATAAGCCGTGTTCATGACCGGCTTAACCTGTTGACCTAAATTTGCTGTTTGGGTTAGGGTTAGGGTTAGTTGCTCCTTTTGACCCCCAAATCCAAATACTGCCCTCTGAGCATTGCGTATGTTGTCACCTACAAGTGCCACAGACCATATATGGCAGATTCACATTTGCTGAGAGACCCAGAGGACTCCTGTTGGAATAATACAACCAGGTTGTCTGTGTGACAGTTTGTGGAGTAAACAAACCTTTATTTATGAGTGTGATGTCAACATTACACTGTACTATGCAATATTAAAATAATGACAGTCTTAAAATTATATTTTAAGATAGGGTCATTCACAAGAGGTTGATAATGCAGAAACCAAATTAATCTATATGACATTTCAAAGGTGCAAAACATATTTGCTTTTAACTTAGCTTTACCGGCAGTGGCTCAGTCCATAGGGACTTGGGTTGGGAACCGGAGGGTCGCCTGTTCGAGTCCCCGTCCGGACCAAAATATGGAGCATGGACTGGTGGCTGGAGAGGTGCCAGTTCACCTCCTGGGCACTGCTGAGGTGCCCTTGAGCAAGGCACCGAACCCCCCAACCGCTCGGGGTGCCTCACCAAGGGCAGCCCCCTCACTCTGACATCTCTCCACTTTGTGCATGTATAGGTCCTGTTTGTGCATGTGTGTGTCTTTCAGACCTGTGTGTAATTGACAAGCAAGAGTGAAAACATTGAATTTCCCCTCAGGGGGATTAATAAAGTAAATAAACTAACTAAAACAAAACCAGATACCTCACAATGAACCAGGGAGTTCAGGCTCCTGAGGATCTGGGACCACAGGGTAGTTGCTTCCTTTGCACAGCTTGCAAACCAGTAAGGAGATTTCAGAAATATTGTTGCACTGAATTTCATGTAAAATTGTCACACATTTTCACAGACTGTACTAATTCTAAAGGAAATCCTCATATTTTACATTACTCAAATGCCTTTATCTAAAAATTTCACTCACATTAACAGGTTATAATGAGGAAGACAGTCAAAATGATCAGAAAGGGACACAAAACACCACAAAGAAATGCAAAGCAACTGCAAAGAGACACAAATTATTGACAAAAATGTGCAAAACACTCACAAAGAGACACAAAACGACCACAAGCAACATAAAACAACCAAAAAAGACTAAAAATTACCACAGAGACACAAAAATTAGCTAAGCAAGACATAAACGACTAAAAATAGACACACAAAGAAACCATTAGGAGACACAAAATGACTTTAAAGACACACAAACCACAACAAAAAAATGATAATTACCACAAAGAGATTCGAAACCACCACAAGTCTGTCTTGCTCCTTTGTAGGAGAGGTGATAGGGCCCTTTGCATGTCTGTACTCAGAGACCCACTGTCTCATAATGCGCCGATGGTGAAAGGTGCGAATTATCACCCACCTCTGCAGTTCTAGGTCTGAGGATAATTTTAGCTTCATTCAGCTCATTGTCAACCCATGTTTTTTATGCTCTGAAACATTACTGCTTTAGTTTACTCTGGCTGCTGTCATCAGCGTTGTTGTCGCTGGTGAACATTGTGGAGCTTTTAGTGGCTAAGGAGCCAGATACTGCCTTTATGAGTAGGTGAAGATCAACACAGGCCTAAAAAGAGAGCTGATCTTACATTTACCAGGTAGTAATAAACATGACTCTAAATGAATGTTACTGCTGCTCGGTATCTTCTAGATCAGGGGTGTCAAACAGAACCGACCTGCCAAAGAGTCCAATATGGCCTTCTAGATGACTTTGCATACCTAATGTTGACTGAGAGGTGTCAGGAGCAATTTAAACATGTAAAATGCTGCCTTTGAGGCTTTCCACCCTGCCCAGAATACAGTTCTCTGAAATAACAACAATGAATGAACAATGAATACTTATTGTGGTCATATTTAAGGATATTGAACATTGTGCAAAATACTGTCAACCAAAAGAATCTGTGTCAGACTTCTATCTTAAAACCATATTAGTGTAACCCTGCTGCTGACGCACTGACAAAACTTCAGACTGTAAATGGTTTGTAAGGCAGGGGGTGACTTCACCTTCTTTCTCAATAGCTTCCTCTTTCATGGTGAATTATGAAAAAATACACATGTAATGAGAGTGAGTAGTAGACTGACTGAATGTGGACAAAAATGAGACATACTGTTGAATTTACACATCATTTTTGAGGATATTGAGGGCTGTTCATCATTTGTTTTGTAAATGGGTGAGCGTTTTCAGAATGTCCTTCTTTACACTAAAAAAAGGGAAAGTTTTTATGCAGTGGTTTCACTGTACTGGCCCACTTGAGATCAAATTGGGCTGTATGTGGCCCATGAGCTAAAATGAGTTTGACACCCCTGTTCTACACGCATATAGGCAACTGTTTGCTATTATGTTCAGCTTAGCAACTCTGTAGGAGGATGATGCTAATATGTGATGTTATAATGTATTTGCAGGTTGTTTGGGAAGCCTCAAGTGACCCAAACATCTATTAATACTGGCTCAAACTACTTCTCATTTTGGAAGCCCTCTCAAGGACCCCTGATGGTTCAGGGACCCCACTTTGGGAGCCACTGCTGAAGGCTACCGCTGCCACAATTACTATATTAATAACAGTCTCATTGGGACACAGGTTTTTCATCGGAGGCGTGAATCACACAGTTCAGGTCTGCTGTGTGTATCCTGCCTGTTACTCATGTTTAAGTGGAGGAAGGATGCTTGCAGGCAGAAGCAACAGCAGCAAGGTGCTCATCTGACGTGCTGACGTCACCAAATCTTTGACAGCACTTCCTGGAGTGGTGTTTGTTGTGGGAAATAAGCGCCGTGGTGCTGAAGTAGAAGGGGGATTCAGGCTACATTAAACGGCGGAAGGACGGCACAAACCACCACTATATCCCACCTCCACAAGCATGCGGTGGCTGCAGCTTTCGACCGGTATCAGATAAGGCAGACGAAGTGACGGCTGAGACTGAGGAAGGACGAGGTGGAAATATTCCGAGCAGAGCAGAGCAGAGCAGAGCCGCCGACAGCACGGAGTTGTCGCGATGTTGTAGCTAAACCATGGACAGCAGAATAAAGTAAGACGCCTGAGTTTGTGTTTTTTATCCCCCCTCTCTTTGTCGCTTCTTAATATAGAGAGCTGTCGAGCTAACGGCTAATGTGTTGTCCGTTGTAACGTTAACTCAGAGCCGAGATATACGAAGGAATGTTTGGCCGTAACGTGAGCTATCTCCAGCAGTGGATTTAACCGCCAGGCCAGCTGGCTCGACAGCATTTGGGTCAGTCTGTTGCTCCGTCTACTAGCTGACCACCAATTAGCAGCTCCGCTAGCCAAGCAGACGGCGTTAAATAGGTTACATGTGGACACGACACCGAGCGACCGCTGTAACACCGGGTCCCGTGACCCAGGTTTGGCCACATAACGTTGTCACAGATAAGAAAACTTCTCATTCTCGCACACAAAAGCACCACCAGCTTCGGCTAACAAGCGGTTATTGACATTACCCGGTATTGACAACATGACTCACGTTAAGTAGGGCAGCTCCACTATATGGTTGCTAATGTAACACTAATGCACATGTAGTGGCATTCAGCACAGTGGCTGTGTGAGCCAATGCTGAGTACACACTTGTTGCCTGTGATTGTGTGTAATAACAACAGCTGCCCCCCTTATCTCCCCCCGAGTAAACACTGTTTTGTTCTTTGCAGGGAGAATCCAGACAGAACATTTGATCTGGTTGTACAGGTGGCATGTCCAACATCTGAAAATGAGGGTAGGTGATGTCACTATTTCCATTGATAATGTGCTGTCAGTATGTGATCTGCTTGGTGTGGACAAGTAAAATGGAAAAGTTTCTAAATGTCATGCAGTTATCTATTGGTCAATTGAGGAAGTGATCAGCCGATTAAGGGATAATCAAAATAATGATTTGTTGCAGCCTTAAATAGGACGTATCAATTTTTAATACTTTTTACATCTATTTGATGCACTGCTGGTCATAACCAATTGCACACTTAAAGCTATTTTGCACATTTTCTACAACCTCTACCTCACTTTCTTTACTCCTGCAGTGTTGATGTTTTTATTTTATTCCTGTATATTTCTCTTGTATATTTAAATTTTGCATATATTTTATATTTCTGTATTCTAATGTCCAAATACTGTTTGATTACTTGCTGCTGTAACAAAAGAATTTCCCAGTTTGGGATCAATAAATTACTATCTGTCAGTGCTGAAATGATGAGATGGTTGGTGTAAAATGAATTGTCAGTAATTTTAACAGCCAGTCATTCTTTAAGTGTTTTATCAGACGAGAATGACAGATATTTTTAGTTTGCAGCATCCCAAAAGTCATGATTTTCTGCTTGTCACAGTTTTATATTCTCTTTAAATGTTATATGTTTGGGTTTTGGCTGTTGGAAAGACAAAACATGACATGTAAAGATGTCCCCTTGGGAAATTGTGAACAATTAATTATTTAAAAAAGCAAAACAGACAAGAGTTTTCAACGTTGGAAGTGGTTGTGAGTTCGTCTTCATAAAGAAGTTCATGTGTGCTTCCCAGTTGTATTTTTTGTAAGCCATGTGTTTGTAAAAATGACTGTTTGTTGTGTAATTACAGTAATTGTAAGGCTGTACAGCCAAGATGTCATGCAGCGTTAGCAATAGTGTTTCTGCACAGTATTTTAAGTCATACAACGGGTGTCACATAACTTGACTGCATGACTGAGTCCAGTCTTGCACAATGAGAGCAATCATTATGTCTGTGGTGTTATAACGTGTGCTCCAGAGTTTACTCTGTCAGGATCCTGAGGACAAGAGAAGGTCACAACTGATTTCAGCTGTAAAACTGTCAGAGATGTTAGCTGCTGCAAGATTTTGTTAAGCATTCTCAATTTATTTGACTGATTTTCCAGTCTACACTGTTCCTTTATTAGGCCTGACCATAAGTTAACCAGTGCAGACATTTCTCTTGTAACCGTGACCCCACAAAGATTGTTTTAGAAAGATCATGCTTGGGTCAGCAAGCTGCATGAACCGTACTGCTGTTTGCAGTGGTCAAACATTCCAGCACTGGTGGCCAGGACAAAAAGTGTTCAGACTAGCTCGGGAAATGGCTGTGGCCAATGAAGAACAACACCATATTCTACCTTTTATGAATATGGGAAATAAAGTAACCTATATTTCACATCAATATCCAGTGTCGGCCGTAAGTCAAATATCATGTAAAAACATTTTCACGGTACATTACACTAGCTGTCTTATTTTGCCCACTCAGCTTTGACGTTAAAGAGGTGTTATGTGGACGGTTCACTTGTGCAGCTGCTGAGCTGACCAGAGTAGACTCAAAGTTGTCCTTGGATGTAGATCTGATATTGGATTTTAAACCAAACTCATAAACCACCGGCCTGTGCTGTAATAACTGACTTCCCCTCATGTATGATCCAGGGTCAGACTCATATCCGGACTCTTGCTCCCTGGAGTACAGCTACAGAGCAACGTTTGCACACCCCTCAGGTCAAATTGAACATACGCATTCTGCTCAGTCATTTGAACGAAATGCTCTTTTTGCCCTGTGTTGAGTCCTGATTGGACGTAAGAATGTCCCTGTTGAGGCCATTGTCATGATGTAGAAGTACACCGTCTGCCAGCAGAGGCTTAGGGTTGTGGTGGATTTTTTTTAAAGGAATAGTTTCAGGTAACCATTTGAGGAATGAATCACTTCTCTCTGAATCTGATCAATTTCCCTTTCTTTGACTTGGGTTTAGCTGCTTTCTGTATGAAATGAAATGCTGAAACTGTGCTAAATGGACTGCTGTCATTGTACCAGGCATGAATGGATTGATTGTATGTGAATATTACATATGTACACATGCACAAGGCCCTAAAATTCGACCTGTCTGATAGTTGCGTATGCATTTATCTCAATTCTGTAGTGCTGACTTTTAGTATGAGCTGAAAGGGTTAATGCTATGAGTCATAACACACCAGCTTTGGCTAGCTACACAGTCACTCTCCACAAACTAGAGATGTTTCTCCTTCAGCCAAACATTAGGTACTTGGCCAAAAAGCACCACTTCACATTCACACATTATCTTCCCACTAACTCACAGAGGCAAACAAACAACAGTGTAATCATGATAGACTATAATTAAATTGTCATAGCAACATGGTGCAGAACATTTGAGCATTTGGAGAAGTGGTGGAAGGTTTCAGCTTGCTCATATTTCTCATATCTCCTCCTTGCAGTTTAGGGAATACAAGTTTAATTTTAGATTGATTTTGGCTGCGTTTCAGTTTTTGTGTACTCCCTCTATCAGCCAACTAGTTTGTAATGGCTTGCTTTAGAGTGACTGGAAGGGTGTCCTCTTTGAGTGTCTGGAAAGCTAGGTGTGTGCAGGGTGCAGGGTTCTGCTGATGTCGCACCACTGTTTGGCCACACTCACCACATCCTGGTCCCGCAGGTCTGAAACTAGATCCATGTGCGTTAGCATGGCATGATAGTGTTGTAGTGTAGGAGGTAGTCCCCTTTGTTAATACTACTAGACCAGAGCAAACTGCAGAGAAACCTGCGCTGTTGTCAGACAATTATAGCTCAGCCCTTTATAGATGGTCAGTACACCTTTCCCTCAACTTCCTGTGTTAACTGGGTTTCACACTTTCTGTAGTTAGCGATATGTGTGCAGAAAACACCCACATGTTTGCAGACAGGCTTGCAATAGGCAAATTTTTTATTAAGTTGTTTCTCAGTGACCTTTTGAATATGGCGATCTCAGAATAGGTTGCTCACTCATTATAAAGGTAACATTTTGGTATATTTCTCTAAGTGACGGGCTCTCCTAAGCCCAGACCTGAGTGCTGAATTATTAATACTGATTTTAATAATTAATCAATAACTAATTAATCACTGTTAAGACTTTAACCGAAAAATATATCAACTGACAAAGAGCAAAATTGGCATTGGAAACCTGTCCATCTGTGGCTTGTTTAAGTAGCTAAAGCTATGTTGACTTTCCATAGATAACGGCAACGTGTGCAGTGCACTATTAAAAACAAGTGATACAGGCGTGGTGTGACAACACAGAAAAAGGTGTTGCTTACTTGGACAACTCGCTGGATTTTGACTTGACCCAAACTGAAGTAAGCGCCTGCAGATTTTCAGATAACTTGAACACTGTGGTTGCCTCTTCCTTCACTAAGTCCCCCTTGCAAATATGTGTTGCATATAGTTTCACTAAGCAGCACACAACCCGTTCTTGACTACTGAGTTATCCACATATTTTGAAATAAAAAGCATCTGATTGTAATCAGCCAATCTGGGGAAATTTCTGCTTTATACAGGTATTTGTGCAGGCCTTTTTGTTATTGAAAGAAAGGCTTAGGCCTTGTTCAAGTGTTCTGCAAATAGTGTCATTTGCTTCCTCCAGAACAATACTTAAGTTGTGCAGAATAATTTGAACTGTTTGCATATTGTGTGGCCTTTTTCTGACTACCAAGTAACAGAGTGGGAGTGGCAGTTTTGAGTAACAGCATGACTCTTGGGAGGTTGTGCTGCAAAAAAGCTGATGTAATATCAAAAGCAAATTATTTTGAGTTTTAAAAGTCTCTTATGATTAATCAATTTTATCATTAATTATTAATCATTACTATGGTTCCCTGTGGACCTTTTAACCTCTAGTAACGCTATGGATATTTTCTGTGAGTGGGTTTTGTAGTTTTGTTTATCATGATGAGCACATGTGGGGGATGTCATACACAGTCCTACCAATGCTGCAGTACTATTCCACTGACACAACAGGTGGTGGTAACATGCCAAGATACGCTGCAGTGTGCCAGCAAAGGCATTAAAGAAGAAGACTGTAGGCTAGTAGACATGGATGTAAACAATGCTGGATTGATGCTGATGTGGGAAGCCAACACCAGCCATATAATTAACAATGCCCACCAGAAGCTAAACTTTCTGCGCCAGCTTTAAAAAGTTTGGTTTGACTGAAGAGGCGATGCTGCACTCCTACAGAGCTACTGTGGTGAGTGTCCTCGCCTTCTCAGTCACAGCGTGGTAGGGTAAGACAACCCGCCTTGAGAGGGGACAGTTGGAAAGAGTTGTATGCACAACATCAAAGGTCATTGGCCGTGACCTTCCCTCTGTCTCCTCCATATATGCCACAGGTTTCAGACGCAAGACGCAGACGGCCATCGCTAACTCCTTTCACCCCTGCTAGCTCCTTTTTCAAATCCTTCCCCTCCGGTATGGAATTCCAAGGTTTTAGGTGTAGGACATCTCGCTTTAGGAATAGCACATATCCTGAGGCTGTTCAACACTTGCACTCTGACACATAAGCACTTGTAGTAGTACAGCAAGTATTAGCCAACAGGCACTTTAAAAGTAGGCAGGTTAGCAGCACAAAGCACTTAAGGACTTGATCATATTGTGTATGTTGTGCACTTATTTGACATATTTTATTTATTTATGTGTGTAGTCTTTTTTGTCTGTTTTTAAGAGCTGCACTGAGGCAAATTCTTATCATCTGTGTTGACATGGCAATAAAGTATTGAATTGAAAACACTTGAAAAATGTTTAAGAGGGAGGAAATGCATTTGACACATATAGACCTCAAGGATACACGCTGTGCGTCTCGGTGAGTAACACTGAAAGTAAACATAGCTTGTTTACAAAAAAAACTCCACAGGGCACCTTGAAGGAAGCAGTTTAAAACTTGCATCCCTTGTAACTAAGCATTGTTAAAGATAGTCCTGAGGTGCAGCTGCCAATTCAGCACATTGTTTTTCACTTTGTATTTCCAGTGATAAAAACCAGAAAACTGTCCACTTTAAAATCAATTCCACTACTCTTTGTACTTTGTTGTCAAATGCTCTGGACAGATTTGACTGTCACGTACACTGCTGTTAACATAGTCTCATAAGATTCCTGAAGATCTGTGATGTTCAGCCAACAGGGCCATTCAGCTACTCTGCATTACATGGACTTTGCTGCTATTGATGTATGACCTTTTAGTCCCAACATCAAGTCTGATTCTCAGGCATCCACATCAAGTTTTTGTCTTACTGTGGTCAAGGAGAGTGCTAGTTGTTAGTGTGTCGCTAGAAGCATGTCATTTTGAATAAATAACTCTGCCAGTGTTTGTTCCCGCTGGACAAAGTCCCAATTATTACTCCCATGGGTAGGTTTGATTTCCCCCCGTCTTTTGGCAAACACTTGTGGTAACAACATAACATCAGTGGTGCAGGTAGGAACAGACAGTCCATCACCCTTCAGATTTGATTTTAATACAGTAGCTTTTGAGATTTGACGAGAGCATCAACATTCCTTAACACAAGTGTAGATGGAGAAAAAGAAAAGCAAGAAAATAAAGCTCACACCTACAGTGGTGACAGTGTTCATATCTGGACTTGGCCCCACATTTCTATCCACGGATGTGTGGATAGATGACAGACACTGGCCCTTTTTCCTCATGCACGTCCACGGAGACCTGGCCTCCCTGTTCAGCCCGAGCTCAGTTCCGCTTAGCTCTGTTGGCTCAGTGCTCTGTGGATGCTCGGGCTGTGAGCGAGCGTTGCCTGAGAGCGTGACTGGCATGCTAGCTACTAGCGGCCCTGGCTACATAAAGCCATATTGATGTGCTTCCAAGATGCTGCCAAAGCTAGCAGATGACGCTAATGCTGCCAAGGCAGTAGGTGGGGACAGATGCTACCTGTCCTCGCCCGCTCCCTCCAGCCAGATTGTTCCCAGTAACAAAGCAATAAACTTAATAGATCAGCGAATCAATTTTACTGCAACATTCATGCTGCAATTAGGGTAACGATTTATTGTTTTTAAAAAAAAGCCCTTCACTGAGGGCAGTTTGGTTGGCACTGCTGCCTCACAGGGCTACAGTCTTGGGTTTAAAATCTGGCCTGGTTCTTCTTTCTGTGTTTTGCTTAGCATGCTTTTTCTGTGCACATTTGCTGCAGTCCTGCCTCAGTTCAGATATGCAGGTCAAGTCAAGTCATTTTTTTAGCCCAATATCGCAAATCGCAAATTTGCCTGAGGGGGCTTTACAGTGTGTACAGCGTATGACACCCTCTGTCCTTTTCACAGGTCAGATGAATTGGGAGCTCTAAATTGTCAGAATGAATGTGAATGTTTTTCCATGCCTATATGATAAACTGACTTCCTTTATAACCTGCACAGGCACAGCACATGACATCGTTTAGCCTTAGAGAGTGGGTGAAAGCACATATCTTGTTTTCATCTCATGTTTGTGCCTGTCAGTTGTTTATCACTGGGCATGTGTCTTTTTTTAGTGAGATAAGTGATAGATTTATTGGCCGCTCTGGTTTCACAAGATTTCTTCTCACTGTTATTAAAAAACACTGCACTTAAAATATAAGTGCACTTGCATTGGTTTGGGGACCAGAAAGCAATAGTGTAGGGTATACATAATTTGCTCTTTGATTCACGCGGCCTTATAGCTTCACTTTGTCCAACTATGAAAAGTTACTTTTGTTCTGTATCCTAAGAACATTTTCGCTGAGACCCGGAGGTCTCACAGTGTCACCTACTGCTCGCTAGTTAGTTATCAATCTGCTTCCTTTTCTGCTGTAGCCCCCTCAAGCAGCGCTGTGATGTTCCTTTTTTTTTTCCTTTGGCTTTCGCCCCTTCTCATTTCCACCCTTCGTATTCATAGAGCAAAACTCCCGTGTAGTAGAACTTTTAGAAAAGGTTGAACGTTGACATTCTGCAAAATGTCAGAATTGCTCCTTGACCCGCGCTTTGTCGGATCTGCAGTCTGATTGGATTCCGGCTGCGTGTTGAGTTCACGGTAGGCTCACACTCAGATGGGAGGCCATTGGAGTACTAACAGATGCCATGGCAGCAAGGAGGGTGTTGATTGGTCATTAGAGAGGCCACACTCCTCCACTCACACTCCTGAGAGGACCCCGGGGTCTCACACTTTGTTTATCTCGCAACCCTTCTGCCTTTCTCTTTTGTCTCACCCATATGACTTTACTAAATTGGCTCTTTTACACAGAGTCAGATATCACCCAAGTCTTTGTTGTCTTTTATTGGTTTCCTCTGAAGCAAATTGAGGAAGTCTCTTAACTTCCCTGCTATGGTATGGTAATGACCACAGTGTGAGTGAACTTTGAGAAATCCCCTCCCACTTCATGTCCTGAGTGTCTATAGGATCATGTCTGACCCACAGTCTAACTTTTAGCAGCCTAACCTCGTCTTTTGTCTGCATGCGGGGTGGCGGTGGATGGATATTTGGGGTTGTTTGTTTGTGTGCTGATGCCCTTTCCTTTTGTGAGCACTGTTAATGACATGGCATACTAAGACATTAGACATATGATGGGCCACTGTGTCCAAAGTGCCCTGTTAATGTGTTGCAGTAAGCAGTGCATGACAGTTTGCACAGAATCAGAACAACTCAATGAGCTGGGGGATAGGGCCAAAAATGTTTTAATGCTAAAAATATTTGCATCAGTAGATATCAACAATTATCACAATAAATGTCAAATAATTCATTCTTTCAAGTTTAAAGGCTTTTTTTTTTTTTTTTTTGCTCCTGAGTGGTTTCAACTATTCTTTATTATCGGGACATGACAGACATTTGCAAAACAGTGGAACATTTCACAAATCTGAGGTAGTTTCAAATCTGTTATAATCAAAATGCTGTCAATAATAAAACAATAAATTAGAGATATCTAAATTCTGGACAGCAGCATGTCAAACTCTTTGTACAGACGGTTTAAATATTTTGTGTTCTAGCTGTCAATGTAAACAAAATAGACAAAAATTTCAACCATGGTCAGTAAGTTTTAAACATATAAAATGTGATTTATGCTTTGATGCTTTGAAGATTTCGATGTGGTTGTAAAGTAACGCTGGATCATTTATTCATTGCTAATGAAAGACTATCTATTTGACTTGAGAATAAGTTAATGTATTAAAGTTTATTCATGTTACTTTTAGTAACCTTTATTTACATGATATTATTTAATTTCAATGAAACAGCCGCAACTAACGTAACATTAACCCTCTAACTTACCATTAGTATTAGCTGAGTCAGCCATCTATACAAACATCTTGTTGATCTTATGTACTTTTACGATTTGTCTTGTGTCAGTATGTGTGCTGTGTTCTTGTGATTTGTGTCTGTTTTGTTATGCCCCTGCTGCTTAGGATATTTTAAATTTCCCCCTGGGGATTAAATAAAATCTATCTATCTATCTATCTATCTATCTATCTATCTATCTATCTATCTATCTATCTATCTATCTATCTATCTATCTATCTATCTATCTATCAGCATGTTGAACGTTGTTTTAACTTTATAAGGTTACCACGCGCATAAGCATGTTGACTGTATTAGCTTAGTGATGGCAAGCCTTGGTGGCAGGTCTCATCTTCTTCTTCATCTTCTTCCTCTGTTTAGTGGCAACTAGCATTCATGGTACATTATCGTCTCCCTCTTTCATTGTTTGGCTTAATTGCATCAAATATTTATCAAATTTTTGTTACACATCTTATCTATCATGATAATTATTGTTATTGTTTTATCACCCAGCCCTAGTTCAGGCTACACATTGAAATGCATGTTGTGTAATGTAATGTGATTTTAAATGGAGTAGGACCAGTAAGACTTGAATATGTACCAAAACCTGCATCTGCGTTATTGACCATGTATTTTGAATTTGCTTTACTTTTTTGGAATAGTTACATGTCCACAAATCAAGACTACGTTGTTTGATATGATCAGCAATGTGAATTCAGTTTCCAAGATGGATTTTTTCTTATGCTTTGCTTTTCTTCTCAGTTTTTCCTTTGTACGACACAGCAGAGGTTTGGACCCGAGTCAGACTCGAGTCACAAGTTTGATGACTTCAGACTCAACTTGACAAACTCAAAAGAGATTTTTAGCCCTACCCTGTATTTTACCACCAATGACACATGACTTGAACCTTTGACTTAAAAATATGTTATACCTTCCCCTAAGCCCAAAGATCAAAAAGTATGTCAAAACTATGTTACTTAAAAAATGTGCCATGAGTCAATTCTATATCAACTAGCAAGCAAGTCCACAGTTATTTTTTTGTTAGCGTACAAACACTGAACTGTGGTCAACAAAACACCAAATGTAGTATGCAAAACGTGCAAGTCGAAACAAACAAATACAACTTTTAAAAAGCATTCATTATTTTTGTAAATGTAATATACTGTTACTCCGTTGTTACAATGGCATTGCATGTGGTGAAGAGTCCATTATGACTAGTTAAGGACTCGAAAATCAAAGTTTAGGGCTTGGGACTTAAATTAGGACTTGCCTGTCTTGACTTGGGACTTGAGTGCAAAGATGTAAGACGTTCTTGTGACTTGCAGAAACAGTGATCTGGTCCTACCTCCGCTACACAATAATAGATGTAACACAAGACTTGTTTGTATTTCTATTTTAGTTATCCAGAAGACAAAGTTGGCCAGCTAGTGTTACTGCCTCTCTCAGTGCTCTACAGCCTTGTTCTTTTGTCCGTGTCTGGAGTCATTTGTAGCTCCCTGCTCGCAGTCACTCATCCATTCAGTAAATGTGTGGTGGCCTGCTGCTCACTGGGTTTAGTTCCAGCTCTTTTCTTATTTAAAAGAGATGGAAACAAGTGTTGTCCTCACATTTCACCCTGGCTGGCTCTGTTTCAGATTATATGGTGAAGTTCAGGCTAAAAATAGTTTCGTTTTTGGCCAGTGCAGACACTTGACATGTGAACCGTTAGCCAGGTAAGGGCACCAATGAAATTCCAAGAGATTCATCTGGCAATAATGATAACCTGCAAATATTACAATACATTTTCACGATTTTATTGCAGGAGAATTAAGCATTCAGTGCATAACCTGGTTTTGTTGTTCGGGCTCTGTTTGTGTTGACGCAAAATTCCCAGTCATTGCTAATCTCTGTTCAATCTGTCCAGGAACAGCTGCTTTTTTCACACATACATGTTTCACTCACACTTTGTATATCCTGTCTCTACCTGTTCTTCCTCCAACATAGCAACTTTTTCTCTGTGATCACACATTTGCACAGGCGCAATTGTTCTCGCGCCCCTTTTTGATTATCACTCGTTATGACAGGGACAGACGGGCCCTACAGGGAGAACGGAGAGAGTGAACAAGTTACTGTGACTTTTCAGGTGGTGCCATGCGACCTCGCTACACTCATGTTTTGGCAAACACGCACACATACACACATGCATCCACCACCAGCAGGGCAGCTGTAAGTTGACTTCTCTGTTGTTTCTTCAGAGCACCAAGTATTATTGGGCAGAGCATGAAGAACTGGGGCAAAACGAGACGGGGTGGGGCAGGGAGATGGGGAGAGAGGATGAAGGAGGTGGTGGATATGCTGATGGCAGTAGTCTATAAACTGAGAGGTGAGGTACTGAGGGGGTTGCTGGCTGAGCTTTCCCACTCACTGACGCAGTACTGAAACTCCAGGGGCAAACTGTTTTTTGTGTGTGATAGCAGGTACATGTTTAAGTGAATAGTGTGTTGTACATGTATGGCTGCATGTGTGCGCGTGTGCACGGCCGCACGCATGTGTGTGAGTGTGCATGAGAAAGAGATGCAGAGGCTGTGAGAGCTGCAGGAGGCTCATCTGAATTCACTAATGCTGCCAGACTGGGAGAACATGGAAAGACTTCTAGGCACTGACGCTCACAGGCTATTTTTAGACTTCCCCTTTCCGCGGCGAAAAAGTGGGGAAAAGTAGGGACCCGATCAATGATTTAAAATGAGATGAATTTGATGAATGCAGAAGGGTTTCATCACATCACCCCCACTTGCAGCCTCGCAGCATTGTTGTCGGTGGCTCGTGTTTTGTTTGTGTGTGTCTGTGTGCGTGCGCCGTGCATCTTTGTGCGGTGGCAGATGAATTTATTCCCTTGTGACCACTCTTAAGCTATGCTCCAGAGAGCTGTGGGAATTTTATGTGTTTAAAAATAAAAAGCATGATGCAAAGGCTAGGATAACGTCCAGCTGAATTCAGCTTCCAAAAAATCGCTAGTGTCATCTCGAAGCTAAGCTCTTCTTCACATGTATCATGTCAAAGGATGACAATAGATGGCTAGGAAGTGTATATGTTCAGCACAGCAGATGGCACGAGCATGTACAACCAAACACACACACGCACGCACACACACAAAACAAGTATTGTGAGTCAAAGAACAATGATTGGCTGGTTCTTATGCATGTAATGCCAATGTGGCCTAGTTTAGCCCACAATTGAACAGGATTACTGCAGCTCCTGCTTTAATGTAGCTTTAGTGATGTTAATCTGTCCCTAGTCTGGCAAATTGGATTTCATAAAAAAAAAAGCTGTGCTCAAAAATATGTTGACTTTCGTGACTGTCATATTGAGAAGACTTTATAATGACAGGATTTTAACAGGATTTGGGGTTGACTCATGACTACATCAACCTGCCCACATATCTTGTCGTGTGCAGTGGGAGTGATAGCAATACCAGAGGCTCATAAATCTTTTCATATGAAGGATTCCAACCATATTAAACAAGACACCACTCTCTCTGAGATTTTCCTGCAGGAACCTTTTACCTGTGAGTGTTTTTGATTTAGGATTGAGTTTAACACAAATATGCTAGCACAGTATATGTACTCTTATTTGTATTGTATTGTGAGGACATAATACATGATGTAAATGATGAGTATTCATTTTGCAGGGGATCTCCAGCGTTCTTTAAACCCTATTTTTAGACGAACGGAAGAAGCAGATGAAGGCAGAGATTGTTACAAAGGATGTAGTCTCAGGTTGTATTGTGGTCTCACAGGGCTGCTGTCACATAGACTGATGTAAAATGATCCAAAAGATGAATGACGTAAAAGATAGAAATGTATTTTCCCCGGCAATTAAGGAAATCAACCTACTTATTGACATGGTACGAGTACTGGTATCCTGACATGTAGACTGTTGTCCTTTAGACCTTAATTTTTGTGGCCAAGGCCAAACCCAAGTCAAGCAGAACTAGTCATACAAGCCCACTGTCTGTGCTGTCATTTCGGCTTCTATCCCCACTATTTACATGTCAACAGCTATGCCCTGAGGCTATGTCTCTCCATTCAAGGCTGCTTCTATGTTGCCTAACACCACACAATTATGGTGAAGACGGTGGCGTTTACATGCATGTAGTAGCCCTACTGGCCCTTAATTTGGGTTCTGGCCTATTTTTTCAAGACAGAAAATATAGGTCATTCTTGATGTCTTTGTGAATGTCTAAGACCATTTATCATTGCATATCATGTATTTCATCCACAAGGTCTTTGTTTTCATGTAAATGGACATGCACACGCACAACGCACGCACACACAATCACACACACCTTCCAGTACTTCATCCACCTTCATGTTGACTGTGTGCATTTCCTAGATGTGAGATCATTTCTGGTTATTTCGCTCCAGTGGAACTGGTTTAGATGTGGCTAGGAGTTGTATAAACATCTAATACCCATTTCAGACTGACACAATGATGCAGGATTAACCTTTATTTGTGGTCAGAGTGAATAGGCTAACATCTGTTATGCAGCCAGTCCTCAGGACCTGCCTCTAACCAGGGTGGAACTGCTGCTCGGCTTTTAAATGAAGTCAATTTTATTTATAAGCCCAAAATCACAAATTTGCCTCAAGGTACAGCATATGATCCTCTCTATCCTTAGACCCATGACTTTAGTATGGAATCCTAAATGTGTTTCTGACAAAAATATTGGGATTACTGTCAACCTGATAGACACTAGACACTGGTGTCTAGTGTCTAATTAAATCTCTTTTAGTCATAAATTCTGCTTTTGTAAATCTCAGAGATACTTAACGCTCCAGTGTAATCACAGCAACAGCTACTATGAATGAACTGAATGTGAACAACTCCACACACAACAAATATACAGTTGATATTAGGTCTAGTGTGGAAATATTTCATGTGTTTATTTATTGGCCTACTGACGGTAAATAAGATGGCCAAAATTTGGATGATTTATTTTTAAGGGTGGGTGGCGTGGTGGTGCAATGGTTAGCATTGTTGCCTCACAGCAGGAGGGTTCCTTGTCCGAATACAGGGTGGGGGAGCTCTCCTGTGTGGGGTTTGCATATGCAGTCTGAGGAAGCGCATCATGCTCGAAACGTCACGCAAAATAAAAAAATGCATACGGGAGCTCTTTTGGTGTGCGGATCGCTTTTTTCTTTTTTCATGGGTTTGCATGTTCTCCCCATGTCAGTTTGGGTTTTCTCTGGGCACTCCGGCTTCCTCCCACAGTCTCAAAGCATGCAGGCTAGGTAATTGGTAGTCTCGCTCACCAGACCTTTCTCAAGAAAAAAAAGGTCTGGCTGCGCCGACTCTCACTTTAAGATTGGAGAAAAAAATGCCCCGGCTTTTTTTTTATTTCTTTCAACCAATCAAAATTGTTCTTGGTGGTGCCACAGCAACGGTGGGCTTGAAAACTGCTACACAACCGGAGGTGGTAGGGCGGGACTTCAGCGGGTGGCTTGTTCTGCCCAATGAGAGGCTGATCTATGCAGCAAACTTCCGCCCACTCAGACTAGGTAATTGGTGACCCTAAATTGACTGTAGGTGTGTGTGTGTGGTTGTCTGTCTCTATGTGTCAGCCCTGTGATAGTCTGGTGACCTGCCCTGGGTGTACCCTGCCTCTCGCCCAATGTCAGCTGGGATAGGCTCCAGCCCCCCTGCGACCCCTAACAGCAGTTACAGAAAATGAATGAATGGATTCTTAAGGGCTTTAGGACATTATAATGGGCAGTTCTCACATTTTCTTGATACACTCTTAATTTACAAAAAATAAAAAATACAAACTAAAAATCATTGTCAGTTGCAGCTGTATTCAGATCTATTGTAACCAGTAAATTGCTGGTTTAGCAGCAGTCTCTGGGTCCTGTGTGAATGTGGATGACAAGGAATTAAAGCTGTGACAACAGGCTGATATTAACGGGTCCAGTGCGGGTAGAATGTGTGTTTACTGACCCACATCAAACAGGGGTTTGTGTGTGAAAATGGGTGTAGTTTTGTTGATATGTCTTAGCCAAGTCCTGTCTGCTGAATCACTTGTTTGCTAAACCCACTTTTCAGATTCCCATGAGACCAAGAGGAAGCATGGTGATGAAGCACAGTGAAATGAACCAATCGGCCTCTGTAAACACAGATATTATTATAACATTTAGTCAGTTTGTCTAACTACTTGCAACCCTGACTTCATTTAACTGATGATTAAACTGGAGAAAAGCAAAGGATGGTAGTGGATAAACAATGGTTAAATATTTTGGACTGCAAGGGCCTTTTGTCTTCAAATGGCCATCCCAGATTATCTCTTTAGTTATGGTTAGTTATCTTCTACTTTTTTGCTGAGGCCAGTTACAGTTTGAGGAAGTGAGGGTGTGTATGTATGTGTGTTTGTCTGTGTGAGAGAGTTTCAGTGGTTTGATAGTGTATTTTTCTGTCAGTATTTCGTCCATCAGTCCTGCAGAGCGCTGAGACCCCTGCGATTGTGTTTAGGATTAGGCACTATTGTACGCTTTTAACGGATACAGATGTATTGTCATCCCTGTGGAAAGATTGGCTGACTGACTGACTGCCTGACTGAGAGCTGTCTGTCTGTCAGCCTTTGCATGTGAACTTCAAATCACAGCTCGGCAGCACCAAGCATGTAGCCGCCAAAGGCAAGGCTTTACACTGTCATCAGCACCACGCAGCTGCCTCTGGGTGCTGTGCCATATGACATTAGCTGAGATCGATCCTCTCCACACCTCAAGGAGCTGCTGTGCTACACACAGTGTTTTCTCTGATGCTGCAACCACCACCTCAAAGACAAGAAAAGGAATTCTCCCCTAAGCACGTGTAATTGAGTGACAATGACCTGATCACCAGAATTTTAAAACTTTTCAAGTTGTATATCCAAAAACAACATTTTTGACAGACTTATCATACAGCCGTTTCCGTCACATGAGACCACACTGAACAACATGGAGTCTGCACAGCTCCTTTTACAGTCATAAATAATGAAGTAAATAGTCTACATGGTTCGTAGTAGAGTTAAAGCTAACTTAGCTCTTAGCACAGGTTACATTCATGTGTTTTTATGCATATGAGCTTAATAATAGAGTTATTAATTTACTGGGCTTATATAGATGTTGTTTTTTGACCGTGGCAGATGGTTGGACCATATGGAGAGAAGTATGCAATTATGTGAAGAAATGTTGGTGTTTAAGCCAATCAGCCAACAACCAGAGATGGAATCATCACTATTAACTTGTGCTGTTGCAACAAAACTCTGCAGCCCACCCTCCTTTCCCCCTTTCTGTTTGGATAAATATCTGGGTCATACCTCACATTTCAGGTTATATCTCAGATGTAAGGGCACGTTACTGCTTTAATGTAAGCATTTGATTTTGTTATTCTGCAGCAGCTGAGCATCATGCAGCGTAGAAAGAGTTGGAGAGTAGTCTGTCTAGGGAGATACTGGTTTGTTTTCCTTAGCTTAGGAGGCTAACAACCCCCCCCCCCCCCCCAAACATGCTGTCTGTGGGCTGTGTTGAAGATGCAGTCATGCGGAGCCAGTGTTTGACATAATGTTGGACCAGTATGGAATCTGACTGGGAATATCAGCGCTGATATGTGGTGATACACAGAGGCTGTCACAAAGGTTGCATCCATATGCTGTGCCACTCATTCGTGAAGCTGTGAAATTGGGTTGCATCCCAACTAGCCTGGAGACAGTATCGCTTTCACTTCTCTCTTTCTGTCTTTCTCTCCACCTCTTCTCTCCGTCTCTCTCTTTCTCTCTCAGCTCATCCCACTGAAGCAATTTTTCTGGGAAGACGAAACAACTAATGTGGCATTAATAGGGTCACATCATCTCCATGCAGCTCTTTCTTTCTTCTCCTTCCAGTGGCTGAGGCTGTTGTTTATCTTTTTTTCAGATGTAGCGGTAGAAATGGCTTAGAAATCCCCCAGGCCAGCATCTCTCACATGTGAAGCCTGCCAGTTGATTTTTTTGGCTGGTAAAGGAGGTTCTACCTTAGAGGTTGTTTTCTTTTTTGTTTTATTCAAATTTTCAAGCATTGGAATTAAAATGCATCCCCCTTTTGCAAATTTAGACCTATTTCCAGACCTAAACTAGTCCAATATGATGATGCATGCGCTTTTACCTTTTACAAGAAATTTTATACCGTATAGAATGTGTTGTATCAGCATTTTCAAGTTACAGACATCAATTAAATGTCAAACTCCAATTTAATCCAGGTAGATTTTGACTAACCTAATGCTTTTACTATTCGCGTCAGTTCCCAGTCCTCATTTGTAACAACATAGTGTGACCAATCAGAATTAGTAAACTTAAGGACCATATCATCATTTAAGAAGTTTTTCTTTCTGAAAACCTCTGCCCACTAAATCAGCATGAAATGTAATGCCATTTGCAGTGTGCAGTCTGAGACTGGATAGGCAAAAGGGGAAAAAAAAATGTTTTAAACGTGTGTGAGTGTGTTTTTCTTTCTGCTGGCCTTTGAAAGATGCCAGTTAATCTGCTTATTCCTTTAATTGTGAGTGTAGGGGTTGGGCCTCCTCCCGGCCAGAATAAGGCTACTGATCCAGAAGTAAAACGATGACCACCACAGTTATTCCTTCCTTTAGGTTGTGCAACCCCCCTTAGTCTTCTTTAGCCACCCCTCGTCTCCTCCTCCTCCACCGTACCCTCCCTCGGAGGAAAGAAAGCTTCTTGTTCTGACAATAGACATTTTTTACCATATGTTGGCTTGACATCTTCATCAGGTTCACAGCAGGTTACCTTAGTTAACTTTCACTCCACTGCCTGATGGGATTTTCTCCCTCTGTTTCTCCAATCGGCCCAGGCTCAAAGTCTAGACGGCCTCCGAGGCAGGGTCCTTCCAGCCCTGTGTCCACAATGGCCGTATTGTGGATGCTTAGTAGCTGTAGCTTCCTCCCGTTACAGCGAACAGGCTAGTGCTAAAACAATGCTTTTGTCCGAGGGCGTACGAGGGGGGCCTAATCCACTACATACTGTGAAATAAATCTCTCTCAGAGATGAGAGAGCGAGCGAGAGAAACGGAGTGAATGAAATCACTGCCAAGGAGGTTAGAGTGCAGCAGTTTAACCCCTGGCCAAGAAAGAGGGAGGAGAGGAGGCAAAGGGAGCGAGAGAAAGGAGGAACAAGGAGAGGCAGGCGCTACATCCCTTCATCTCCGGAGCACGGATGGAGGAGAGGGGCTGCCGGTGGCTTTCACAGCCTCTCTTCTCACCAGAGGAGCTGCTGTTCACCATATGGGATTTGGCCTCTCTTAACAAACAGGCCCCCTATTCACTCACAACACACATTCAGTCGTTCATGGAATAAGGTGAAAAAAGTGCATTTTTTATGCCTTTAGAACATTGGATGGCCATGAGGGCTCTAAGTCTGCGTTTGATTCACATAGTATAGAGAATTATAAACTAGAGGCTTTCATCTAAATGTGTATTCACACTGGATTTAGGGTTAGATCTTTTTGTGTTTTACTGAAATCTCTCTCAGTCTTAAAGCCAGCACCATGCATTCAGGCCACTGTTATTGAGCTGCCAAGGTGATCCTATAGAAACTCAAACGTAGGCCTCTGCACTGTGGGTGTATTTCATGTTTATCATATGCTTTTCCCCAGTTTGCAAAGGCTATTTTTATAAAGCCTTACGTCATTCAAAGTAAGCTCTAATTTTTTAATTTAGTGACAAAATGGCTTAAAGTTGAATAACTTGCCGTGCGGCACTGGACAGTGCGAGGTATCTGACACACTAGTGCGACGCGCCAACTTTTTCTCTTCCAGCCAGCAGCATTAGCAATGACATCCTCTGCCAACAGCTTCTTTCTAGCCTACTTGGAAATCCCAAGAAGCGTAGATTTCTGCCAAGATGAAGATGCCAGCATTTTTCATTTTTAGCCTACTTGGAAGTGCCAGTAGATTTATGCAGAGAATAGAAGAAATAAGAGATGAAGGAGTAGGCTTATTTCTGGTCTCTCATGTTTCGGTGAACATATATCTTGCTAATTTATTCTGTTTAATCCCATCACGTTTAAAGGATCCACCTGAGTAGGTAGGAAGGAAGTGTCAGTTGGGAGAGACAGAGCTCTACCTCCCACTCTTAGGCAACCCATCTATTTCTTCCCTCACCTCATCCTTCCTCCTCCCACTCTTTCCCTGTTGCCCCGCTCTCAGTTCCCAGCACCCTTCACCTATTAACCCTCCTTTCTCCTCGCTCACTCCTCTCCTCTGACTTTTAAAGACGAGCGTCTCAGGAATAGCCGAAACATTGATTTTTCACCATATCTACCACCACTGCCCCCCCTCTCCCCAGTATCTGTGTCACGGCTCAGGGGCTTCCCGCATGTTGCCCCCATCGTGACTTGGAGGTCAGCCACGCTTGAAGCCCTCAGAGATCAATGGACATGCAACTGTACAGTAAATATTCACTTGCTATCTATCTGTAAACACGCACGCATTTGTGTGCAGACACACGTGCACTTTGCAAACAGGGGCCAACGGTCACTCCATGAGCTTTTTGTCACATTTGCCCACCTCCATTTCCTGGGGTGTGAATTGAGGAATCTAACTCTGGATAGGTGATTTCAATTCAATTCTCACCCACTGGATCTGTTTACACTCCACCAGGGTGAAATATGCTATTGGTTGTTTTCCCCTTGTCACTCTCGCTACCACTGGTGTCACATCAACTTGACTGTTTTATACTGTTGTACAACAGCTCTTTATAGATTTTGTCAACTGTAGGAAATATAATAAACACATCCTGAATCAGTTTTTGGAGATAGGTGATGGAAAGGATGTTTAGCAAAGCAGTGCCTCATGCAGGCAGTGTGGTTTGCAAGACATATGTATGGACAAACAGGTGGCAGGCAGTGTAGGCAGGTGTAACGAAAGAGCAGGAAGTGGTCGATTAGTCTAAGAAAGTCAAACACTACGATGCAGTCACTGCATATTAGCATTTGTCAGAACTTATTTGAGTGGCGATGGACAGGACACTGCATTTCTGCTCTTTATAGAGATATAGACATTGTTATGAGCTCTGTATGTGTTCATGTGCTCATGCTTGCTTTGCCGGTGTCCTCCAGAGCACCTCGGTCTCTAACTTTGTCATTTTTTAATGTAACTGACAGCTACCTACTTGTCTGTTGCATGCAGAGCATGTTTTATGACCTTGTGAGCAAGCCAAAACATTCGTACGATGCACTTGTAAAATTCACAGCCTGTGTTTTGAAAATTCAAGATCCCACAGAGGCTGCAGACAGAAATGTATTTACTGTGGACTCATGGCTGTCCAGAATCCGTGCCTTGCAAAGCAAGTAATGAAACATGTTTGACGACATTCAAACAGAAGAAAATTATGAGCATGTAATTTGCACCTCAAATATTTTTTATGTGCCGAAAAGAAAATGGTTTAGTACAGGCTTTTTATTTTGCATATTTCTTAGGTGACAGTTGCAGTATTCAGAAATTAATTGTTCTGTTTTTTTGGCCAGTGCCACAGAGCTCTAGTGTGTGTGTGTGTGTGTGTGTGTGTGTGTGTGTGTGTGTGTGTGTAAAAGGGGAGGGTGGATTAACCGGTGCAGGATCTGTCATGGTGACATTTGTGTCCCCTGGCGGAGCAGCAGGGGTCCTCTTCACCCCTGTAACCTTCAACTTTCAGCCTTAACCCCCTTCAGGCCCCCTCTTGCGTCCACCACACGCCCAGCACATCCGAAGGGAGGGGTATATGAAAGCAAAAGAGTGAAAAAAAAATAAGGAGGGGGGTGCAGAAGTGAAGAGGACAGAGATCTGCAGGGGAGGGCGGGATGAAGAGAAAGAAAGGTTGTGGAAGAAATAGAAAAAATGAGGCAAGCATGGGAAACAGAGAGGAGAGAAGGACTAGAAATGAGGCAGAAGTGGTAGAAAGAGAGAAATTTGTCAAAAGAGAAACAAGAGGTAAAATGATTGGCAGAGAAATGTGGAGGTGGAGTTGAACAGAAAGAATAAGAGCCTGTTGGTTGGAAAGGAGAGTGCACACAGGATGCAGAGGAGAGAGGAGATATGAATGATAAAGGAAGGTCTTTGGTAGTGCTCTGAAGTTCTCACATGTCCTTCGCTGTTTTGTTACAGCTCACTGTTTTCTGCCTTCTGTGCTCTCTGTATTCATGCCTCTCTCTCTCCCTCCCTCTACACCACTCTCCCTCCGTGTGACTCAGTACTGAATTGAACATACACACCCAGTCCACCCTTATGAAATGTTTGGGAAAAGGAGTGCTGATTTGAAGTCCATTTGGTCACGTGACATGATCTTATATCTGTCTACTGTCAGAGCTTTCATGCATGGTATACATGACCCAAAGAAGGACTGTAACATGTATGTTAGTTATTTTGTTATCGGCAACTCATATGATAATAGATTCATCTGTTTGAGTAAATTTTTAAGAAAAGAAAAATATCTGGTGTCTTTACTCCTCTATGACAATAAACTAATATCTTTGGGTTGTGGACAAAGGAAGACATTTGAGGATGTCATTTTGGGCTTTGGGAAACACTGATAGACATTTTTCACTATTTTCTGGCATTTTCCCTCCATCTTTTGCTCAGCCTCTATTTTTTATCTCATAGTAAATACTAGGGCTGCACAACTAATCAAAAATGATCAAAATACCAATATGGCCAACTGCAATATCCACATCACAGGAGGTGACACAGGAAGTGATTATGGTACAGTGTGTCCCAACATGCCATTAAAAGTCAAGTATTGTGGTGCTACAGAGGTTCTCTAGCTTCTGACTCATATTCCAGACATAAGGGGATGCACTTGTTTGTTACAGACCCCAGCAAAAATCATGTTATCCTTTTTGGTTTGACCACCCCCCCCCCCCCCAAGTTGCGACTCACATGGAAATCACAATATCTGTCAAAATAATTGCAACATCATTTTTTTTGTTGCATATCCTTCAGCCCTAGTAAATACAACTAAAACGTAGTACTACTTAATTAGAATGGCTACCCATAAATTAGGGTCATTAAGCTTTTTATCATACTGTAATAACTACGGGGTGGGAAGAGGATCCACAATACGATATTATCACGATACGATATTGTTGCGATTTTAAACATGTTGCAATATATTGTGATAAAATATATTGCGGTTCTCCAGCCTGTGGCCATTTGCTGCATGTCATCCCCCCTCTCTCTCTCTGTATCTAGTGGACTGAAAAAGCAACTGATTATATCATTCTAGTAGGATACCTGAAGTTTAATTTGTATTTGCAATATTGATAATTTATATGATAAAAAAATCGATACTTGGCACTGTGTGGTGATGCAATATTGTCACACAAAAATATTGCGATTCTATGTTGCATCGATTTCTTTCCCCCACTCCTAGTAATAACTGATACAAGAGATAAATTTAAGGCTACTGAAATAAATGATTTCATTTACATGTAGCATGCAGCTACAGGTTGTCACCTGTGCTTTTCCTGCCCGACAAGTTAAAATGTCTGCTGTGGAGAAATTGGCACATGCAATATGTGTTGCAGCCACAATTAGAACTTGATCTTGAATTCAGTCACACTCCTCCTGTACTGTCAACCAAGAGGCAGCCGTGTACATGGACACTGGCAAAGTAGAGATTTGAAGCTCCTCATATTTTCATACCTTTACACACCTGGTCAGTCACAACAGAAAGTAGGCATGGCTCCCAAAAGTTACAAACAGTAAACCCCCCCCACCCTCTTCCCTTCCTGCCCCTTTTCTTCTGCTCTGTATCACACTCCAGCAGCAGTTCCCATCCTCTCACCCAGTAAATCAGCATAAAATAGCCCTAACTGTGGCAGATCATAGGGTAGGGAGAAGGGAGGGGGGGTCGGAGTTGGTGTGTAGAGCTTTGAGCTCTGCTGCTTTTTTTTGTGCCTCTCTTTTCAAGATGGGGCCCATGAAATTATCCAACAGGATTATGTAAGGCATGATGGATTCTGCTGCGTCCTGTCATCCGTTTGTCCATTGTATGCCTCTCTCTCTCAGGCAGCCTGGTGTGTTAGCCATGAAGCTACTCTACACATTGTATGTTATTGCATGCCCTCTTTACTGAGGTAGGGGTCCTCCTCTCTGGCTTTATAAATGTCTACATTAATCTTTTTGGGCATGTGCATAGAGCAGGATCATACCCACATTTAGCCTGTGTTAAAATGGTCATACTTCTTTAGTTAAGGGATTTACACAACATCCTGTTGAACTCAGTTATTGTTTTTCTGACTGATATATTCAAGCTATCAAAAGGTTTGGTGCTTCCAGATTCACTTTCTCTCAGTCAGCCTTGTTTAGACAGAGGTGGGGGTGTTTTCATGAGCCTGTAGGCTTTTTGTATGTCCATGACAGTGAACCTGGCATGCGAGAGCTCATCTCTTCAAACCCTTGCTGTTCCTGTCGAGGTCACAGGGTGACCTTGGAGCTGTGGAAGCCATGTTTACCAGAGACCCCTGTGTTCAGGCTATGGCTCGGTGGCTGCTTCCTCTTCAACCACATGGTATAAGCCTGCGAGAAGCGAGGCTCGTGTTTTGGTCGGGAAGCTTTAAGAGAGTTGGAAACACGTTGCGAGAGTGACACCAAGGCAACAGTAAACTGGCTGCTTATTAAGGAAAAATAAATGTTTGTTTTGTGCAGTTTAGTTTTTTTGTCAATTGGCCAACTCCATCTTTAATGAACAATGCCCATCTTTAGCACTATAGCATTAAACTATCAGTACGCTCATGTGTTTGTTGTTGTCTGTGTCTCTGTTATTCACTTAAAACATTGATAACCTGATTCACATTCTGAATGTCTTTTGAAACAAACTCTTTAAAAAACAACAACCATATTTGTTTGGCAAGGACTGCAACTAATGATTTCTTTACTGGTGATTAATGTATGTTAGTTTTTTGATTAATATTTAAGTATGTTGTTTATAGAGATGGCTACGTTGCACCACCATGTTTCTACAGTAGTTTAGACACAACAAACACTTGCTCTAGATGGGGCCATTTGCGTTTTTGCTTCGGCCACCATAGTTAGAAACCCCTCCACAACAATAAGCGTTGAAAAACCGCTGCATTTTTTTAAAATGTGAAACTACTTTTTTCAGTGTTTTTTTTTTTTTTTTTTTTTGAGTTTTAATCCCCTGGTCTGTTTCTTTTGGAGAGGAGGAGACCTCTGCACATGATTCAGCTCCTGGTAAAAACCTCCTGAACAATGAACGTGGAATGATTTCCAACCAGGAGAAGTTTCAGCTGGTTGCAATCTGCAATCCTCTCCGCAAGATAACACTGAATCCCCCTGAATCTTACACACTGGACCTTTAATTGTAATAGACAATATCAGAATTGGTTAATTTCCTGTCCATCTAAAAACTGAATAATCAATTTGGCTTAATCGGTCGTCACTAATGTTATTTACAGGAGAGGAAAAACAATCACAAACCCCTGTTATAGTAATAACCCTTTTAGCTTCCAGCAAACAGCTAGGCTTGTATCAATGTAGGAATAATTAAGCAAATAAACTAGAGTGTGTGTTGATATGACTTTCTTATAAACGTGCATGATTTGGTGTATAATATAAGCTATCATATCTACACTGAGAATATAGATTAGCATATTTACAGCACATACCGCCTAGGCTCTCTCTCTCTTGTCTTTCACTGTGCGCTGCTCTGTATATGTGTGTGTATATGTGTGTGTGTGTGTAAGTGAGTATATAAGTGTAAGAGTGTGTGTGTATGTGTGTGTGTGCGTGCACAGATTCGCAGCAGCCACCCTTGCCCCCACCCCTCTCATTAATATGTATGTGTTCTGAGGCAGCTAGCGAAGACGGTGTGTTTCTCACCCGCTGATTAATGCTGTCTGTCAATTACCTCTAGATCCAACCGTGCTGTGGAGCTTCCCCCAGGACCACACAGACCAGGTTGGAACACACTCTGCTTTTTCATTCTTTTCTCACTCTCTTCCTCTCTCTCTCTCTCCAAATCTCTCTCCCTCTCTCGTTCACTGTTACAGACAACCTCTACCTCCTCCTCCTCTCCCATCTCCCTTCCTTGCCTAATGCCCTCACTCACCCTGCCATCCTGTGGTAACCTCCCCCCAACACCTATCACCACCACCACCACCACCACCACTACCACTCTCCTCCTCATCCCTATCAGTGCTTTCTCTCCTTCTCTCTCTCCTTCCTCCTCCTCCTCCTCCTCTCTGTCTCTCTCTCTGTCTCATTGTACGTCTGTTGCTGGTAATGAAAAGCAGTGAGCAGGTCTTCAATAACCGACGAATCAGTAATTATCATGCAACCGTGACAGGAATGCACACCTCTGTTTTCCCCTCTCTCTCTCTCTCTCTCTCTCTCTCTCTCTCTCTCTCTCTCTCTCCCTCTTTCTGTTTGTATCTCTTGCTTTCTCTCTCATTGTGCTACTGTGTCTGCTTCCCATTGTTTCACATTTATAGCATTATCGGGTTCATTTTCAATCTGAAAGCAAAACCTGCAGCTGTTTTGCAATATTTTTTGGAACACCATGTTCCTCCCTAAACCAGTCAGAGGTAAGTGTTGCAGGGTTATATACACCTCAGTCTCCCACCAGGCTGTATTGTTCAAGAATCACATTTTGATGAAGACATGGTTTAAAGGATGATTCCATCTTGGGTTTTATTTTTTTATCTTTGGTTATCATTTTTTATTGATTGTAATAACATTGTACTCATCAATGAAGTAGGTGGGATGTGGGAAGGATTGCTACAAGGAAAGTCAGACGGGGCAAGAAGCACAAGCAGACTGACAGTCCCAGGTTGCAAACTATCCAACAAGTTTACAACAAGACAGATTAACAAAACTGCAAACTAGTTGGAGTTAAAACTGAAAGTAAGTCAACCCAAACTTTCTGCTATATTGCCTTACTGTGTGTGTGCACAACTATAGTAAGTACAGTAGGGCAAAGTTTAACTAGGAAGTCTGTCTTTAACCTGTAATGGGATGTACAAACTTTTTTTTTTTTGCAGATTGGAGTCAAGGCTAATACAGCTATGAAATGGCTGATCCACTTATGTTAATAACATAAGTAAGGCTGGAGGCCACTCCAAAAGTTATTTGGTTCTTTCTTGGCCGATGCCACACCCTTTCACCAAGTCTCACGAAGAGCGGACCAGTAGTTTTCGGTAATCTTGCTGACAAACGAACCAAAACCAAAAACATAACCTTGGTGGAGGTGATAAATAAAAAAGCAACTCCTGTCCTCATGTTACCTTGCATAAAATTCAATCCAGTAAGTTACACGTATTGAGGTATACTGATTTAAATTTGGGAAAAAAGAAACCAGTGGTATCAGTTTAGTACCTGGTATGGGTGGATACCCTCAGTTGAAGTGCTGAAATTATTATCAGGAGATAAAAAGTCATATCAGTGCATCCCTAGTTTTCTCCTCCTGGGAGTTTGTTTCTCAGTCTGTTGTCTAAATGCTTATTAAATGGTTGTTGCCCCATCTAACTTCTTTTGATGGTGTAACTTTAATTTGGTGAGTGCTGTGTTAACGTTACTGATAGAAATGATGGCAAAAACGATGAAATAAAACCCAAGTTGTCATAAACCCAAATTATCCCTAAAGCCAATCAGGTCTTATCTGCTGTCCCAGGGGGACAACGTGCACGTATGCGGAAAAAAAAATCTTTGGAATAATTCAAATTGATTTGATATCTCTTTTATTTAAAAGCCTTGCTCTTTACCCTTCGAAAAATACACCACCTCAGCAGGGTGTCTTTGTTATTTCTCTCTGGCTTCACCTTCAAAGAACCACAGTCTAGATCCAACTTGATCAAAACAATCACACAGCCTGTAATAATATGCGTATGAAACTCTACCTTGTGCACATCACGATGTAGATAGTTTAAGTTGACTCATCCTCCTGTTGTTGCTCCAACATGTGATGACTCAATGACTCCTACTCTCTGCTGCTGTGGCTTAGTTAGTTAGTCTAGGAATGACAGAGGACCAGAGATCTGACAGGAAGAAAACAAGACATGCAACATATCGTTTCTGTTCCCAAAGTGGCCACAGCACAGAAAAGGTCCTGGAGCAGATTACTGGACAGATGACTGCAGCAGCCCATCAATGGGCCGAAGAGGGAAAAAAAAAAGGACAACTCGAAAAAAAATAGAGAAAAAGACAACAATATGTGCGTAGGCTAACTACCTCTCAACACAGCAGCCGAGCCAGTGAGTTTAAACAGCTCTCCTGCCTCTCTGATCCACTTTGAGGAATAAACGGGCTTGTAGAAAGATGCTTCAGGCAATGTCTGCCTGCCCCACAAGAACCAGAGCATGCTATCAGAGTAAGAGGTAGAGGGAGTGAGGGAACGAGAGTGTGAGCAAGAAATTACAGACTTGCAGAGGTAGGCACAGGAAATGGAAGTGATGGAAAAGGAGTAAAAAAGAGCAGCTGAACCCAAGAGAGATGAAATAAAAAATAGTGTAAACATAGTGTATGTGCTGTCACGGGCCTGCCTCATCCTTCCTCTCCGACACGTCTCTCGTTTTAGCCCCCCCACAACCTTACTTTTCTTTCATTCTGTTGTCGACCAGATCGTTTGTGTGGATAAGATGGCCCTTAAGATGGCTAGTTAGCGTGCTGTGTACAGAGGGATTGGCCCTTTCCCCCGTATACATAAAGGCCTTATTCACGGGCCTCATTACCAGGATTAGGGCTCCTTTCCTCCTTTGTGGGGCTGAAGGCTGAAGTCCTCTGTAGCCACAGTCTCTGTCTCTTTCTGCGGCCTGAGCTGGCCAGCATATGGCAGCAGCAGCCAACAGTCTCCACAGAGGGGCTCAGAGCTCAGAGCAAGGCCTCCTTTTGTTTAGGCCGTTATTGTTGCTCAGCGTAATGACATTTGTAGGCCGTAGGATCGGGGTGGAGGGGTTAGTCTACCCCAGGGGAGAGGGGGAGAGAGAGGGAGACAGAAAGAGGGAGACAGAGAGAGGCATGGAAGGAGGGGGGGAGAGGCAAAGACATGCAGACAGACAGGAGTGTGGATTATGGAAATATGAATTGATTTTTTTTTTCTGTTCCGTGGTAGAATAGAAAGCTCAAAGGAGAACAGACTGCAGGCTGGCTGGCACGCCGGGGTGGTGCTGAGGAAATATGAAGTGAGAGGCGCTTGCTCCCTCTTTCTCTTTCTCTTTCTCTTTCTCTCTCCTTTCTTTTTCTTTTTCCCCTCCTGCTCCCCCTTTTCCTCCCTCAGCCCCTGAGACTCTTGATGCCCTGGTCATCCACAGATGCCACTTGGATAGAGAGGGAGAGATGGAGAGATGGAGGACAGAGAGGGAGGGCAGGAGAGAGGTGGCTAAAGCATATATTTGAATCGCAAGAAGGGCTTTTTTTTTTTTTTTTTTTTTTTTTTGCAAATGAAGCAGACAGATGGAAATCTGTCCGTTTCCTCTCAGATCTCATCCCAAAGTTGTGGAAAAAACACAGCAGACAGAACACACATACACACATATGTGCGCTGCGACACACACACACACACACACACGGAAAATGGTCCTGCCAGTTAATTCTAGCTAGCTACAGTTTGGTGTATAGAGGGCCCACTCCTCTGTAGAGAACAGAGGATAATATGATAAACACTCAGCAAGTTCCACAAACAGACGACCATCTGAAAACTTAAAGAGACTGTGAGCAGCGCCGCAGTATTTAAAAATGTTAAGTTACTCACACAGATACACCCCTCTGCGAATTGCAGTCCAACTCTGCCAGCAAAAACATATTTTTTAGGTTGATGAGCTCCAACTTTACCATTGCATTTATTATGTGTTTGAATAAGTTTTATTTTCTAACATGCACATATGTGTGTTTGTCTTTCTGTTCATTTATTTAGTCAGACTTTGGGCTGTCCTGATGTCATTTCCATACATTTCACTCACCCAGCTGTCCACCCGCCATGTACACAAAGGGTTTAACAAAGAAGTTAAACAAACAAGTGTTATGTAAACCATCTAATTCTTAAGTAACATATTTAATGAGGCTGAACGTAAGGTGTCACTCTCACCTGATCTATATTCAACTCAACTTGGAATAACCTCCTTCTGTAAAATTGGATCTCATTTGAAGTCTAATAAGTCGTGCTGATTTTTATAGGTACTTACAGGTCAGTTTTGACAGATATTCGTAGGTGCTTGTGATGGTAACAAAGATATTATAGGCAAAACATACAAGGGTGTCACCTCAGAGAACAAAAATTCAAGAAATTATATAAAGCGTCGTTGGGAAAAAAGAGATAAGAAAGGAAATACCTCAGGGGGTGTGGCTGCAAGCCTGGGAAACTCAGTGTACTTCTATCAAATCCCTTATCTGGAGAGATATGTGTTGAAAACAAATCAATTTTTTTTTCGTTTGTTTGTTTTTTATAACTCCTAAGCAGAAATCCATATTAACTGGGACACAGTACTCCTGCTGGTGGAAGTGTGGATCAACGGTCGACCATGGCCACATATAGTGGTACTGTCTGTATATTTAGCTTTTTTTAGGCATAGTGGGGCATTCAGTGTCAAGGACGTTGGATTTTTATACGGATGTTTTGTTTCTCTCTATATATTTTGGAGATAAACAGATATATAGGCCTACCTAGATCCTTATGACTGCATGTAAAAAACATCTCCAAATGCTGGCAGTAGAGAAACTTGTCCTACTGTTAACCTTTTCATCGACACTGTCACCTGTCTGTGCTCTATGAAATGGATGAAATACTGACACACATGCTAGTTGCACGCTTGATCTTTTTTTTTTGTCAAACACTCTTCATCTCTGTCCCTCTCTATTGTTCTGTCTTGTACATTCCTTCCTTCCAGTTTAGAGTTAGCTTTCTCACCCAGTTTACTTGCATATCGTGCATTCACTTGCACACATACACAGAGTGATAACATTTGTGTTTGCTTTCTAGGCATATCTTCATCCTGCGTCATTCTGGTTCAACCTCTGGGTGCCCCTGTTTATCTTTTCCCTATTTTTCACTCTCTGTCTCCCGTCTTGTCTTTTTGTTTCTCCACCATCATAACTCTATTTATGCCCATCTTTATTTTATCCCTCCATCTCTTCTGTTCGTTTGTATCTCTTGCTCCCTGCCCGCATCAGCCTTCACGTTCCCAAACACCTTATCTCATATTTCCCCTCTAAAGACACTGTTGCAGGAAATTGCAAATTACATATCAACTGCTCGGCTGGTTGCAGCATAATATCCAGAGAGAAATAAAGGAAATATTGAATAATGAATAGATTTTACTCTAAGCTATGAACTTAAGTTGATGTTAAGTCTCTATGGCCATTCCACACATTTTAATAGGGGAACCTTTGATCTTCCTGCTGCATACTGCATGGATTTGAACGCATAACATGCTGTTTTTCATTTATACCAAGGCTACAGTAGGTGTGATTTGATCCTAAAAGGAAATCTTTGCTTTGATACAGACATATACGTTGCTATGTATAATCGATTTGTTATATTTATTGCACTGCAGTACTTGTGTTGTGAAAAAAATAGTCATGTACTTTTCCCCTCCATATGAGCAATTTCCTTGTGACTTCCTACATTTCCGAGGAGGCCTTTTTTTTATGAGCTTGTTGCATTTGGAACATGTAGGTGGTGAAGAGAGCAATCTCAGTAGCAAAGAAAAAGTTTCCCCAGTTGGGAAAAACTGAGTCACAGACCTTATTTAAGGCATTTTATGTGTTGATGCTACTTTGCATTTTGTACTAATTAGCTGAGGTGGAGTAAGTGGTATCTTTGCTTCTTCAATGATGGAGATTTCCTCGTGTAAGTGTTACAATTTGGTGCAAAACACAGAGCATATAAAAAAGCTCTTGTCCTTTGTTTCAGTTGGACTTACACCAGTACCTGATGTTTACAGCAGGTGTTTTAGTTTGTAAAAATATTTCCTTGTATCACACTTCATTGTAGCAGAGTGGCCAGTGTCTTAACGGGATGTCATGTCACCTGCTTTTGGCAAATTAGACATGGGAACGAGGCAAATGTAGTGAGAGTGTTCAAAATGTATAAATCATTTTACCTGTAGCTTTTTCCTTAACAGTTTTAGATAGTTTCCAGTTTGATTTTTGTCTCTCTTTTATTAATATGTTACTCCAGTCGCCTTGTCCTTGTGCTTATTTAGTTTTAACCACTGTCAAGTTTTTTTGAGATACCATGACTTCAGGCTATACTTGGCTTATTTTCTGTTCACGTAGTCCTGTATATCCATCTCTGCTCAAAAGCCCACTGTGTCATCAGCCAGACAGGGAGGGAGGGAGGGACAGACAAAGAGAGAGAGAGAAGAAGAGAGGCGGAGAGTCTCTCGAGGCTTCAACCTTGGCAACTCTGAGTGTTGCTCTGACACCGTGCTCCATCAGGACAGGCTGCCTGACATGATGTGATTGGTGGCCACAGCCCTGGACAGGCCCCGGGTGGGGGAGGCGGGAAGGGGGCTCGATCGGGTGGGTGAGGTAGCAGTGGTCTGAAGGACTGAGGTAAAGGAGAGGAGCTGGTGGGCATGATTGGTGACTTCAGCCCTGAGGGAGCTGAGTGACCCTGAGGAGAGGAGGAGATGTAGTGGTGGAGGAGTCAAGGTGGGTGTAGGAAGGTTTGGTAGCAGGGGGCCAGGGATGCTGACTTGAAGACAATGACATGTGATCCTCAGTTGAGACCTTGTATAGCCCGCAAAGGAGGGTGCCATATAGAAAGGGAGAAAAGGCAGGTGTGAGAAAGAGGAGGTGGAGAATGGGAAGTAGATGAGTTTAAAAGGAGATTTAACACAAAAACTGGTAACAGGTAAAGTTGGAAGCAGGTGAGGAAGTGGTGACATTGGAGGGAGAGAGAGGTGGAAGGATGACTGCAAGGTGAGAGGCATGTGAAATGACAGTATGAGAAAGACATTGAGAAAAGATGGAGGACAGTGTAAGGCAGAGAGTTAGTTTGGCAGACAGGAAAGTTGGTGGCATGAAAGTTCCAGGAGTGAGATGTTTTGTTTGCAGAAATCCAAAAATGTACATGTATGTTTTTGTTGCGTGAAGCGTCAATTTTGTGGCCTCAGGGTTTACAAACCCAACATAAAATGTTGTTGTGACTCCAATCATAAGGTTGTTTACACAGTTACTGAGAAACTGACAAGTTTCAATGTGAAACTAGTGCTGTCACAGTGAAGAAATTTCCTCTGCAGTGATTAAGGGTAGCTTAACAGTTTATTGCAAATTGCTTAATTTAACCTGATTTTAATGCTTTGTCAATAAGCTTTATTGTTAGGGTTTTATTGGGTATATTGTCGCTTTTTAATTGACAAAGATTACACAGTTTTAAAACAAACGGCAACGGGAGCTGAGATGCTTTGGTTGCCCCTGGTTGCTCTGATTTAGAATATCCACGGAAGTAAAAGTTAAGTGAAAGGCTGAAGCATGTTGGGAGAGAGAACCAACCCACTGGTCTATATGGGTTCAGTATTAATTCTCCTTTTTTGTTGTTGTTGTTCACTGATGTGACCATTGGTCTTTGTGGTATTTGCCCCGGTTGGGTAAAAAGTGAGAGTGAAGAGTGGCTGCAGGATTGTCCCCAAAGCTGAATACCTTTAAACTCTCGGTGACCAGAAGAAAAGGCCAACATGCAGAGCTCAGCACAGAATAGACGCTCAGTGGCACATCACACTGCTGGCATTTGTAGTATAGTGTAAATATGTGGCACTCCCATTACAAAAAAAAAGTACATAACAGTTGTTGCAGTCACTTGGCATTCCGTGCAGTTAGCTGGTCCTAGCCTGGTATTGCAATATTGCAGTGATCACCACAACCCTATGTGAAACCCCCCCACCAATAAGTAGTTTAGTAGGTGATCTCTTCAATGACATAGTGAGGCACCACATGGAGACGTTTGTGTAGGCCGAGAGTGGTCGACAGAGGAAGGTAGGTAGGAAGGTAGTTGATAGCAGTGAAGGAGAGGGTACTGAAGAGAAAAGTACAGCACTTCTGTCAGGTCAGAGTCTCTTCACAGGGGGCCAACTTCCCCACCCATCCTCCAAAAAGATCGGAGACAGAAAAGTAGTGATGTGTTTTGACGAGCTGCTGAGAACGAGCCTATTTTGCCAGCTTTTTGGAGGCTGCTACAGCCAGTTTTGTGAAGATGTAACAGCAACGCGCGAGGTGTGGGAAACTGAGACATGAAAAAGATGGAAATTCATACCTTTTTTGTGTTTGTGTGTGTGGTGAGGTATAGGCCTAAATGTGTGTGCGCGCATTTGTGTACATGTCTGTGTGTGATGTCTCAGCATGTCACAGGGTCTCGTCTTTCCCCTTCACTGCACCCTGACAGCAGTGTCAAACAAGGCCTCATATGATCTGTGTATGTCTTTGAGAATATGTGTGTGTGTGTGTCTGGGTTGATGGTGTTTTTATTCTTCTTCCTAACCCTTTTCACCTCGGATCCCTGGGGTGTTCCAGGGTCTTGCCTAATGGACAGTCTCGCCCCACTAAGCTGGCCTTTGGCTCGGGCACTGAGCCGGACGCCTAAGTAGGGCCCTTTGTTGCTCATGGGTCCTGATTGCGCTGACCTCTGGGCCGGCTTCCTGGGAGAAGATGGGTGGTGGAGACGGAAGAAGAGAGCAGGGGAAGTGTTTTTACGCCCCGCTGCTCACATCTCTCCAGCATCGCCCAGTGACCGGCGTAAAAGAAAGCGGTGGTGTGTTTTTGGCAGTGGAGTAAAGAGCTGTTGGCTGCTTGTATTTCCCAAGCTGCAGGTGGACAGTAGTGGATTCAGCTACAGATGTACGTAGGCTTCACTGCCACTCTACTCCCAGGACGAATTGTTTCAAAGCAGTGTGCAGTAATGGATCATTTGTGTGTGTTTAAGTAGTTTCTACGTGGTCAACAGTTACCATTTTTGTTGGACAATAGATCAAGATGACACCACATGTAAAAAAATAAGTCAGCAAGTTCATGAAGCACCTCTTGTTCATTAGTGTTTTAAACATACACATGTATCTGCTGTTTTGGTCTGTTTGAAACTGTTTTTGCACACATGGCCACAGTAAGGGAACAGAGATTTTAGAAAAGGGAACAGGGAGGTTTTTAGTCATGTGGCAAAACATTGTTCAACCTTGTTTCATAATGAATTCTACATCTATTTGTCAGAGCTTCTTGTTGGGCTTTACATATGCAAGTGACTAACTGACCGACTACTGTGATGCTGCGTACATGTTCTCCAAAAGTACTGTGTATTATATTTGTGAATGCTGCCAAACTCCCTCAGTATTATGGCTGCAGTCACAGAGAAAGAAAGAGTGCATCTACACTTGGAAACAGGTTGTCCCTGTCAACCAGGAAGCTGGTATTTACGGTATCAGATGCCAGACTTACCCTAACCAGATACCGCTGTTGCCAACAGAGCTATCACACATATAAAGATGTGGCTTAATTGGCATGCATTTTTTTCTTAACTACCCGATACGTGGCACAAGCAGCAGCCACCGGCCAGGGACGGAGATAGAAGCAATGGCAGAACAAATAGGGTGTTGTGTAAAGGAGGAGAAGGATGGAGAGAGGGAGGGGAAGGAGATGGAGGAAGAGGAGGGTGCAGCGATGACCTGACCTCCTCTGCTAGATTCCATGTACATCTGTCAATGAGACGTCCACAGCCAAATGTTTAGGAGCCAGTGTTGCACTGCTGCCCTCCTGCTGAGCTTCAATGTATACATTCTTTGTGTGTGTGCGCGCGGAGAGCGTATGTGTGTGAGTGTTTGTGACGCCATGTGTTAGAGGCAGGCCCACATCAGGGTTCATACAGTCGAGCTAAGCCCAGTGGGAGCTGAAAGCTTAAAGAAGGAAATCCCCCCCGGCTGCTTGGTGCGCACGCACACACACACACACACACACACACACACACGTACACACACACACACACGTGCTCCCGCTCTCTCTCTATCCCTCTCCCTCTCCTCCTGGCACTTCATTAATGAAGCCCATGCTTGTATGTTTGGGGCATATGCAGCTCTCTTGGCCCAACACTACAAGTGTGTGTGTGTGTGTGTGTGTGTGTGTTAGGGAGTGAGACATCTCCCCCTATCACATGGTAATATATTCAGTGGAAGATCTCGGCAGAGGCATAATACTGCCGCTCTCCCCTGTCTGAGCCCATCTGTGATATGTAGAAAGGACATCAGCAGGACAGGTTATTAGCACTGGAATAATGCACACTGTTATTGTTGACGCCATATACTTATTCTCCAAGCAGTGTGCCCCTTCACCCCATAACATAAATAAATACATCCATTGTGGCAAAAGCAGAAAATAAATGAGTTCAGTACAATGGACGGCGTATATACTACCCCAGTGGAATGTTTTTATATGAAAGGTGACTCATTAATTGCTGATAGACGGGGGAATGAGTTTGGGGCTGGACAGTGGGAGGTTAAGGGGATGTTATCCTTCTTGTTAACACAAATTGATGAATTCATACTACATGTGCGTGATAGCCTAAAGAGGGAGAGAAAAAAACAATCCAAGCAACATTTTACCCTTATTAAACTTGAGCAAGGACAACTCAGAGGGTAAATCCAATGGCTTCTGAGACGCTAATTTTCCAGTGACGTTTCTATTCAGGAGGGGAGTGTAAGGTGTTGAGGCCAGTGAAAATGTGTGTTGTTGTGCTTCACAGGAGGGCCACGCTGAGGCCTTTATTTTGTCCTTGGTTTAGGCATCTGTGATGTCCTTAAGGGTCCAGAAGTGCAGATTTGAAAGTGACAGTTTTTTCCCCCAGCAAACAGGATTTCTTCTTGCCATACAGGTGGCACATACACATATGAATGTAAATGTAAGAACACATATACCTGTCAGGTGTTTGAAGAGGCCAGAAGATCAATCTGCCACCTTCTGCACCCCCATAGAGAGAGGCTCTGCTAACATGGGACCGTTGTTAACCAAAATAACCTCCTGTAACACAGACACTCTGCAGCAGAGGGGGGTCACTGGGAACAGAAACTTGTGGAGGGGAGTAAAAAAAAAAAAATCCATGGAGACAAAACTCCCTCTTCCCCCCATCTCCCTCTCCTATCAGCCTGGGCAGAGTGAGCAAGGATGTGAAAATGTAACGCCCCCATGTCAATTTGAAAGTGCACCTCATCGGCTCATGTGCCCCTCCACCTCTCTCCATCACCCCCCCCCTCCCCTCCCTCCACCTTCCCCCCTCTCAAGCAGCTCTGTTGCTTTGGTCCGGCTTTGAAGGCCGTTCTTATTACTGGCACAGAGCGCAGGTCAGAATGGCAAGCCGGCAGCATACTATTAAAGCCTAATGAAAGGAATCTCTGCAGGGTCTGAGGTCTGCAGCGGCCAGAGGAGGCTGTGCCTCTGCCCGTTGTTCTTCTGCACCTCTCCTCACTATTCTGAAGGTTTTTTTTTTTTATTCCATCTCTAAATCTGGCTTCCCTGCCATCTCCCCTGTCTCTCTGTGTGTGTCTGTCTGTCATTTTCTGTCTATTCCTTTTCCTTGTTCTCACTCTTACTCTGCATCTTTACATATCACTCAACCAGCATCTGCATCAGATGATGTTTGCACTCCTATAAATTTATTTAGCTGCCCCTCAAAAATTAGCTTTGGTCACATATGAATAAGATAAGGCTTAAATGTCCCTTCTGATGACTGTTACTAATGCATGTTGTTGAATATACAACAATGGCAGAGATTTTACCATGAAGCCTCTGAGATAAATCTATATTAACACATTCTTTTTCAGCTTGTGGTCCCAGTTGACCATTCTGCGATCATCTACACAGGAATCACTCAGATATTACCTGAAGAAAAATGAATTTACCATGTTGATCCCAACCAGAGAATTGCCTTTATTTACATTTATGCCCCCTTGACATGAAGGCCAGAGGTCAGAGCTACCTGCTCAGGACACGGATACCATATCCTGAAATGGGGGATTAAATCGTTGTTCCCACTCTCTTAATATCTTGTCTTTGTGAACACCAAGTAGCTCTGCTTGGCACTCACGTTGTCAATTTCTAGCTTAAGTAGTTCTCACAGGAAAATAACCCGTAGCTTTGTCATTTCTGACATGCGCCCTGAAAACAAAATTTACATTGTCCAAGCGGGGTTAACATTCATATGCATGCCTCTCTGTGGTCAAGCTGTTTCTGACTATAATATGACTCATGCAACACTTTCCAGTTACCACCATACCTGCATTTATTTATTGGTTGAAGAAAATAATGCTATTGTTCTGAAAAATGTAGTGGGCTGGTAAACATTATTGGAAGAAGTTGCTCATATGGATTGTTTGATACTTGTAAAGCATTGGATGAATATGCTGTCGTCTGTAACATGACAGCAGATTAATCTCTTGTGCCTTTTCCATATTTATTGGTTTCATCATGTTAATGCGAAAAGGCTTTAGTGTGGGAGGTATGGAAATAAAAAAAAGAGTAATAGGATTCGGCCCCTTCAGGAACAAAAACTGTCATCATGTCACAACTAGGGCTACCTTTTATTTAAGATTAGCAGCGTAATGTTTTTTAAAGATGTTCAAAAGCTCTATTGTTTTTTTCTTTCCTCCTGTCTTTCTCTCTGTCTTAATGTCTTTGCCTCTGTGTTTCTCTGTCTCGTTCTCTCTCCTTCTGTCATCATAGTATCACATCCAGTAACCTTTCAGTATCTGGTGCAGCTTGGAGATCATTGAGGAAACAGGAAGTTATTCAGGAAGTCTGTTGTTTACAGTACATTAGATCACAGTCTAAGTTACTCCCTTTTCTCGGTAAACGTACTGATACTAGTCATCAGCTCATCAGTAATTCGGTGACAAAAATGCATGAGAGTCATTTTGTTTGTGACTTAGTGTTATTAGTTTTGAACCTCCACCAGTCTGCCCAATCAAGGTTTCATGCCATCATACATTTTTATTCTGCATTATTTATTTTTTTTCCCCTCTGTCTAAAACCCAGGCTCAGCTGTCCTTGTGCCTTTACACATTGCAAATGAATGCATATCCATGCAAATTCTTAAAAAAAGAAAGGCTGAGAATTTGAATATTTTGCTTAAAGCTGCACCCAGGTCGACCCTGCCATTCGGCATTTGAAAGCAGTGTGTGTCTGTTTGAATACTGAGGATCTCTCTTTGTCATGTTCGCCAGAGGGGCTGGGTGAGCGAACCAGCACCGGCAGGATGGGCAGAGATCGGCTGGGTAGCTGCACACAGACAGACTAATTGGGAAAAGGGGGGCGAGAGGGGGGACGAGGGGTGTTGGTAAGGGTGAGGAAAAGGTGGGGTATGCAGGAAGGGGGGAATCTAAGATGACGACAGGGGGTTTAGGAGGGAGGTGAAAGAGGATGGAGAGTGGGGGATGGAGGGAACGAGAGGGAAGGGAAGGAAGAGAGGAGGTGATGAAGAGGGCACGAGAGCGTGCGGGAGGAAGAGGTGAAGGAAGGGTGAGCGGAGACACTGTGGTTTCCAGCGCTGATGTGTTAGTAGCCCTGCTGACTATGTCATTATACTGTTGAAGTGCTGGCTGGATAACTGGGGTCCTCGCCTGCTGCAAACCACTGTAGCCTTAAAACTCCATTATACTGCAAGTTTGACACATATGGAAAAGATAGCTGCGCTCATGCTGCTTTCCTTGCAGTTATTAAAAATACTCAAACAGGAACTGGTTTCTCTCAACTTTTACCTTAAACAATACTTTTGATTTCAGAGCAGGCATCAGTTGGGAAATTCTCACATATATATGAATAGTTGGAGAAAAAAATATCCAATGAGGTGTGACATTATTAATGTGAACTATTCATGTGTGCACAGCACAACTTCAATGTGGAGTTGCCATTATATTGGCTTGTGATCTGATAATTAAGAGGTAATGAATTTGCAATAGAGTTGTAAGCAGAACCCGACTGTTAATTCATTTCAGAGATTGTCTGTTTGTGTATAGGTGAGTGACTTTAGCATTCCTTTAACTATAGGATGCTTTTAGAGTTCGACTTCGTATGTAGTCACTGACACCAATAAATAAGCAGTTTGACAAAAAAAAAAAATCTTAACTCAAGGTCCACTCAAAAGCTTTCTCTGGGGCTTTCAAGCACATCTTGTGGTTTTCATCACTGGGTGGAGTTTAAGGTATTCAGAGGGGTAGAAGCATCCTGGCTTTCACCCAGATGTTGTTTAATGGGTAATTAATTTAACCATGTGATATGTCATCCTCATTAACTTTTGCAGCCTAGGTGAGTTATTTGACAACTGGGGCAGTTTGGGGGCGTTGAAGCTATGATTAACGATTATTTGAAGCTTCAGGGTTTGTAATATACAGGTTTCTTTTTGCCTATCTGGCACTTGAATTTTTGTGGGTCATCTTTGTAAATTTTGCAGCTATTCCAGGCACTTGACTTTGTTGACATCTTTTTTTACAATAATTTTTTAGGGCTTATTGCCTGTATTATAGTACTGGGACTGGGAAAGGGTGCACACTTTACCTGTTGAACTATACATGTAGGTCACCCCGACTTCTCAATATCTCGCTATCGTGTCTGTAAGCCTGTAGCGCCTGGTCAAAAGAGGGCCTATCACTAAGTTTAAATGTCCTTATCTGCTGCATAATAGTTCATTTTGATGCATAATGAAGTATGTTGGATTACTATTTCTTAATTTATGGGTTTTGAATAATGATTTGGACATTGATTACCATGGCAGGGATCGAAGCTTTGAAGCGTTTGGGTCAACCCTACTGACCAGCCATACTTATAACCTGACAGAAGAGAGTACAGTATTTAGAATTATTGCCCCACAGTAGTTTTAATTATTGTCCCCTCCCAAGGTTTGCCTTAAGTGGTTCACCAGATCTTACCCTGAAGGTCACCAGTCTGAATCGTGAGCAAATGCAAAATGCTCTGGCCTGACACCTATAATATGTTATGACATTAATGTTGTAACAGACAGTGAGTTGAAACTATTTACATGGCCGTAGAGTGGTTGTTACTCTCTAGAAAGAACAAAATAATTCAGAGCTGATTTAACTCCATGGTCCTTTGATGACTTGTACACATTAACTGACCATGTGTGACATTCTACTTCAGGGCTCAGCATAATCTTGAAACCTCAGAGATGCTCACATGCTGTTTAGGGTGTTTAAATGTGTTTTACTTCCTTCCCAGCTTTAATTGCATTCTATTTATTTCCATATGGTATAAAAACTCATCTTGCAAGAACTCAACTTGAGTTTGATAATCCATCACAGCGAACATCTTGCCTGCATTATTTTGAGTTATGTTATTTTTGTGTAGTAATGCAGCGCAGGCTTTTCAAATCAGTCTTGCAGTTGCATTACCAGGAAATAATAAATTAACTTTGACAAAAAATAAAAGCAGGCACAATGTTCGCTGTGATGGATTATACAGCGAAAAACACATTCAGAAATCTAAACCAGTGCAGTGTGCTTTGAAAACAGCTGACAGTAATGTAAAGTATATGTGAACTGTAGTAATGGGCTAACATACGCAAAAACACTGATATAGTCCTTTTAAAGTCTGCTTCTAATATGGTTATACCAGTGGTACATTTACAAATTTGCCTGCCTCCAGCCTCCATTCCTCCGAAAACTACACCCTGTATGGAGGGCTCTGGGGGCCAGGCTGCACTGAACTAGGTTGAGTTACACTGGGAAGCTAGCTAGATTGATCTGGCTGCAGTAGCCAGGGGAATATAAAGCAGGGCAGGGGCTTAAAGTCTGAGTCCCCCCAGGGAGGAGTCCTCGCTGCATGGGGAGAGGGGCATGAACTGGGCTGCTCCTCCCTCCCTCCCTCGCTCTCCTCCTCCCTCCTTCTGCTGTTGTGTCCGTCCATCGAATACCTCCTCTATCTCTTCTCTCTGAAGACATTCTGCCTGCCTCTCTGCTCTTTTTCTTGTTTTTTATATTTTCAGCATTTTATTTCCCCTTCTACTCCATCCTTAATCCTTCCCTCTTTGAGTCCACATTTCTCCACAACACCCCTCTTCCTCTCCCTTCTGTATTTGCAAGCATATGGGAAATGAATGCTGCTCATGAAGTTCACACCCAAAATGAAACACCATGGCTGGTGCTGAGTTTAGCATTTAATCCGCTAATAATAAACTGGTTAACATCATTCTGTCCACTTGCTGTGATCTTAAAAGCTGGTTTTCCAATTTTTAGTGATGGTGAGTGGCCAAGAGGGGAGGTACATGCATAGAGCCCACGGAGTATGATCTGTCACGTGTCAAATCCCCACAGTGCCCCCCCCCCCCCCCCCCCCGCCCCACCCACAAANCCCCCCCCCCCTCCCCGTATGCCTCAACCATATATAGCTTAACCCACAACAATTACTTCTAAGAGAATTAGGGTAGAGCAAGAATAAAAGTGAAGTTTAGGCCTATTTTTTAAGAGTAGAAAAGCGAGATTGTCGCCCTGTGCTGCAAAGTTTGTTGCTCTTCCCTGCTGTACCATGCTATCCTGCAGGGGCACGGTGCGAAGCTGCACAGTGCTGCTGTGTGCTGTTGTAGTGTTGTGGTGCAGTGATAGCAGGATCGTCCGCTGGGGGAACCCAGAGTATTCTGTCTCACTGAGTGATACCCCTGTCTCCACTCACGATAAACAGTGCACACACGCACACCCACACCCACACCCACACACACACACACACACATACACATACACATACTGTCTGCCAAGCCCAGCCTAGCAGCAGATTCCTCCTCCACCCCCCCAACCCCCCTCGCAAAGCTGCAAATATATTAGCTGCCTCTTTTTCTTTTGTCTTGGGAAAATGGCAAGCAGGGGGAGTGTGTGCATGTGTGCATGTGTGTGCGTGTGTGGTGGAGGTGGTGGGGGGCTTACTGTACTAAGAAACTGTGGAAGAACACCCCCCTTTGTGCCATTCCTGTTTAGATATATCCCCACGGTATAGGGCCCAGTCATGGAGGGAGGGAAGTGGAAAGAGCGCTACAGATCCGAAGGAGAGTTATCAGTGATACAGGTATGATGTAGGAAACAGAAAACAGACTGACAGATGAGGAAAAGAAAGATTATGAGTTGCGTGTCACATATATAAGCAGCGTATTTGGTTAAAAACTGAAAAGGGTGTTGGAACACGAACACTGTTGAGCTCGGTATAAAGGGGCGATTCATCCAAAACATATTTTTCACTTACCAGTGGTGTGTCGCCATGCAGATAGTTTTGGTGGTATTCGCCTGGGTTTTGAGATATGCTTTTTTTTTTTTTTTTTAACATACATATATTTTGAGATATTCATATCTTTTTGCATACTTTCTACTAGAGAAATACACCCAATGAAAACTTTTGTCAGTAAAGTCTGAAGATTGTCCAGACTGTAATGGAGACACTGAATACAAAAAACATGCTGTGAATAGAATTTTGTTCAATTCTGTGAGCGCTACAAAATATATAATATGTTCAACTCCATTATATTGTGTGCCTCAAAACCTTGACCGAAACCTAAGACCAAACTGTCAGCATGGTTTGATACCACTAAGTGGAAATTTTTTTTGTGTGACTTGATTGAACTGACCCTTTAATGCTGTTGGTGCATTTGATTTTCTATTGACTGAGAGAGATTTTTCACCAAAGCATTTGCTTTATCAATGGTGCTTTATCTTACACTGCCCTTTAAAGTTTGATCAATACACAGACAACAATAGATTTGGTGATTAAATAACCAGGCCCCATCTAGGACTGGGCTATATATATTGATACATGGGCATATGAGACAAGATACTGTCTTAGATTTTGGGTATCTTAATACGCCATGTTGTGTAGTTTTAAAGGGTGCGTCGTATTAAAGGGATGTAATTTTCTGAATTTACCAGACTGTTCTTGCTGTTCTGTTGTGTGCCTTTACCCACGTAGACATTTATATCCACATTACTGATGATATTCATTGTGTAAATATTTGTCAAAGCACCAATACTCAACCTTACAATATTGTCGCAATATTAACATCGAGTTATGTGGTCAAAAATATTGTCAATATTGATTTTCTCCATATTGCCCAGCCCCATCCCACTGTCAGAAAACAACAGTGTTTATCATATGTATGTAAATATATTAGAGTTAATCTGCATAGACATTTTTCAAGCAAATATGCCAAACATTTACTGGTTCTAGTCTTCCAAATATGAGAATATTACATCATTGTAAACTCAGTATCTTTAGGTGTTGGATTGTTTGTCAGAAAGCAGTTTAAAACATCACATTGGGCTGTGAGAAATAGTGATGATTATTTTTTTCACTATTGTTGATATTTTGTGAACTAAAAAACTAATTGATTAATAGCAAGGCCATAGATTTAGTTGTGGGGGCGACACATATGAAACGGGGGAGGTATTTGGTCCTCCCACAGGACATATTGAGCGTCAAATATGTAATTTTTCTGCATTGTGGTGAATTTTTACACAGGAATTTTTGCCTTTTCTGCATTAATTTAAGGTGGATGTCTTTAATTTTGTACCTTAATGCTTTTATTGTCAGGGACAAATGGACATGTTGTAAATATTGGGAGGAATGTGACCTCTGCCCCCCCCCTCCCGAAATCTACGCCCTATGATTAATAGTGAAAATTATCAGCAGATTACTGGATTATTGAGTTGCAGCCCTGGGATATGCTGCTATAAATTGGTAGCTAAAGAAGAAGGTAGATCTTGCTGATATGTATATATGGTGCTAAGAATGTATATATAGAGAGAGCACGCCTGCTGTCACATTATACACACATACAAACACATCACTTCCCACTGGTCCTGTATGAGATCAGAGTCTCTGCAGCCCCTACACTGTCACTCAAACACAGACAACTGATGTGGGCGGGGCTGTGACAACTCTCAAATCTGGCAAGTCAAATGTTTTTATTTGCAGGGAAAGCGAGTGCCTGTGTGTGTGTGTGTGTGTGTGTGTGTGTGTGTGTGTGTGTGTGTGTGTGTGTGTGTGTGTGTGTGTGTGTGTGTGTGTGCGCGCGCGCGCATGTGTGTCTGTTTGGGTTTGTGTGCCATATGCAGTGCGCCAGGGAGGGCTCTCTGGAACATATTGGTGTGCGTACATAGTGGTTAATAATAGTAGCAAACGCATACAGCGATGGCAGCTCTGATGTGTGTGACAGTTTTACAGCCGCACACGCCAAGAGACAGTCACACACATGTACACACACACACACTCCCACAGCAGAGACGGAGACCTTCTCTGCCACCGAGCCCTCCGTCTTTGTTGAGTTCTCAATTTTATCACAGATCCTGATAAGTAAAAACAACCACTTCCCACCCTACCCCGCCTCCCCGCCCTTCCCGCACGCTCCATATGTGGGCACATACACAAACATATAGCCGAGTCAAACTCAGCCACCCACCCACACAGACACACACGTACAAATGTACATGCTTAACCACCCTCTCACATTGAATGCACAAAGTCCTTAAAGCAGGCAGGCACTCACGTACATCACACACTCAAATACACATGACACACACGCACCCTCACATACCCTCACCCCCCCCTCCTGTCATAGCTCATTGTTGCTGTTGCTTGCTTGTCTGTGGCAATGGTCGTGTTGTGCTGGGGTGGCAGCTTTAAGTTTTGATAAGGAGGGGCGGTGGGGGGGGGAATCAGTGACTGCTCCCCACGGCGAGGTCTTAGCAACAGTAGGCAGCAGCAGCAGAAGACACCCAACCTGTCGTCCGAATCACTCTCAGGGGGGATGCAGACAGAGAGATAGTGGAGCAGCTGCATTACTCTCAGCTTGGACATCTCCAATCAGAAAGAAGAGACAGACCTTGGGCTCAGTGGCCGAGCTTGGCAGGCAAACCAAGAGAAAGAGGGAGACAGCGAGAGAGGCCAGAGCGTAGCAGACAGCCACCCAGTCCCAAGGATTAGTCTGTGGGGTTGGCAGAGCCTGGCCAGAACTGAGAGGGAGAGGTAGCAGAAAGACAGACGGCAAAAAGGACCTGGTGCCTGGCGCCTGCTCTGGGCCAGGTTAGCAGCCAGAGAGACGGGCAGACAGAGCGACAGACAGAGCGGGGACCCGGGTACTCGGTGGCTGTGTGGCTGGTCTGGAGTGGCTCACCCATATGGTGCTCCGCTCTGTTCCTGCTCCCTGTCTAAATCCATATGCTGCTGGTGGAAAGGTGCCCCCCCCTCTCCTCTCCCCTCCCACCTCGCTTCAAGAGCATGCAGACCCTCACCCTCCCTCCCCACACTCCCCCAACCCACAAGGGAGGTGTTGGGAGGTAAAGCCCTGAAGGCTTGTACCCCCCCAGCCCCCCCCTCCTACCTCTTAACCCCTCAGAGCTGCTTAGCCCATTGTCACGACAATCTGCCACCATCGCCTTGGTGTTGTGTCCCCTCTCTCCCCTTCTCTCTCTGTCTTTCTTTCTCTCTCTTCCTTCATCTTTTCATCTCCTTTTGGCACCCGATAATCGATGAACTTATTAACTGCTAATTATTCAAGCTGTGGATCGAGGATCCCTCCCCATCCTCGGAAAAAACGGGGAACCTTTCCACTCCGTTCTGCCAAATGAAGTGGTTTATATTGCCCATTCATTTGGATTAAGTGCATTTAGGTTGCAGTGTTTGGGATGTGAACACTTTGTCAGATTGCTATCAGCAGCGTTTAACATTAATCCTCATTTTGTTCAGCCAGTTGATAGCACCCACTTAGTGGAAGCCCAGGAGATTTTGCCATTGAAATACGCAGTTATTATTTGTTTTCCCTGTGATGTGTGTTTCTCTAAAAAGGTGTGTGTGTGTGTGTGTGTGTGTGTGTGTGTGTGTGCTCTCTCTGTTCTGGTTTCTCAGGAGGTCCTTCAGACGATACCAAAGTTCTGCTTTCCCTNTCTCTCTCTCTGTTCTGGTTTCTCAGGAGGTCCTTCAGACGATACCAAAGTTCTGCTTTCCCTTTGACGTGGAAAGGTACGATTCCTCTCCCTCTCTGCTTCCCTGTTTTTTAGCGCTGCAGCTCACTTTCACCTCATTCACGCACACACAAATTGTATACGCCTAGCTCTCCTCCCACCTACGGAGACACATATACATTTGAAAAAGGAAATGAGATGATGTGTGTTTTGTGCATCACGCAGTTGTGTTCCATTGAAATCGCCATCATTCCTGCAGACACATGATGGGTTTAACAGTCAAGGTGTAATGATGAGTGTATTTGTTGGTGTTATTGCAAGTAACCCTAACGAATCAGACATTTTCCGTCACACACTCTACCTGAAAACAACACAGCTGTTGGCAAAACATCCCTCAAAATGCAAATGGTGTGACGATGACGACACATGATAATAATTATGATAATAATAACAACAAGCTCCATTAAAGGATGATGCCGATGAGGTCATCAGCGGCCTGCCCACTTGACGTGTCATGCACGGTGGCATGTTTATAAGTGCATGTGTATGAAAGACTCCAAGGATGTTTGTTTTCCTCTACATAATATAGGTCCGATCAGGCCGGCAGCTCTCTGAAAAGTACCGGCCTCTTTATTTTGAGGATGGAAAATGACATGTTAAAATTCCCATTGTAAAGAGAGAGAGAGAGACAGGGGAGGGTGGAAGAGGGGTACGTGTGTGTGCAGTCTTTTACTGAAGCTGAGCTGCTGCCATCTAGTGGCGTACAAACGAACAGAGCGTCTCTGAAATTTGCCTTGGGATTCGAAAAAGCTTTTTACAGTTTTTCAAGCAGCCATACTGGAAATATGTGACATCAGATTTGGACCTTGACTGGAGGTTTAGCTCATGGTGAGATCTGTCTCTGATCCAGCCAGACCAAATTATGCTTTGTTATATTGTATTTCAAATATATATGATTTTAAAGATTTACTGCACTGTATTATAGTCAGTTGATTAAGTTATGTGATTTTGGCCATTTGTGAGTGTGTGTGTGTGTCCCTTGTGTCTGGCCCCAGGGTTTCCCAGAATCAGGTGGGGCAGAATTTCACCTTTGTGCTGACGGACATCGACAGCAAACAGAGGTTTGGTTTCTGCCGACTCACTCAAGGCTGCCGGGTCTGCATATGTCTGCTCAGGTAACACACACACACATGCGCACACACATTCACCAGCTCAGTAAATCTTGCTTTGCCGTTTTGCTGAATTATTACTCCAAGGTACATATATTTCCTTTCTATTCTGGGTTCAAAATCATGTTGTCATACTGGGCTGACTCCTACTGCAGTCTTAAACACTGGGCATCGTACACTTTGTGATTTTAAAAAGAATAAACGTATCCAACTTCCATAAATTAAACAAACGTCGAAAGAGACACAACTGGATGTGCTTAAAGTTATGCTACACTTCACAAATCCAAACGTATAAAAGTCAGCCTTTTGCATTTTACTTTCTGAATCAAGAGATGTGTGGAGGAAGACTCGTTCAAACACCAGTGTCTTTATTTACTCCTTCAAATAACCGAAGATTTGGTCTGTTTCACCCTTTTTTAAACGATCTATGCATCATTCTCAGAACCTTTTTTTCATGTCTGCATTTATTTCTCAAGTGTGATGAAAAAAAAATTAATTTACCAGATCTTAGAAGTGAACACAGATTTTTTAGACAGCATTTCCATTCATTCTCACACTTCACACTGAGCTGCACTATGCCAGAATAACAAATTTATATTCTCATCTGCCCACACAAATATGTTAGTGATGTGCCTATAATTATCCAAAAGTTTAGCAGTTTTTGATATTTCATAGGTGGATTTATCTTATCACAGCGCACATAAATGAGGATACCAAACCCGGGGAAATTGCATTTTCTTCGCATAATTACTCTCCAACAAAGGCTATTATCATTTAATTCCCATGTAATTGCATGTTGACACAATGTTTTTCAGATGTAATTACCTTAGCATTACAAAGAAGGAGCACTCCAGCGGTAATCTCAGTGGACAGGCTTATGCACTTTAGAATAACTGAGGAAAATGTACGAAATAAATCCATTTTTAATGAATGTATTAAGCAGTTTACCAAACAACAAACTGGAAATGGAGCACAAAGCCTTTTTCTTTTTCTCTGTTAGCGCAAAGCAGCACTCCTGTAAGTGCTGCTTTCGCCTCTGTACGTGTGTGTGTGTGTGTGTGTGTGTGTGTGTGTGTGTGTGTGTGTGTGTGTGTGTGTGTGTGCTGGGTGTGTGTGGCTGTTGATGGACAGTCGTGGGTTTGTCGCTGCCCTGATGAGCTGCTGTGAAGAACAGTGTCCCTCCTCCCCACACCACCCACCCTTCCCGGCCAGCTTCCATGGCCTTTGTTTTTCTTTTCTCGCTCTCTCTCTTCCCCTCTCTCTCTTTCTCTCCCTCTCTCTCTGTCTCTCTCTCTCTTTTCTCCTCGTTATTCGGCTACTGCCACAGTGCGACAGCAAAGACGCTTGGCCCATAATTATGCATGAAGCTTCACTGCCAATTAGCAGAGGTTCCCCTGTCCCTCTCGCTGAGTTAGACATGCTAATTCATTTGACATATGATGTATAAAATTCATTATGCATTTTGAGTAGTTTGCATGGCTTGCTTCATTTTTAATAAGACAACGTATAGAAAGTTTTTTCTGTTGTTGTTAATTTGAAATTGTTTGTGTGCTTTGTGTGTTCTTTTTTTTTTGTCCTGATCTTTTTCATTTTCTTAGGAAGATATGTGAAAATATTCTGAAGCATTTAAAACACATTTTAGATATCTTATTGAAGAAATGTGAGATATGTGTAAATTAAGTTCCTCCGTTCAAGGTCCTTGGTCAAACGTTTATTTTCTTTGTTGATTATTCTTTAAACTGTTTTTCATTCTACCATATTAGTTATGCAAGACCGTATTAAGGAAATGACAGCAAACTGCTTGTGTTAAGAAAAAAAAGATAAACCAAAGAAAAGCAGAAAAAAAATACAGATAATTTAAGTTGTTTATCTTTAAGAATTATCAGTTAAAATGTGTCTGGGTAAAATTTAAAGCAGGAAGGCCCAGGCCCACTAGTTAATTTTCTATAATTTGCCATGAAAATAGAATAAAAGTAATTAAAACAGTTTGCGTCTCCGTGATTGTTGAAGTGCTGGGACCGTAAAATTGTCACCTCTGCTTACAGGAGGAAGTGCCTTAATGAGTAGGACAGTTTTATGTGGACAGCCCTTTGTAGTCTCCCTGCTAAAGCCGTGGCCGAAAGGGCCACGCTCCCTCCAGGCAAAGTCTCGACAAGCAAAAGAAACAACATAAAAAAGATAATTATAACTTTTTCTATTTTATGCTGTTATTCCCCCGTCTTCTGTCTTTCTTTGTCTCTCACATTTGGCGGATTTTCGGGTCAACATCTGAGTAATTCGGAGAAGAAAAATGTGAATTTAATGACTGAAGCTTAAAGATACATTTAAGGGACTGCGTTGCTCCAGTTTGTGGTCACTTAGCGGATCGCCGGAGGGCACTTCCTTCCCTGTACTTAACCCTTAACCTGAGAAAGTAAAGGTGTAATGAAATCTTCCACTCAGCCGTCTACAAAGTGTAAGATGACTTACGATTACAGGTGCCTGTGCATTAAAGGAGATTTAAGACTCATCTAAGGAGCAGGAATAAGTGTCGTGTTTAGCACCCAACAGGTACTTTATGACAACAAAAGGAGCTGATATAAGTGTTACAATATAAAGGGTTAATCAAACACCTTAACTGCTGAGATGTATAGATGAAATGTAGGAGAATTAGGAGACTTATTTTGAAAGGCTGATTTCTGCTACATTTGTTTATGTGTGCGCTCCTTTCCATAATAGCATAATTGTAGGTTCCAAAGGCACCTCCATGTCCCTGTCTTCTGTCAGATATTTCCATGCTGTTAGGTAGCCTGAGCCGTGGATGGAGAGCACGACAGGCTGTGAGTGGACCGCAGATTAACTGGTTCATTCTTTGAGGACATGGCACTTTGAGAAGACATGTGTTTAAAATGGCAGGAGAGATTGCGGGGCCCCCACACACTGAGCACTCCTGTGATGGATGCCTCTCTCTCTCTATCGGAGGATTTGCGAAGCACAAACAGATCTGAGCAATGAACTGTGACGAGTAGGAGTATCTCTCTAAGCTTTCCAAACTTTAACTTTGCATCAACAGAGAGAGCAGAGCAGGGGCGGGGGGGATAAGTAAAACAAAACAATACATCTTTAAGTTATATTCATCCTATTTCATTTGTATAAAGCATGGAAACTTACTGTAGGAAGTTGTTAGTGGAATATTGATAATTTGTGGTTGGCTGCCTTTGCCAGCGATCATGTGTTTGCCTCTAAAACAAAGGATTTACAGCACCTTGGTGTAGGAGTGTAATGACTGTGAGATCTGTGAGGCCTGACGGCTGCACTGACAGCGAGAGTCCTATTTACATCCCCTTCAACTGTGAAAAATGAAGGATTAATGTCCAGAAGCCTGGCTTTTTATACACACATACTGGAGGCAGATAACGCACAGGCTTTGTTCTCCCCTAGTCATTATATCAGGCTGAACTTTTTGTGTAAATGCTAAATGTAAACTGACCCCATATGCAGATATTTGCGCTTTATGTTGTTTGACGTGGCAGAAATAGGTCTTCAGGTTGATATCCGGTCAGCATGTGAATTAACATACGCGTGTTTGATTTAGGCTCGCCCGAGAATGTGACCTGATTGCGGTAAATCTTCACACAGACGTCAAAATATTGGCATGCTAAGAGGCTGATTGTTTCAGGCTAATGGTCACTCAGCCTCTCTGATTGGTGCGCTTGGCTGCACTCCTCCGGGAACCCGGCCTGTCATTGGCCTCTTGCGGATTTAGCGATATGAAAATTTGCATTAGGTTCACTTTATTGTTTTTCTTGTTGTCTGTTAATTCCAGTCTACAGAGCAGCCAGTGACCCATGCCCTTGAAACTCCTCAGTCTCCAGCCAACTGTCTGAGCAGGACTTCACTGTGTTATGAACTCAAACACAATCAAACCTTCACTCTTATGAATGTATTATTATATAACTAAGAAACTGCAGATTTAAGTTCTTTGTCAGATTTTTAATTTGAGTGAAATAAAACTTGTATTTAATACTGCTTTCTGTTATTGACATTGAGAAAAACTTGCTGAATTTGGTGAGCAAATCCAATTTTGATTGATCATTTGGCCACCCATTTATTTTTCAACCCCTGCATCCAGGCGAGTTAATGAAGCATTAATGGGAAATTCTGTTTATTTCATCATAATGCTAAGAAGTCCTTATCTGGAATCATTATTCATGCAGTGTTCAAAACTGCATGTTAAAAAACCCCAAACTAAATAAAAATTCAATACATTGATAGGACACCATGTTTTTATTATTTGATTGCATAACATTAAATGAACTGGGCCCTCGCAGCTTTTAAACGCCAAAAGAAAATGTTGGCCATCTTCCACCCGGAAAGCAAGTCGACTTGGCCAAGAATATGTCAACTTTGTAAAGAAAGCCATGCTGCAGATGCTTTTAGCTTATGGTGGGTGTACTCAGTGATTAGCTTTAACACAAACACCGCAGTATAAATTATTTTGAGCGTGTTAATGAATTTATTTATTTTACATTAATTGCATAAGGCAAAGATTTATTTTAAATGCGAAGGGCATACGAAGAAGAAGCACAGAGAGGGGCAGAAGGAGGAGGTGGAGGAGGGGGGTTGGGGGAGTGCAGGAGGCATCTTGGGCTGCATTTTTGTTAAGCCTGTGCATCTGTGAGCAGCATGCTTGTAAACCATAGCATCCCACTGCGTCACATGAAAGCTATGGTGTTTTTTTTTTGTTAAAGAATCTATCTTTCAAATCATTGTTTTGTTTTTTTTCCATCAACCCTCCCTTATTGGCTTAAAGGGCAGACATGACAGGAATCCTTAGCATGCGGAGGGCCCTGGGTACGAGGAATGTCATAATAAGGACTAGATAGCATTTACCTTTTTTTCAATGTAACAACAACTCAGTGCTTTGGAGTATCTGGGAACACAATCCATTATCAATGTCCTGCATGCATTTGATCTTTAAGCAATAGGTCACTGACAATAGCCGGTACATACACACAGTAACACAGCAAGGCTACACACAACAAACTCAATGCTGTTTACATTTTTACTTTCCAGCAGATGGTGGAATTATTTATAGACATTGTGATGGGCATGGAGTTGCAATATACTAATAAATGTTTTCAGGAGACTAAATCTCTCTGCATTTGTTGTTCTTTTAAATAGAGTGGACCCTGTGATAGAAACATACTGAAGCACATCCTGTTTATTTATCGTAGCAGGTGATAAAATAAATTAAAGCTTTGCCATTAATGCATTTGTCTCTCTGTCTCTTGCAGCTACCTACCATGGTTCGAAATCTACTACAAGTTGCTAAATACTCTGGCAGACTACCTGACAAAACAACAGGTAATCATCCCTCCTGGATGTATTTATAATTGTATGTATATAAGGTGCAGTGTGAGTACATGAAAAATAAGACATGTCGGTTTGATTTGACTGAGAAACAAGCACACAGTTTAGTGTTTTTGAAACTGTACTGTGGTAAGATATTTTCTCCCATCCTGCTCTTCTTCTGCATGTCGTCTTTTGTGTGCAAGTTTTGTTCGCCGTCTTGGGCTCGACTTGGCTCCTGTTGTTAGCAGCAACAATGTTGACATTTCACAGACCAAACGCTGATCTGACACTGGAAGTTATTCCTGATGATTTACTGGAAAACAAATCGTTAAGAAAAAAAAACGAAACCACACGCACACACTCGCACACAAACACACACAAACATACACACGAATGCTCGCACTTCACAAAAGTCTTTTCCCCTGACTATTCACTGCATTGTACTAGCAAAGGGAGGGGAAATGTAAAATATGCAACAAACTGGGGAGATGTGCAGCGTCTAGCGCAGAGGGTGTAGGTGATGTTCCCATGTTTAGACTGAAGAGAGAAGAAGAGGGAGAGAGGCAGAGCAAGGGAGAGATGCAGGGAGCTTTGGGACCGCTTTCAATTGTCATGTAGTCGCTGCTCCTTCCAAGACCCTTTAGAGAGCAATGATCAGGGCAGAGAGGCTTGCCAAAGTAGACAGTCGCAAACATATCACATGAACATTCAACATAAACACATACATTTATGTAATTGAGAGGTAGATAGTCTAATACAGAGAGAGACAGATAAGTAGAATAGCCCAGTTTGTGTGTGAGGAAGAGACAGACAGAAAGATTGCTGGAAATCCTGGGTGACTGAAGTGTTAGTGTGCATGATTTGGTTTCTATTTACCCCGCTGTCCGTTCCAGGCGAGAGGGAGATGTTGACAGACGAGGGAAGACAGAAGAGCGATGAGGGTTTAAGGCGAGGGGTAAATGAAGTGTTTCCCCAGGCCGTGTTGCTGACCATGCGTGTGAGCATTGAGCCTCTCATGACAGGAGGCTGTTCGATTGCACACACCCTAACACCCCCACCCTCCCTCCCTCCCTCCCTCCCAACCTTCTCCTTCTCTTACTGTATATTGCCGCCCATTCCTCTCGAGTTTCTATTTCCTTCTGGCTCGCACATGCATATACACTCACGCACGTGCACACTTCCTCCAAACGAGCAACGGTTCGAAGCCAAAAACCAAAACAAAGTTCTCAGAGAGGGCGGATAGAAAAAAGAATCTAAAACAAACAACAATGCGCAAGCTCTGTGTTCACAGTAGTTAGTTTAGTTTAAGTACAAGTTGCAAACTGTTGTCCCTACCGGTTCTCCAGCCAGAGGCCCGAGAGTGTAAATAGCAGTCTTGTCGTGGAGCTCATAAATGCTGGAAGAATAATCTCGGGGCCTGTTCTGTGGTCAAGCTAGCTCTCTCTGACGGCTTCTTAAAGCCCCTGTCTTTGGAGCGGGGACCCCTGCTTTAATTACTGACAGCCCGCTCTCGGCCGTAAATCAACCCCGCCGGATAATAAGCGTCTGCAGTCCCTGCACTCAGCCGTCTTTTAACCTCACCATTGCTCGTTAAACATATGTCAGTCGGAAGTTTTGGAGCCCTTCAGGCCTCGCTGCAGGATTGCCCTCTGGTCTGCAGCAGCGCCTGTCCCAGCACTGTTGTTAAGATTGACACATAACTCGTGACATCAACAAAACAAGTAAATAAAATTCATGTGTCCTATGTTTTTCTGTCTTTTGTTGTTTGTTTCTCTCCCCCAGGAAAATGACTTGAATGACATGCTGAATTCTCTCTATGATCTGCCTGTGCCAAAGCCCTTCACGCCAGTCAACCTGAGTGTGGTAGGTATAGATCTCTTATTCCCCCTTATCAGAGGCAAGACAGCTGAGAGTAGAGGTAGAAAGAGGGAGCGGGGGACAGGTAGGTTACTGTAGCTGTGTGTTGCATCAGGAAGGAAGGAGGCTGCAGAAATGAAGAGTAAAAACAGTTGGCTGAAGAAGATAAAAGTAGAGCAGGAGACACTAAAGACACAATTTAGAAGAGACTAAGGGAAGGAATAATGAGAAATAAAATGAAGTAGACACAAAGAGGAGAGGGGGAGACAAAGATGGCATGACAACAGACAGACAGAAAATAGGGCAGAAACAGGGAGAGATCAACAAAGCATAGAGGTTGAAATGGACGAAATAAATGAGGGAATGACGGAGCAGACAGAGAGTAGAGAGTAGGAGGAGGTTAAGATACACTAGGTAGGAACAGAGAGACACAGAGGGCCCGGGACTGACACTCTGTTTAGAAACAAGAAGTGGCGCTAACAGGTTTTTGTGCGATAAGCCCGAGCTGGACGTGTTTAAACTTGAAGGGTCCTCTCACAACTCGTCATGTCTCCTGCTTATCAAAAACTGAAATGGCTTAACGAGCCCAGGTCCCTCAAAGTCCGCCTGTGTTTGTGTTAACTCTGACACAATCTCTCCTTGTGTGTTTCCAGCTCCTACATAAAACACTCACTCTTAAACAGTTTTCGCTCCCATAAGCCTGGCCTATATAAGTAGAGTGTAATGATTTTCAGTGGGACTGCTAAACTCATAGTGTTTTGTTCGCTAATATTTTTATTTTTGAGTTGCCTCGACTCCACACCGTTAAGGCATCAAAAGAGTTTCGGTGTTAGCCTTTGTCCTTGAGGACCTCCGCTCCTTTTTTTGGACCAATTAAAAAAGCAACTCTGGGTCTTTTCTGCGGCATAGGTCTCAGAAGGATACGCATCTAATTACACAGATGAATTTACAACATAACAAGACTAATATGAAGTAATCAATATATCTTCATGAAGGTTAACAAGGGCAATTAAGATTCCTTGTGATTTATTTTTTCTTTGTGTCAGTTTTTTTTTTTTTTCCATCAGCTGTATATATGTGAACAGAATCTTTTCATCTGCATCTCAGAGCTTCATTGGAAAAGAAGCCCCGGAGAACAGAGGTGATCGCTCCATGTCTTTTCTGGAGAAGCCACCAGTTTGATATTTAATTGATGAAGCAGAATTATTCCCTAAAAGAGTGTTTTTTGTTTTATCATGGCAGCCAAGAAGAAGGATCATTGTCCCCTTTCATGTGTGAACCCTGTTTTGTTCTCTATCTCCCTCTCTCATTGTGCAAGAATGAGCAGTTGTATATTGCCACTGGGCAAGTACTGAGAGATCGGCGAAGCAAGGAGCCGGTGAGTGGAGGGGAATGAGTGAACGGCAGAAGCGGGAGGAGGGAAGGAGGCTGCTGTGAAATATGAAACCGCTGCTGTACTAATCGCATGGGAGCCACGGCTTTCCAATTTGGCCAAATAAGCTGCGCTATCTTTTTAAATATAACAAAAACAAACTATCCTGGGCCTTGGTGTATGTTTCTTCTCCTCTGGAAAACAATCAAACTTTGTAAATGATTAATGCCATTCCACACTGCTATATTCTCTCTCTGAATATCAAAAGTTTTTTTTCTCCCTCTTTATGTTTAAAGCAAAGGCAATTGTGCTCAAAAAATCTCCTTGATGCCTCTCCAGTTAACCCACTTTCAATGTTTTTATATAAACATGTCTTCGAAAGAATAAGAAAAAAGCAGATAAGCAAGCAAACAGCCAATGAAAGCCTGGGTTGAGTTGGGGAGCATGGGTTGTGATTATCACAATGCCATGAATTTGTAGACCAACAGGGAAACATTATTTAGCGCACAGAGCACAGGAAAAGAAATATGCAGTACACTGTTAACTGTATGTATAGTTATGGGGGGTTGCTCTGTGCCTCAGATGTGTTACCTCAAGTCCCTGATCTTTGATTATAGTTTGTTTATTCACACTAACCTTTTATTTTGCTTCAGTTCTTCTCGTATTCGTCTTCTTCTCAGTTGACTATAACATACGCTTCCTTTCTAACATACAGTATTGTTTTCAAAGATGACAAAGGAGCAAAAATGTTGAACTCCACTTGTCTGGCATGTAGCATTTAGCATAAAAAAAGGCAGCTCATCTGTACCCTCGTCGCATACCAGTGTAAGAATGAGAGTTACCCAGGTGAGTTAATTAACAAGGTACGATAGGAACATTTATTCATTTTATTATCTGCTGTCTTCCTTTAATGATTTTACAGAAACTAGGCAGCCCTACAGGTGCCACTGGAAAAATCCTTTTAAACTGATCTAATTAAAAAACTTTAGTCAGGAAAGAGATCCAGCATGAAGGCTAAGATGAAAGTGAAATTTGTTGTGAGAAGTTTGCCTTCATTAAAGTTTAAATCATTTAAATTTACAAATTTACCTAGATCTACTCTCGCAAGTATTTTTACATAATAGCTATTAAGTGTATTTGTGTTTTATAAAGTCGACAGTTAACCGTTAACACTAGTTGCCATTTTTTTTCCACCAGTTTGGATGTTTGTGTAGTAGCAGCAGTTATTAGCTTTGATGCTAACTAGCCTATTTCTGCTTCTCACCTACAGCATAACCACAAACTAACCGTTAGTGTTTCCCTGGAAAAAATGTGGTGCAGTGCATGGGAGTTCACACTTGTTACGATCCAAGATACAGTAACTTCTATTAGGACATTTGCACGTTCTTCCAGGACAGAAAAACCTGGCATTTTTGTTTGTTTCCTGCTTTCTGTCAAAAAGCACGCCGCAAATAAAACAACTGGTTGGCCTCTGTTTAAAATCTTTCATCTGACAAAAAAAACAAAACATATTTCAATTAACTTATATAATTATCTTGTGCATATAGCTGGCTGCTGCTGGAAACAGGAAACAGTGGTAGGGACACTCAAATCCGTAACCGCATGTTTTCCTACTTAAAGACTGCTTTAACTTCCATGTTGAAAATTATGTTTTTCTGTATGTTCTTTTTAAGGTGTAATGTAGCTGTGCAAAATATCCATAGAAGTATGGCTGCAGTAATTCAAACATCTACAAAAAATCCAGTTGCCTTAAAGAAGAGGGCAGAGGAGTTGCTTATGCTCAGATAGCTTATCTTTTGCCCATAAAAAGAGAAAAATCAAAAGGCAAAGCCTTGGGCGCTGGTTCCAGTTTAGTGTTTGTGCGTGCTGTATGTTGATCTCCTCTTAGCTCTGCTCGACTACAACAATAACCGTCCTCTGGGAATATGACGATTGTTTGCTCATGATAATTGATTTCACATTTTTCACACTTAATACGCGTGCACTTACAGGGTGAAACATTTTAGTTTGTTTTACATTAAACTCAGTGCTCCAGTGTTAACCACAGACGTATGTGGAGCCATTGCTTTGACTTCATCAATACAGTCTGTTAATGTTTTATTTGCTCAAACACTGTCAGTTGAAAATAATAAGCATCATTCTTTTTACTGGTTTTTAGCAGTTTTTTTGCAGTTGGCAGAAATTTTCCACTGCTGTATGCATATAACATTTACTTTTAGTGTCAGGCACCATAACAGTACCAACATAGGTTAAGATTTTGGGCGGGTGGGGGACACAGGGGCACATTATACCTAATATTTAGAACATTTGTCCTCCCAATAAAAACATGAAAGTAGCACAAGAGTTTTGTTTTGGCGAAACTTAAGACATTTACACCATAACCTGATGCAGAAAACGCACAAATTGGTGCATAAAAGTTCACCAGAATGCAGGAAATCAAGTGTTTAATACTCATAACTTTCTAGCGGTGGACCCTCCAACCCTTCATTTCATGTGTCGTCCGAAACATTGTCGTTTTTGGACATTGTTGAATCAGTTTGCTAAATAATGTCATGGGTTAGGGTTCAAAATGGCACAGAATGATGTCAGATAGTTAGGACTTCATCATCACATCAAAACAAATTGTCCTGACCTTGCTTGGCACATTATATTTTTTCAATGTAGTGGATTTTTAAAATCTTATCATACTTACACTGTATGTGACGGGCTTCCTTTCTTCTCTCGGGTTCTCATGTCTCTATAATTAGAGACATCTTTCTTTCTTGGTGACGGGGTCGCTGATTTTGAATGACTCCTGTTATGTTTGCATACTCTTAATCACACTGTTTGTTATGTAGTGCATCACTGTTAAGTTGCCTTGTGTTTAATCTGTTTTTTTCTATTTATTATTGCATCTTTTCAAAGTGCAGATTGTTAGCTACTCAGAGTGTTTCACAACCAACTCTCAGGAGCTGGATGTCGTTCTTCCTGCCACAGGGGCCACGAAACAAATTCTCAACTATTAGAGAAAACACTGACTGTGTTTGAGCCTGACATTATTGGTTTGATGATTTGCATTTGTAAGTAAACGGTAGTGGCAAGTTTAAACCCTGTGAAGTCTTAGAAGACTAAATAAATTTTAATATTTTACTTAAAATACTGTGCGAGTATCTACTGTAAACACCACAGTTAATTTAAGCAAAGACCTGCAACAGATGGTCGAGCGAAGGCCTAGAGAAACGCAGGTGTACTAAGGATCCAGGAGAGTGTGTGAGAGAAACACAATAGTGTGTTTCAGTTGGTGCTTTGTCTACCTGTCTCCAAACACCACCTCTCTCAGGCCCCTTTGATCTGAACACTGAACCTGCCCTGCTCTCCCAAAGTGAGACAGGCAGCCCTGTGATCCTCTAAACAACCTGTGTGTGTGTCTGTGTGGATGCACACGTGCGCACATGTGCGCGTATACTTTTGTCTGTGTGTTGGTGCTCCGCGAGCCTTTTTAATGCTTAAATAAAGACTCAGTTTTCCACCGGAGACATCACCCCAGTCTGTGTCTATGGGGAGCTGAGCTGCTATTGAGCTTTCTCTGTTCTGTAGGCCTGATAAAAGCATTGCCACAGTTCAGACACCAGCTCAGCAATTCATATAGACAGAGCTGAAGATGAGCCATAAATCATAGAACAAAGTGAACGGCCTTTCCCCCCCCCACTCTTCCCCTCATTCTCTTCTGTGTGAGTGGTATGCTTCACTTGTGACCTTCCCTCTTCTTTCTCCTGCATGTTTGTGTTTTTCGCAGCACTCCTACTTCATCGCCCCGGATATCAATGGACTGCCAACTATCCCTGAGAGCGTAAGTATTCATGGAAAAAGAAACAGAAAAGAGACAAAAGGAGATAAAGAGAGATCCTGCTCTTCTGGAAACATCTCTGCCTCTAATCGTTTTTAATCAGATACACTTGTCACCTTTTGAAATTATTGCATCATCCTCTTGTTTCGGTTTTATCTCCTGTGGTGCTTGTACTTTTAATGTCGAAGTTCAGTGATTGCCATGGGTATTAGAGGAATTCAAACTGAACACATGTTCTTTTTTGTTGATTTTGTATTCAAATTGTAGCTCAAATATTGAACACATCACAAGTCTTTACAGTAAGATGAAAACAGTGATCAATTTGACACATTTAAGCAACACTGATTGATATATAATCTATTTTTTAAAGTTGACTGTATCAGATGGTTTAAAAATGGATTTCCCATCCACTTATTTTTTTTACTGCACAGCAATATGTGCAGAGATGGAAGTCCAAGTCCTTTTACAGCCAGTACTGTATGTCTCTTTTTATGGCACACTCTGGCACTCTCGCCGTCTGTAGCATTGACACTTTACTGTAAGCAAGGACAGTTTGTTACTGTATGTACCTGCACATCCTTCTGTTCCTGTCTATCTCCAGAGGAACCTGACAGAGTACTTTGTGGCTGTGGACGTCAACAACATGCTCCAGCTCTACGCCAGTATGCTGCACGAACGGCGCATCATCATTACCTCAAGCAAGCTTAGCACTGTGAGTCCATCCCTTCCAAGTCATTCTCTCAGCTGCAGTCAGTTATCAGCTCTGCCCTGTCAGGCACAAGGGGAAAATATTTTCAGAAAATAGTTCAAGTACCGCAACCACTCGAAGGATGAGTTTCCTGGTTTCAGTACTAGGGGGTGTAGGGAAATATTGATACACTTGAGTATTGCAATATGTTTTGTGATATCAATTTCCAAAAACACTCAAATTTTAATTAGTAGTTTACATGCAAAAATGTGTGGAAGTGGTACATTTTGTGTTTTTTTTGACTGCTGTATAGTAGAGTCATAATCTATCTCCAGCCATTTGACTCTTCCACTCCACAACAGTCATAGAGGTGTGTAACAATATCGCAGTATATTGAATCGTAACTCTATTGTGATACATATATCACCAGATTCTTGTCAAGACACAGCCCTAAATGTTGTCCTTAAATGCTTCAGTTTCTGTATTCAACCATAAATAATCATTAAAAAATTGCAATGTATTGCGTTGCTAACAGTATCGCAATATATTGAATTGAAGCTCCTGTATCGTGATTCGTATCGTATCACCAGATTCTTGCCAATACGCAGCCCTAGTCACCATGTTATGTTATATAATGTGAGATTCTTGTTAGCTATCTCACTTGCATCCAAAAACCTTGATTTCATAATATTATAAAATGATGCTAATCTACAGTCATAGAGAGTCACAGTTGCTATTTTTGGCTTCATATCAAATTTAGATACTGATTTGCCCTCTTAAAAAGTATATAGCTCAAATGTTGGGACTGTTTCCTAGATTAAACATGATTCTCTTCATCAATAATCCAGCAGGATATCAAACCCTAATTAGTACGATGAGGATATTTATCTGACATGGCTACGCTACTTGTACAGAGAGAGTTGAACTGATCTGTCTGCGCCCCCCAACGCCTCTCTGCCCGGGCATCCTGCAGTCAGACAGCCGCACTGTCACCGCGCTCTGACAAGCTGTGAAATCCGCACTAAAGCTGGATTATATTTGACTGTTTGTCTTACAACTGCAACATATTAATGGCTAAAAAGCCTTAAATTATCCGTTATTACATGTCTTAACTCTCTCACATAAGTTAAAGTCCTTTTGTCTGTCTATCTGTATGAGGGAGGAGAGCTCTCTGGGTCTTTCTCCCCCTCTTCCTCCCTCTGTTCCTCATTCCAACCCCCCCTCCCCATGTTATCTAGTGGCTGATGAGGCAGAGCCAAATGTTTATGACAGATGAGATGGGAGAGGGAAGTGATGTCATCCAAGTCCTATCTGTAGTGTAGCTGGTCCTGCCTTGGTATCTACAAGGCTGCAGAACACTGAACAGCCGGAGGGGCCCGTGGGTGGTGATGGGTGCTGGAGGGAACGGTACCCAAGGTCTCCCATAGGAGCTATAATCAGAAAGAGCTGTAAAAAATTACCCAGCCCTCAGAGAATATCACCTGTCTCCCCTCAGCTCCTCAGACCAGCAGCACTCCGCTCAGGGTCTAGGCTGCACACTGTGCTGTGACACAAGGGTTACACGATGTAAATTATCAGACTCAAGGGTGAAGGTGTTTTTCTTTTTAGCAGGAAGAGGGGGTGGAGGCGATATTTGTCTGTGATTTATAGTTTTCTGCAGCTCTTAGACTAATCTTGGCCTTTTTTTTTTTTTCTTTAGCAAATTTATGCCGACAGGATTTTTTTTAAGAGCTTCCACGTCAGACCTTTACCTCCGCAAACCTTTTATCCTCTGCAGTCCTTCATCCACTCATCTGTCTATCCATCCATCTTCCTCAGGGAGAGGTGTTTTGGTTTGGTAGCGATATATGTCAGGCACTGTAGTACAAAGGTATTTTCACATCTCCGCTGGGATTACTCGCAGGCCTGATGTTATTACTGCTCCTGTGATGCGTTATTTTTTGCTGTTGGGTAGAATGACCTCCTAGTTCAAGTGGGAATGGCTGCCACGATTCTGGATGCCAGCTATCTAAGTGTATACATACTTATCTGCAAAGAGCCCGGCTCATTATCCACACCACTGTCTTGTGATCAAATATCTTAAAGGAAGGAAAATATATAATTAACGTCAGAGTTTGTCAAAAATGTTTGTTAAAGTGAGTGTTAGCAGTCACTGGATGGACAGGTAATATTTCTATAGTCTGCTTGCCACAGACAGAGGATGTATGAGAGAAGGTATTGTTAGTAACATCGTTAGTACCATCCAGCTGCTTTTCACCACCTCCGCCTGTCCAGCCTCTCAGCCAAGCAAAGAGAAACAGGGAATAGAAAGTGGAAAGAAAGAGAGAAAGACACACACACATACATACACACAGATATGCTGCATTTATTCTGCCTGCTCTAGGTGCTGCCTGTGTTAAAGCCCCCGGTGAACCCAGTGTGTCAGTCTGCCGGTACATGGCCGGCGCGTCTCGCAAGCAGCCAACAGCAAAGGAATAAATCATGATCTTACAACAATGCGTCAGTTGACTTATTGCTGTTTCGTGACCGGAGGTGAATGGTACCACTGTTTTAAAAGGCCGGTCGGCGGTGGCGCAGGGGCGGGAGCCAGCCGAGCGTGCAGCCTTGTCATAGGGCCGTATAATAGGGCTGCATCGGCCCTTCCTCTAACTAGTCAGTTGGGAGGACCCCCACCACCACCATCGCCCCACCACCCTCCGCGTCTTTCATCTGCCGAGGGCCCCCCAGCTCTCGAGCCCAGCCTCTGCCCTGCCTATCGCCCAAACTCACACAGCCCGGCCCCAGCACCGGCTGACAGCAGCCCTCTCATCAGCCTGTCAGGCCTATGCTAACAAGGAACTATCCATCCACCATGCCCTAGAGTGCCAGCTGTCTCTCTGTTTCCTGCCTTTTCCTCTGTTCTTCTTCTCCTCTCTTTCCCTGACTTCTCCCTGTCTCTCTACCTTCTCTCTATCTTAGTTATTCTTCCTTGCTGACATATTATTTTCTGTCCATCTGTCTCTCACTCACTCTGCCGTGCACCTCTCTTTCCCTCTGACTTTGCCTCCCTCTTCCTGGGTGTCTTAATGCGTCTCTCTGTTGTTGGGCATCTGCAGAACATCGGGGACATCCTTCCCCTCAATAGACTTATCTCAGCCCTGTGCCATGTGTCTGACTTGTGCCGCGGCGAATGTGTGTATGTGCACATGTGCATGTTGTGGCTGTTTGTGTCTCTTTTGCATGCATCTGTTTGTGTGTCTCGTGCACTCACAGGTGTTTGTACCTTATGTCTTGTGTCTTTCTGCGAGAGAGTCGGTGACTGTGTGTGCATGTGTGGGAGGCACTGGCGTTAGCTGTTCCCCGTGTCGTCCTGTGTGCCCTCTCTCTCTCTCCCTGTGCCACCTACTTGTTTGTGGCACACCTGCGTTGTGCCGGGCCTGACACCGGCGTTTGTCAACAGAGGGAGAAGCACAGCGCGGGTAATTGGTGACTTACTCTGTGCAGGGGAGGGGAGAGGGAAAGGCTAACACAGCGATACACCAACAGGAGAAACAAGGGAGAGGTAGCAATGGACAGGAGGACAGCAGGATGAGAGGAGGAAAACAGAATAAGAAATGAAGAACTGGGATGGAAATGAGACTGGGAATGGAGAGGAGAGGATTGAATTTGGAGAGTGTGTAGGGACAGAGTTGGAAGGAAAGGCTAGTGGAGGGGAAATGAGTATTTGAGGCTGGTGTGAAGAGGTCAAGAGCGACTCTGTTGATACCATTCCTCCTGTCAAATTGAATTACATTGCCTGCTGCAGCAGCTATTTGTCTCACACTGTGCTCTGACTGTAATGTGCAATAGGTTCCCTCATCTAAGAGTATGCAGTACACTGCAGTTTAATATAAAAAAAATATGCGAAAGAGGTGTATGTAGACCCTCACAGTAGCAGTTTCTCCATTTTCTGTCTGTGTTTCACTTCAACATGTCCAGTTGCTCAGGTAAAGAGGAAAGATGTGGGTGGAAACACACTGCTTACTGACAGAGTCTGCAGAGCTCAGAGTTGCAGTGTTGAGAAGATCTGATGTTTCTGGTACGTCCGGCTCTTTAAGGAAACATCACTGTTGAAGGGTTGCGAAACGGTTCAGTCAGGTAGAGGGATGAACTCATCTGAAAATGATGATTTATGAGTATAGAGAGCAGTTTGATGGCTTGTGGGCCGTCAGAAGAGTTGTAGTAGCTATCCAAATGTAATTAAAGGTTAACTTGAGCATTTTACAACCTGGACCCTTTTTTCCAGTAAATATGTGTCCAAAGCCCCATTTCCACCGAGCAGAACGGTACAGTTCAGTTTGGTACACTTTTTTTCCGTTTCCACTGTGAACAGTTGTGGATGGTACCAATCAAACCGTTCCGCACCGTCCCCATGTTTGCTCCCCCCTCTGTTGGGGTACCTAGCACACAGATCTGGTACTAAAAGGTGGAGCAGTGAACACTGCAGTTTGTTGATTGGTCAGTAGCGGACGGTCACTCTGTTCGGGGCTGAATGTTGTTGATTGGTCAGTAGCGGACGGTCACTCTGTTCGGGGCTGAATGTTGGCATACAACTCAGTTCTGTAGACGATAAACAAGGTGCAGACTTCCATCTGTGTCACCGATAATGAGGAAATACAGTGAGTGCTGGACGGAGCAGTGAGCGACAACAACCCCACCCACATTTAAGAGTACTGTTTGCAGTGGGAACGCTAGGGTCTAGGTACCATGTCTGAAGGGTTACTTTTTGTTCCAAATGTACCAAACCAAAGGTGTTTGGTTGAAACGGGGCTTAAGAGACTGATGTGAACAACAATTTTTGAACTTGGTCTTGTGTTGGCAGCAGCCACGCAACAGGCTGCAGTGTCAGTAATGGGGCACTGGAATGCCATCTCTGTATCGCCATTAAAAGTGGTTATTTTTGCCACAGACAGGCTCAGATTCTTATTAAAGTAAATCTTTTAGATAACACTAAACTACGTTTTCTGTGAACTATCTAAATCTCACTCATGTTACCACTGTTGTCTTCCTGCAACAAGTGACATCTTGTGAAATTTCAGGACCAGACTTCCACTTGACAAGACAGTAACAAACAGACCGGATCAAGTGAAAAAGTGAAAGGTAAAGAGACACTTAAGCCAAAAAAAAAATTAAAAAAAATCCAAGCCCATCTGTGGCAAAAATAACCACTTTTAATAAGGATACACTGACAGTGTTCATTTGCCCTATAGGCTGACATTGCAGTCCGTTGCGTGGCTGCTGGCTGTTGCCCTCTCGCTCAGTACTGGACTAGTTTCCAAAATTGTTGTTCACATCAGTCTCTTAGACTCATATACATGGGAAAATAGGGTCCAGGTTAAAATACCAAAGTTATCCTTTAACATTTGTCTTCTGTTAACTGGATGAATGACTCAGCTTCTGTTAATTTCCTGCAGAAAAAAAACACAGCTGTATCCTTATTCCATAGCGTATACTACTTCTTAGCAGGTTTTAAGTGCAACAGTTCAGCATGCACGCATACAACACTTTTGTTGTATGCAGCTGCTATGCACTTTTGCAGTGTGCAGCTGATGGACATTATTGTCCCACAATGCATTGCACAAAGGAAATGGGGGAGCTGCTCACAGCTGGAAAGTATTAAAACAAATTGTAGATGGTGGTAAAACAGCTTTGTGAACACAGCAGAAAATGAAAAATAACTATTAAATCCATGAAAAACATTTTAATGTCTATTTGTGAAGTTTAATTGGTAGTGACATTCCAGAGTCGCAGTTTGATTGACATCAACGACACACACATAGTTTCATTTCCTGGTAGCATTTGAAAAAATCAACATGCAGTCATTATGTTATACTGACTGCAAAACAAAAATGCTAAGACATATAGCATATAGGTCTTCATTGAAGTGTGTAGTATGAATGGGACACAGCGACTGACTCACACTCAGACTCCATTATTGACAAAAGTGGCGTGTGACCTCTTAGCTTAGCTTTATTGCTACCTACTTCAAAGTTGCAATGCAAATTTGATCTCTTCACTTCTCTCTTTCTTCTTCGCCCACTTTCACCTCCTCATCCCTGTCCCTTTGTGTCTGTCTCTTTCTGTCTCTCCGTCCTTTAGTCTAGTTGAATGGATCGTGGAAAACCAGTGTTAGCGTGGACACTTTCTGTCTCGGCTACAGCGCACTAAAAAAGCTCTCAGGGCAGAACCAAAGACCTTGACTGCTTTTTGAAGCAGGCTGTCGCTGTATAATCGGTTAGCTTCTCTCAGAGGAAGGGGGAACACACACACACACACCCATGCGCACACACGCACACACACACACAGTGTAAGAGGCAGGCAGCCCCTCATTACCGGGCAGAGCCCTGGTCCCTGAGGACTGGACCCAGCACCTAATCCTGTATTTGTTCTTGGGGACTGTATCTGTGATTCTCCATTGAATGGAATATTAAGCACCCAGGTCTTTTGTGGAGCGTGTAAGCCATTTGGCTCCACTCATCTATTATTTATCAGCCTGGCAAATATTTTATCAGCCTTAGCCTCTCATGACCCACTCTCATGTGAAGCCCCCCCCCTCTTAAATGAAGAAAAAAAAAAAAAAAGGGGTACAATTTCTCTTTTTTCCAATTTATCTTCCTTTTACTTTTTGCCTCGTTCATTCTAAAACCTGAACAAGGACACAGGGATTTGTATTAAGCTGAATTAGAGAAGCAAATATGTGAACTATTCCTCTGGAGTTCCCTCCAAGTTGCCTTATCTCAGGCACACTGCCACCTCCGTTGCTTTGGAGATAGCAAATAAAAGAAAACAGAAATCTAGATTTGCTTTATAAATCATTATCTTAGTTTCAGTAACCCCCCCCCTCGGCCAACTCCCCCAAGCCAGCCACCCAGCCTGAGAAGAAGAGAGGCAGAGAGAGAGACTCCTGTTTTCCCTTTCAACCTGAGAGTAAATCATGCCAGTTGGGGGGCTCACCTTGAGGCCTGGTGGAGATAATTGGAGTTGGTTAGCGAGGTGTTCTGTGCCATTACCTCCTGGTACCAGCGAATGGCTGGGGCTTGTCTCGCACTCCCAGAGGAGGAATACACTCGCCTGTTGGCGCTCCACTTAGTGTGTGTGTGCGTGCGTGCGTGCGTGTGTGGCACATGTACCTATGTGTGTATGTATATTCACAGCCGGATCGCTGACCTCTCTTCATCACAATTTAATGGCCCCTTACCGTCCTCGCTTTGGAAAAAGGGAGAAGGGTGTGATGGTTTTGATAGTAGCTCTTCCACCAAGTGCCTCACTTTCAGACATTAATATTCATAGCATTGATTTATTTTCAGAATTAGCAAAAAAACAAACTGTTTGCCGGGGAATTAATCCTGACAGGAGCGTGGCATTGTTGTGTTTTATTTGAAGACGGCAGGCAGCGGAAATATGCATATGCAGATACACAGAGCAAGACACCAATTAAATGTTGATTAAGTCCTAACTATTGTGGGACTGGGTGTATGAAAGATTGCACGGAGACAATAATAAAAAAAAAAGATCATTGCTTTTTTTTTTTCAGCCGATATGAAAAATGAATGCAGTTAAAACAAACATGCAGGCAGGGAGGCACATGGACACACACAAAAACACACACACACACACACACACACACACACACACACTTTTTTGTTGTAAGCTTTTCAGATGTCCGGGCTTGATGTTGGGGTGGATTCAGAGGGTGGGGCACTCCTTCTCTCCCTCTGGCAGCGGTGGTTTTCAGCCGCCAAGCTTCGCCCGCTTTTGGCCGGTCAGTTGTGACACTGTGTGTGTCAGTGAGCAGGGGGTCTCCTGGTAGTTGTGCGTGTGTGTGTGTGATAGCGTGTGTCCGCTTCACACATTGACTGTGAAGCTGCAGCAGTATAACAGCGGCTGCTGCTCCGGGGTCCCGGCGGTATTGGCCTAGCCCGCAGTCTCTCTTGGCTAACTCATGTTTCATTCTTTGGCAATTTGCCCTAATGAAGTCCCGCAGGAGCCCCTCAGACCTCTGTTCTCTTTCCATATTTAATCATGTTATTTTAATCTGGGGGATGAGCTAACGCCTCTTTCTCCTGCCGTGTCTGTGTGTCTCAGTGTGTGTGTGTGTGTGTGTTGCAGGTCATTACTATAGCTGGGTTTTCATGAGATGGGATGTCAAGAGGGGCGTGCTGGTTTTAAGACAATGGGAGACAATGACTTTAATTTTATGTGTAATGTAGAGAGCTCCTTTGATAAGGAATGCCATCTTCATGTGATTGCGTCTCATTATTTGTTAAAAAAAGAGGTTATTTTCTCTTTAATTTCTTAGTCATAGGAGTTGGGTTAATTTTGATTTTTATGGTTACTGTCAGCACTGTTTTGGGCTCCTTTTGTTGTTTTTGTGCAGGTCACAGCACAATTCTCACTTTGACATTGAATTGAAAAGCAGTTTATAATAAACGCTGGCCTTGTATTCGCTCTCATTTTTGTGCTCAAATCAGATTAGATTCTGTGCTTTGAATGATTTGTTTTATGTCTCAATGCCATGGGCAGTAGTGGCAGCATTATTGCAGTGATGACCCACCACAAATTAATCAATATGTAGGAAACATTGGTTTCATGTTTCCCTGCGTGTAAAGCATGTGTTGCCTTTCTTCATGTCAGTCTTTTCAATATTTCTCATTTCACCTCCTCATCAATCTGTCTCTCTTCTGCTGTGTATCTGTCATGAGTTTAAGACAAGGATCCTATCAACTGGTTGATCTCCAGCTCTCAGTGTGTTCTTCTCTTCCTGCAACAATAGCTTGCAGGTCTTGTGTTCATCACAACAGCACCAGACATCTCGGTGCACCACTTTCCCACTGAGGGCTTTTGTTTGTGAGCAAGATTAAAGGCTTACTCAATGAAATCAAACATATTGTACATCTACACATCACCACAAAGCATCACCATGGCAGCAGTAACCTTGATCAGACTGTTTGACTTTTTTAAAAACAGGATATTAACAGGATATTGTTTGTAAGGAAACAGAGCTGTGGTTCTCTAGACTTCTTCTATAGACTCCGGCAGTGTAGAAACTTAGTTGAATAAGTTGTAGAAATGTATTGGAAAGAAAAAAATACGAGTTGTATATTTAGCTCAAAGTTTCTTTAAACTTGTTGCAGTTCTTTCTTTGGGAAATTCTGAAGACTTAAATCACGCAAACCTTCAGTTAAAAAAACCTGAAGCTTCCAGTAAACATGCAGCATAGACGTGTCTTTCTTTTTCTTAGTTTTCGTGTTGCCTTGGAAAGTTGTGTTGAGTTTGTCCTCTCGCTTCTTTCTCTCTCTCTCTGTAGTTAACTGCATGTGTCCACGGTGCGGCTGCTCTGCTCTTTCCTATGTACTGGCAGCACATCTTCATCCCTGTACTGCCCCCGCATCTTCTGGACTACTGCTGGTAAGGCTGACCACCCCTGAAACACACACACACACACACACACATGTGCACATACACTCGCACATACACAAACACCATCAGGATCATCATAATAAATGTTTACACCCCCACCTTTTCTCTCCTGCCACTTTCTCCCCTTCTTTCGCTCGTTTTTCAGCCACCTTCCGACACACGTTCACGCACACACCTGACACACAGACACGTAAACACACGCCACGCCATGTGTGCTGGCCGTGCACTGAGCTCTTCCGCTAGAACCTCGGTTTAAAAGTGCAGACACACATGTTCACACATTCTCCCACACGTTCTCCGAGTCATTCTCACGATTCCTCTCGCGGCGTGCCTTCTCCTGTGTGGCCCCCTCGACATAATGAACGACCTGGATCACCTTGCTCCATATTTCATGCCAGTGCTAGCACCACGCTCTCATCATTGTAGCCCTCTCAGGGGTTCATTACCACCCATCCAACTCAAATCCAACTGATCTAAATGGACTTGATTGAAACTGAATGGAAGGCAGAGGTAACAGCTCATCTACGGATCTACATGTGTTCAACTTCAGATATGTACATGTATAACAAAAAAAAAAGCAGAGTGGGAAAGTCATCTTACGTAAAAGGAGCTATTTATTGTTGAATCATTGCCGATAGCACATACAGTACAGTGCTGTACCATAGGGGACACATCAGCTTCAAAAAGCTATTCATCACTGACAGTGAAATGTGATTTCCGACACTCTGTGAATTCTCATCATCATCTTATTTAATCACAGGGGTGTCCTCCATGCACTGATTAGATAACTAAATTATATTAGATGCTCTGCGTGTGTGTTTTCGTGCATGTATTTGTGTAGATACTGATGAAAGTCAGCACTGGATATTCATGAAACAGAGAAGACAGCGGCTAAAGTTCAGAGCTACGGGCCTGCTGTTTGTTTTGCTGTTGCTTTAAGTTGATTACAAGCCTGTGGCTTCTGAATCATTCTGACCAGGAACACACTGACCCAAAGCTATCCGATTATTGCCTCCTCTGTAAACCTCATCATAAAAATGGTTTCTATTATTTGACTGTTTTTGTTGATTTTATCCGTCTTGGTGCATGGGAAACATACGCTATGATTCAGCCTTTCCTTACCGCTAATTTTGAATACGAACATAAATTTTGCATACATATAACAAGCATGACATGATAATAACCGTGTGACGCATATTTCTTTTAGGGTAAAAAGAAAACATTTAACACTTGTAACCTTTAGTTTTCTAGGAAGTGTTCCAAGTCTGTCTGTACTTTCTGAATCTACCATCTTGTTAGAGGAAAAAAAACATTAAATGTCCTGCAAGATAATATACTGTTACTGTTAATATTGTTTTCATCATTATGATAGATCGTGTTAGTAATAAGAGTTGTAGCATTAATATGCTGTGATGTCTTTCCAGGTAAATTCATGCATACTGGCAGCAGGAGTGTTAGAGTTTGAGACAAAATGTACAAACACTTTTCAAGTCACATTTTAACTTTATGAAAATCCAGAATGCTCAGAGTCAGCACGAAGGAAAAACTTGTTCTTCTTATCTGGTAACTGAATTTTTTAAAACAAACCAGTCCAGTGGCACCAGATCAGTATGCTTGCTCTGCTACATACGCCAGCTAATCTAATATTGTGTCCCATTTTGAGAGTCATGGTGGTTCTTGGGAAAATAATTTTGAAGTCGTAATTTTTAGTTAGCGTCTCTGCCGTGCCGTGATCGAATTGAAGCACAACATATGGATGATAATCAGTTTTGTTGCCTATATTACAATTATGTTACCTCATGTAAAGTGTATTAGTTTCAATGCATCCAATGCACAGCTGTCATATTACAGTCGTTTTCATATAATTTCCAGCAGTTTATAAAAAAAATTTGACTTTGAAAATAGTCTTGCTTTTATTCTTAGAGGGATTCAACACCTGTTGTCTTTTATTTTTGAATTTATCTTTTATTTTTATTAATAATTTTGTGTAGACCATGTTAAAATATCCACAAATGCCATCACAAAGTATTTAATAGTCAGAACATATCTTCACCTTCTGTTTACAGTTATATACGAATACAGAGAAAAGCAACAAATCCTCACATTGAATAAGACGTGATTTATGCCAGTCTATAGCTCGATAAATAACTAAAAATTAATCAACTATCAACATAGTTATTGAATACATTCCATACCCTCAACATGAAGCTCTTAACTCTTAGTGTAGCCTTCATAAATATTTCTTTACTGCATGTAACCATCTGATATTGATATTGCTCACAGCTTTTTCTCCCTCTCTCCATCCACAGTGCCCCCATGCCATACTTTGTGGGAGTTCATCTTAGTCTGCTGGAGGTACGTTGGTTAATCTGTGGGTATGTTCGTGCATCGAAATGTGAATGTAAATAAATGTACATCATTATATTGTATGCGCATAATTATATAGGCTGCTGCAAATTGATGTGTGAGTGTGAAAACTCTTTACTGTATATGATAAGTTGAATGGTGTTTCCTGATTTGCATCAGAGATATAATGAATTTCTATAGGATTTTTTTTTAAGAAGAACATAACACTCAGGGAGGATGCTGTCCATGTATAGAATCAAAGTTTTTCCCTCTCTGTGTATATGGTCAGTGGTCTAACGCTGGAACTTGTATTGTGAATGGTGCTCTTAATTTCGGTGTAAAATATTTGAAATTTCAGTAAGGCAGTTTTTGGCACCTCCAACACATTGAATCAAAAAAATTGACAGAATGTTTTTTCCTCTTTATCTCCCTGTCTTGCTTGTGTGCATTCTTAACCAGAAGTACAAAAGACAGAGAGAAAGGCAGAAAAAGCATCTGCGAACAAAGAGCTTTTCTGCTTCATTGTTAAACCCTGTGTGTTGGTTGGGGGGCAAGCCGTCACCAGCACTGCTGTTGTGTGTGAATGCATGTTGCAAGCACGCGCACATTTGCACTTGTGTGTAAGTGTTAGTATGTAAGTGTTTGTCTGTGTGCGCGCATAATTGGGCAAATGCATATGTTGTAATGCACATATGTGTGTGTTTGTGTGTTTATTTGTGTGTGTGTGAGTGTGTGTATGTGTGTGTGTGATATTTGTCTGACAGTTGCGGCAGTGGCAGTATTTATCACACTCTGCATCCGTGACAGACCCCCTTTCCGCCACTACATAATTAGTCCAGATCAGCATGTGAGCCTCCACTGCACAGGCTGTCACAAAAGTGACAAACTAGAAATTCACACACTATGCTGCCCCCCCCCCCCCACCACCACCACCCCCACCCCACACCTGCCTGCATCCTGCGCCACACTGAAATAATAGTTGAATTTGTCGCCATCAGGATGCACACAGCACAGCACAGCATCACTGTGTTGTTGTTGATGCATGAGGTTTTTGGTGCTGTGGAAAATGTTTGCGCAATCCAAATGTTTCCTCTCAGTGCTATTCTTCATTTTTGGGAGAGCGTGTGAGTTACAGTAAAGATGTCCTAATATTTTTTTTCCTGCACGCCATATTTCATCGTTAATCGTAAAGGAGTGTGATGACAGTGTGGTTTTAAATGTGACCGCTGTGCTTTCTCCTTCCCGCGGCTTCAGGATAGAAATGACTTTGTCTGCTTGGAAACACACCTGGGCCACACTTTTTTTTCTTTTTTTTTCAAACTTAATTTAATGATTTTTTGAAATGATTTTAACCAAACTAGATTGTCAGGCTCTTTGTACTTACTTAAAACATACATGATTCTACCAGTGTTCAATAGTAAACACAATTACTTACTATGGGATATTAGATGGCAAAAAAACTTTAGAATTAATGCCTTAATTCCGTTTTGTAAAAGCAGAAAATACACATATTATTTAATTACAGGTGGAGATTTGTTCAGTGTTATGAGATGGTGATTAGAGTTGTTTTAAATTACTGTTGCTGATAACATTGGACATGTCTTCTTTTAGAGAGTACGAAGTCGATCACTGGAGGATGTGGTCATTTTGAATGTGGACACCAACGCCCTGGAGAGTCCCTTTGATGACCTGCACAACTTGCCCAGTGACGTGGTGAGACACACACACTGACACACACACACACACACACCTTCCAGAGCTACTCAGCCTTTATTGTTTCATTACACATGACACACAGAAGGTTCAGTTTTTCCCTCTTTCCACTCTTTCATTTGAGGTTCACTCACATGAACACACATTCTCTTGTCCCCCAATGTACTCTCACACTGCGATACTCTCGCTCACGCCCACGTGCACGCACGCAGAAAAACACGCGCAGACAAACATACACCTGCAGAAACTTGTCAAAGTATAGCTCTGTCCCCTCCCCACATCATTAATGACTGCAGTACTGGCTCCTCAGATTGTGGCTGTCTAAAGTAAACTCCCGTCGCGTCGTATGACGCTTGAAGGCAAACAGCATTCCCCGACCATCAGAGGCTTGTGGGAAAATGTGCAACTCCCTTCCCTTCATCTCCATCCATTCTAATCATTATTTCACAAAGTCTTGCATTTCTGCCTGCCCACTGGCACGTTTCTGAGGACGAGAGATAGGAGGAGGGAACAAGGCAGAGAAGAGAAAAGAAAAGGCAGAGATGGGTGATTTTCTAGGGGGAGAGAGTGGGAAGAAGGGGGCCAATTACCAGTGTGGGCAGTGAAGCCACCTGCCAGTGCATCGTCTCTTTAATTAATGGAGCACTGACGCCGGTCACTGCTACAGGAAGCATCACCACGGCGTCAGGGTCACTTGCACATTTACACACACACTCTCTTATTCACACACACACACACACACACACACACACACACACACACAAACCTAGTGAACACACATGCTTGTCTTCCGCCGTCTTTGTCGAAGTAGGAATCTGTTTGTTTAGCTGTTTTTCTGGGTGTATGTATTAAAGCTCCCCCGTGAGGCACTGAGGCCCCGCTGAGGCTGCGGACGCACTATTACCCACACTGCTCGTATATTCTCAGGTTCCACCGCCTACTGGACTCCTGCCCTACCAGCAATATATAATTCAATATGCTACCCAACAGACTCCAGACCTTGTCACATTCCCACTCTGCTTCTCTTTAGCACTGCTCAGCCTACTACGCCTGCTTGTGTGCATTAATGCCTCCCTACAGCCTGCGATGATGCAGCCTTTCCTACATTTTATACATTTTCCTGCCCACTTTTTTAGCCTGTTTGCTGCCCGTCTTCCTTGTCGCCTGCCTTACTGCCTGGCTGCTCGAGTTTCATGACACCTGTCTGCCTTCCTGTCTCTCTCTCTCTCACAGTACTTACCGCCAGCCTGGACGTTTCTTGCACCCGCTGTTTGCTTCTTTGCCTGTGTGCCTGTCTGGCTACAGTACCTTCTTCTCACTTCCTGCCTGCTCGCTTTTCTGCACCCAGGGACTCGAGCCCTAAATTAAATTGCAAACTGAGTTTGTCATAAAAAGGAGTCAGGGCTTTTGAAAAGCGACAGAAGCAGAGAGAAAAGCCTTTGTCTTTGCCGTGTGATAAATTAAGTGGCAGGCTCAGAGCCTTTTTGCTTTGATCCCCCACTCACCATTTTTCCTTACTAATGACAGAACATAGCCCGCATATCATGTCAAATTACACCACCTGAAACGGAAACCTCGCTGGCATTAATATATTTATCGCAACAAATTGTTGTTGTTGTTTTTGTTCCGATTCACTTTTTTTTCTTCCTGTCTCCTCTCATCTTTTCACCGGGGCTAGTAGATTAATAAGGAAGCGAGCAGGTACTAATTGAGTGGAATTCCAGGTCTCTTGTTAGTTTGCTTGTTAGTGATGAGGACATGCCACATGGCATTTGATGTTTGTGTTTACACACAAGGAGATGTTTGAGGCATTGTGCAGTTTGTCAAACAGAGGCCTGAAATTTTGATTAATGCTGAGTGATTCTCTGCCTGGGCTGAGCTGCCGCGCGTTGTTTCTGAGCTATTAAAACACTCTTCATTTCTCTTTAATTCTCACTGTAACACTGGCTACTTAACACTCCAGCTTTATTCAGTGTGAAACTGAAGCCCTGAGACCTATGAAGCAATGATTATTCTCACTTTAAAAGCCCAGCATCACTTTGTATGAATATATAAAGCATGAAGTGGATTAAAAGGTGAAGGCCACAGGCAGTTTTTGTGTGTCTTTTAAGTCTAACTAAGAGTGAAAACAAAGCACTCTGATGTTGATTTAAGCAAACCTTTAGAGATCTGTCTAATTATGGCAACGCAGGCTGTGAGCACATGTGGACTTTATTATGTGGCTCGGCTGACCAGTGGCCGTGCTTTTAGCAGGTTCAGAGTTCACAGTTGTCCTGAATTAGCCGCCCTCTTTCAGACAGGACCCCTACACCGGCTCCACTAGCACCCGCCCCCTTAATGGTCTTTCCCCGCAACTTCACACATAATATTTTAGATTTATTGACTATTACAAATGCTACCATGCCAGTAGCGGTTCCGTTTAGCAGAAAAAGGAAAGATCTGAATAACAGAATAATTGGTAACGGGTCAAAAAAGGATGCAACAATCTTTTGAGAATAATGTTTTTTAAATTGGAAAAGTCATATGCATCAAAGTTGCAGCATTAATTGTGCTTTTGTTCTGGATTTGTCATTTTAAATGCGCAGTGGATGCTTTGACAGAGGCAGTAAATTAACTACATCAATCTCTTTAAGTTTTTGTTTTTAGGTTTTTTTCCCCTCTTCCATTTTTTAGTACTTACTGAAAGTCAATCTAAACATTTCCTATTTTAACTAGTGTAATTTGGTGTCTCTGCATAAAAAATAATACATATCAAGGAACTTTTTTTTGCTTTATTTGAGTTTGTGCTTTCCTCTTGTTTTGACTGTTATTCTAGATGAACATTGTGGTGATATTATTAGAGAAACAGATATTTTTTATTTTATTTTACATCGTATTTTTAGCAGGATTTTGCATATTTTAAGATTGCCTACTGTAAGTTGAACTGCAAGTTTCAATAGTTTTTACACATTAATAAATCATATTAATCTCAGGGAGACTGTGCTCGTGTCAGTAAAATCAATGTGTTGACAAGCACACTGAAAAGAAATATTCAATAAAAAAACTGTTTTTTTTCCCTGGAAGATCAAGGTATTTTTGTTTCTTTTTCTGAGATCCACGGTTCCTCTTCCACACAGAGATTGTGCTGATAAAGTTATAATTGGCTTTTGGTTGGTGGATCTGTTTACTGCGCTAGTCATTAAAAGTATCCAAGAATAGCGAATTAGGAGTCTGTTAATTCTGAAAACAAACAGTGTGTGACTGAATCGGATTTTTATTTGATCCCGGCAATTGATCTCAAACCAATAACGGAAGGATTTTTTTCATGTATTATTCTTTCTGTGCCACATACTCAAGGTGAGGTGCTACAATGCAGCTTACATCTTTATTTTCAGATGCTCTCTCTCACATCACAGCCTAATTCCTTCTATTCTCCTCCTCTCTGCCTCTCGCTACTTTGCTGACACCGTGTACCCATACATTCCTAGCCTTCATACATTTGATCATTTGTATTCCCAATCAAGGGGGAAATTTACAGCGTACACTCCTACTTCCTGTATTTCAAGCCTGCATTTGGAGCTTTACAAATGAATGAGGGGGTTGAGGTTGTGTCTGCGCGCCTCTCCTGAGATCACCTGGCACACTTAATCAAACATCGCGGCTTTAATTTGGTGTTCACTTTCCGATGCTCCCGGAAAACAACATCTACATCATCGTCTACAGCAGAGTACAGCCGACAGCAGGCAAACACTCACACACGCAGATGCACCGACACACACAGAGACACCCACACACTGTCGGCCAGGAATGTTCATCAATGACATTCAGATCTAGTTCACGAGTAAACTTTTGCTACTCACAGATTTTTTGGTATGTCCACCAGATTTCTCCCACTTTCAGTTTAGACACAGCCGAGGGTGTTTCATTTCACTTGTGTCGCCCAGTATAGCAGAGCCACCTACAGTAAAGCCCCTCACATGCTGCACTAACTAGATGGTAGCTCGGTGCTGGGAATGCGGTTGCTCCACCTCAGTTACATACTGTACCAAGTCTCGCTGTCTACAACATATAATAACAAGCTCCAAAGTATTTGATTATGTTGTTGTTGTTGTCGAGGCTGTACTTTACCGGCTGCAGATGTGGAGATCTGCTCATTTGAAACATTATTTTACAGGTTCCGATTGTTTTAGATGGCGCTGAACTGTGCGTACACTCTCGCTCTGCGGTGTTAGCAGCCCCTCATTTACTCATGTGGAGTTAAAAAGCTGCACTTCATTTTCACATACTCGTTCTGTCGGCGGTTCACTCTGAATTAGGAGTCAAAAAGAGAGAGCAGCATCACCCACTGCGTTAGTTATTGAAGTGAAAGATGACATTTAGCTGTAGTTAATTATGTATGCAAAACTCAGCCGCTCAGCTGCTATAAGAGGTCAGCTTGACAAAGTAACCCCACACCGGGGAGAATCTCATGGCAATGAGATAGCCCTATTAAAACACACACACACACACACACACACACACACACACACACACACTTTTCACACACACACACACACACTTTTTCTCCCCCTTGCTTTCTCACTCTTTTTCATTTCACTTGACTTATGTATTGTATTGCATGTACTTAACAGATTTTAACATAGCGAATGACCAAGTATTATGTCTCACTATGTGCCTTTATATTCTCCGTTTTAACGTATTTCTTTGCTAATTTAATATTTATATTTTTTGCTATCACACCAAAGCCTACAAGTTAGTGATCTTATGTGGTTATTTATGAGAGATTGTAGATAACTCCACCTCATTAACTTAAGTAATACAGCTATTATTGTGCAGCTTACCGTCATTTGGAAAATGGAGAGTAATAAAAAAAAAAAAAAATCAGAAAATATCTAATATTTGTTTTAAATTGAGCCAATGAATGAATTTCATAGATTGCAACTAACATGCTCTTTGTGCACATGTATCTGTGTGTGTGTGTGTGTGTGTGTGTGTGTGTGTGTGTTGTGTGTGTGTGTGTGTGTGTGTGTGTGTGTGTGTGTGAGTACATGCCGGTTCCCCGTGTGTCTTTGTTCAGATTTCTGTGTGTGTGTGTTTGTGTGTACGTGTGTGTACAGTTCAGACTGCAGCACATCAAAAGAAAGTGGGAGATTTTCATAACTATTTTTTTTTTCTTTGTAGTTCTTTAATTGCGTCCCCATGGCTTTCTTTCCCTGGACAGAATCTTAAACAAAACATTCTTTTTTGGTGAGAAGAAAACCCAACTTTTTATTTATTTATTTATTTTAACAACAGACAAGTGTCAGGGTCGTTATTTAGGAGGAGTTTTTTTTTTTTTGTGCTCTAGTGAAAATTTAGAGGAAAATTCTAAATATATATTCAGGGTTTTGTGAATAACTTTTTTTTTATTCTTAATTTACCTTTGCTTTTTTTTTTTTTCATTTACTCAATAGCAAATGTAATATTTTCAGCTAGACGCTTACGTGTTTTTCAAGTCTTGTTTTCAGTTTTTGTTGTTGTCGTTTAATAGAAATGGAAGTTAATGATATGTCCAATAGTTAATTAACAGCAATAAACAGGTTTTATATGTTGTGTGGTCGGACTGATTGTGTGAGCTCTTTGTACAGAAATATTGCTCGTTGTCATGCACAATATAAAGTGATAAAATTATGATCGTTTATCCGATGAGTTTTACAATAGAGCAGTAGTACTTGTAGGGTACTTCATCTCTTACAAAGGCAGGGAGAGGTGTTTTTGTTTTTGTCAAGCTCACCATTAGAATATTTTGTGAGAATAATGTGCGGGTGTAAATGTAATATGTACAGTACCTGCGTATTCTGTATTCAAATTCATGTGAGTGTGATACAAGTTAGGGTCCCTGATGGATGTTTGTGTTCTGATGATCCCTGTCTGTCTGAAGGGGATGACACCACCGTCGGTGACACCAGGCGTTGTGTGTGTCCGTGTACACATGCATGGCATCGCACACATTCACACAGATGCCTGGTGTCACCTACAGTGGTATCATCCCTTACAGTCAGGCAGGGATCATCGTTGCACCTGCTAATTACCATCTCCAGCTGGAGAGTTAAATGGAGATCTGTTCTATGTCTGACCTTTGACCCCGTGCTCTTTATGTGACGCACTTCAAACCCTGTTTGGGGCTGGCTGGGCTGGGCCTTAATGAGGCCCCATGTCTGCCCTCTGTGGGCTGTGCGCCTTGGATGCCCCACTTTCATCCCCGACCATCTTCCCTTGATGTAAATTGAAAAGATCACAGCTATGGGGAGAAGACCTGTACTGGAAAGGCCTCTCTGCATAGATTATGAATATCATAACTCAACAGTTTTTTTTTCCTTCCTCCCTCTCCCCCAACCACCCACTCCCCTCTCTCCTCCTGCCACCCCTTCCCTGTACAATGCTATAGTTCTAATTGGACCCAATGGGGGACTCTCTGCCTTTGATCTCATCACCGCCACTGTGACTTTACACTAAAAAATGTCACTGCCAAATAGGGTTATCACCTGTAGAGCCTGGCCTTCCTCTGATGCCTGTACGCATCTCGTTAGCTTCACTCAAACTGTAGAAGTTAATTAGTTTGACAGAGCCATTACCGCGGAGGCATACCTGATGATTGTGGTGTAGACGCCATATTCAATATCCAATTACTAAACACACATTTATTTTTTGTGTCGAATATGCGAAGGAGCGCCCCATAGTCTGCGCTTCATTTTTTTCTATTAGCAAAAACGATATTCTGGTATTTGTCATGCACTTCTACTATATTTGTTATATGTGACAATTTAATTAATTACCACATGTGACGAAAAAAGAATATCTCTCATCATGCCTTATCTTACTCGTGAATAAATGTGAAACTTTGAACTTATCACTTTATCACCCATTTCTCTCTGGGTAACAAAACACGAGTGATTGTGTCCCCACCTCATTAAAAAGTGTTTGCCACTGCAGTGCTCTCACCCGTTCAAAGCTGCTGTACAGAACTCTGTGTGCAGAGTAAACTCCGCTGCTATCCCGTCTTCTCTGACAGTCTTTGGGGTATGCCTCCCCCACTTAGACTGACATTGTGTTCGCTTTGATTCCCCCCCCCCCCCCGAAAAAAAAGACAGTTTAATGATTTGCGAGGATGAAAAAAATCAGTGAAAACGCACATAAACATGAAATATTAATTCCAGAAAGGGCTTTACATAAACATAAAAGCATTTAGCACAATGAGTGAATATGGAGATGACACTTGTTAATTTAACCGTGATAAACTTCCTGTTTGATGCCTGGGAGCATTTGCAATGGCAGCGCGGGGACGTTGTGGAGAGTGAGAAAGCCCAGGGGAGAGGAATCCACACTGTTCGTTTTGTCTTTGTCCCAGTTTAAGACTGCCACTCTCTCTGTCTCGCTTTCTCTCCTTCTCTCTCAGCCTCTGTTTCTTTCCGCCTGTCCTCTGTGCGAGCTGTGCTCACACTTTGCTTCTCCTCCCTGAAGTCTCCCACATAGGCTAATTGCAGATGCCAGACCACGGTATCCCTCTAACGCTGCAGCTACACAGCGTGATATATTTGGTCACCTCTGATTGAAGTTGACCTGATCAAAATTTTATCACATTACAGAAGAAGTGGGGTCATTTAATGGTAGACACAACCTCGAATTTTCCCCTGCTTTCATCTCTTCTTCCTTCTCCTCCTGCCCACAAATACTGCTACAACCAATGGAAGCACTGAAACTAATAATACTAATGTAGTAGAATTAGCTGTAAATGTTCTATGCTGCTTTACAGAGGTGGACAAGCCAGACAATAAACACACAAATACCTGACTGGCGAAATACACTGCAGTGTTGAATCTAATAGGCAGAGTGCTAACCAAATATGTTAATTTACTCTGTTCTTTGTTGTTGAACACACACTTATTGCTTGTTTCACCCCATATTCAGACAGCAGAGTGGTGAAGTAAGTAAGGAGGGGAGTTAAGTTTCAGTTATGCTTTCTGCACGAAGGTTGCAAGGACATGATCTAACGAGGAATATTGATGAGGAAATATTTGGATCTTTTATACACTGTACGGGTTTCTCCTCATGGCAAACTGTAGGGGCCAGTGAGGAAAACTTCATCAATTAGCCAATTTTCCACTGGATTTTGGATTATTGCTGAAAATAAGTTCTCTGGCAAAAAAAGTTCATGATATTTACAAATAAACCACACTTTTTTTAATTTTTGAGGCATAAATGCAATTGCAAGAAGTAAAAAGCTAACGCAAGGCTACGCTATGGTTGCATGACTTAATGCCAACACCAAAACAAGGTTGTAAAGCTGTGTTTAACTTGATGAGGTTCTGTAGTCTCATTTAGCCACTTGGAAGCAACTACCTTTCTAAGACACATAAAGCCCTCAGAACTCATGAGTGGGGTATTTACTGACGTTCTTTTATGTCGTCCAACTGAAAACCCATTCGGAAAAAATCATTGACTTTGAGATGAAGAAACTGCAAGTGCAAAAACACTAAAGGGTCATACACGTGCCGCGTCTTTAACCGCCTGGAAAACGCAAGGTCGGACGCTCTGCACTACTTTTGTGCCTTTTTTGAGCCAGCCTTTTCTGAGCCAGCTTTCATGAGCGTGGCAGCACGTTGCTAAGCAGCCATAACAGTCACCATATCATAGCCTTTGTACCTCAAGTGTAGAGCTGATCTTCCAGGCGCTGTTTATGTATGTGGGCGTATTGTCCGGGTGACAGATGAAAAGCTTTGACACCTCTGCACCAAAATGATCAACTTATCACGGACTGATATTTAGTGACAAAGGGAAAGATATCTGTCGGCTGTGATTGGTTGTTCCTCGTTGCATGACATGTGGTGCGCGCTGTGTCTGAAAAGTTGAACTAGGTTTTCCTCCGCCCTGAAAAATAGGCGCTCAGGAATGTGTGCGCGCCTGCAGCACGGCTATTCAGTTTCTTCTCTCATTCACGTTCGTTTAAGTTAGAAAATGTTAGATCTGCATGGACATTGTCTGACATCTCTTTGGCTGTGTGGACCCTCGCAGCACTCGCAGATGCGTCAAGTATAAGTCAAGCATAAGAAAATAAGAAGGTAGGACATTCTTACCTGGAGTGCTTTGGTTTAATCTGCCCAACTGTAGTGACCACTAGCAAGACATCAGATCCCTATCAGTCACAGGCTCAGTTCAGTAGGCGACACTCTGCTGAGTTCTGTTGTAGCATTTTTAGCTCTTTATATGTTGGTTTACAGTATAGAGTATAACATAAAAAACAATGCAAAGTTTTTCAGTGAGGATCTACAACTAATCCATTTTCCACTAATGAAGTTGAGCGTTTTTCTTTCAAGTCTCAATTCAAGCCCGTACTACTGCTGACAGTCCACACCAAACTGCATTACAGCAATCTAGACCTCCTGTGCAACCCAATCAAACGTTGTGCTTTTGTGCTACGCTGGCTCAGCCCACACAGAGAGCAGCAGTCCCTCGCTATCTCTGCCTCCTCCTCGCTCTGCCACAACACAGTCAGACTACTGCTGAGCAGGTGAGGAGAGCCTCTTGACAACTTCCTTCCCAGACTCCCCAGGGCCCGGTGGCCAGGGTGAATCTTTTGTCATCCTAAAACAAGCTCGGGCCTGCTGCTCCTCCACTCTCGCCTGGAGTCCTGGAGACAGAGCCAGGAGAGGGGAAAATAATTAAAGACATTTTATGTCAAGAGTCCCTTTCTAGAGGGAGTTTGGGAGAGCCAACAGGGGAGGGGAAAACAGGAGGACTGGAAAAGAAAAAGGAGAAGAGTAAGAAATGGAGGAAGAGGCGGAAAAAAAGCAGGAAGGTGATGGAGAGGAGAGCGGAGTGGGGGTGGCAGCATGGAGAGTGAGGGTGAGAGAGGGAGAGCAAAGATGTGAGTTTCCATTTCCTCTCTGCTGTCCCCTCCCTCCCTCTCGCCGCCCCCCGTCCTCTGCTCAATTAGCAAAGCAGCAGGTGCTCCCAGCAGCACAACAGATAAGCTTGGAGGAAAGGCTGAAGCTTTTCCCTTTCTTTTCTTTCCTTTTTTGAGATGACCTGCAAATGTGATACTTCACACCCAGAATGGGCTAGCTGTTTCCTCCACCAATTTCAGAGGTGATAATTTAACTTTTACCCCTCCGTCTCTCCCCTTTCCCGCCCTCCCACCCCTCTCTCCTTTCCCCTCACTTTCTGCCTCTCTTTTTCCCTCTTTCTCTTTGTGTTTTTCCACCAGGTGTCTTCTCTGAAGAGCAAGCTGAAGAAGCAGTCAACAGCAACAGGAAGTGGTGTGGCGAGGGCCTTCCTGAGAGCGCAGGCCGCTCTGTTTGGATCCTACCGAGATGCCCTCAGATATAGACCTGTAAGGATCCAGTGTCGATATTCACTGCTAATCATTGTGTAGTAGCTTGGCTGGGTCATTTTAGCATTACTTTCTTTAATTATATCTGTTTGGATATACGTGTGTATAAGATGAAACCTAGGGTGTGATACAAACATCCAGTGTAGGGATGCCGAGAATGTTTTGACTAGTTATGAGTGTTGGGCTTTGGGTTAATTTTGCCATGCCAGTTAACTGCACTGCACACCACCCTGGTCCGGTGGCAGCTAGCTAGTGGTGCTGCTTATTTCCCATTTACCACTTAGAACGCCATCCCGACCAAACAGCGTTGCTGTGGAAACATCATGCCCACCTTCTGGTCCTGCCCGAGGTCGCCATGGCAAGTAAACGGCTCCATTTTGAGCCACAAACCCCCCTTAGCATTGTTAACTATGTTATCACTGTCAGCTCTGTTGGCACCATTAGCAGTGTCAGTAAGGCTAGTAGTGCCAACATAGTTAACAATGTTAAAGGGGGATTTGCAGCTTAAAATGAAGCCACTTACTCACTGGGACGACCCGGGGAGAGACCGGAGGCCACTATGTTTCCACAGCAAGGCTGTCTTGGTGATGAGCGGCTTTTAAATGCTGCACTAAAGCTCACTGAGTCAGTGGAGAGCCGACCTCTTGTACGTCATGTCATTTTGCTTTTTTTTTTTTTTTTTTTTTTTTTTTAAACTAACTGATTAGTTACTGGTTAATGGGTGTCGGTGTTATGGAAAACTAAATTAATCGAAACTGACATCCCTAATCCAGCTTTAAAAAAAATAAGTAAATTAATTAAAAATTCTCAGTTTCCTAGTGTTATCGAGCCATTCAGAGATTTTTGGTTTTAATTCTCCATGTTTTGAGATATCCGTCCTGATACAATGTATGTAAATGGAATTGTGTCTGTGGTCATCTAAGCAAAATATCCCCCTTACTCTGGATAATCACAGAACATCCTGTGAACTGTTTTTATAGAGACAGTTTCTCTGTGATACTGTTGGGACCTCAAATGAAGTTCCGTTTACATCTATTGTACACAGGTGGCAGCAGAAAAAACAGAGAAAGATTTCTCAAAATGTAAAACCAAAACTATTTGCAAATGAAATTAAGAGATTTTCTTCTCATAATTTAGCTGATCTGACCATTTAAGCTCATCTCAGATCCATCCCTGTACTGGACAGCACACAAACATACTTATAACTACCAGTTGTCAACAGTAATCATGCTCTGTTTGATTGCATATACAAACAGTGACACGTATTGATTAGATATTGGCCACAGATTCACAGAAAATCACAAGCAGAAATACTTGCAGACATGAATATAATATCTTCGCCCCTCCGACTGTACAGCAGTAGCAATCTCAGTTTGGGTGAGATGAGTCAAATTTCACTGGAGTCTGGTTAGACTGGGGCAGTTTTGACTGAAGGTAAAAGGTGTGTTTTCAGCTGGAGCGCAGAGCTAAGGTGGGCCTGTCTGAGGCAGTGAAATGTCAGAGTAGCTGAAAAGAGTCAGGACGTTCCCTTTGAAGATCCCTTTTAGCCACCTTTGGTGTTTTACTCTCCTTTACTAAGCCCCCCTAACATTTCTTCTCTGGATCTCTTCTGCTTATCAAGTCTGAGTCAGAGCAGAGCAAACTACAGCATGTCCTGTTTGTCAAATAGCGAAGCCTTTGTTCCTTTGGCTTTGAGATTAATTGGACTTTGTGGACTCCCGGAGTCAAGATGCTACATTATTGATGCTGTCTCTCTTTTCTCTGTATACAGACAGTATACGAACAAACTGCCTCCCCTCTGACACAAGCACTGAGACTCAGTGTATGTGTGTGTTAGTGTATGTGAGAGCACGACATGCAGTAATTTCTCAGTTCGCTCACGCTCACATCGTTTTTTTCTCTTCTTTTAGACAGGATCTGTATAAAAGCCCTGGAGTTAACATACATGCACACACATAAGCATGCACAAACTGCACATCTGCTTTCATGGAGATGCTCATGATACTCACTGCGTTCTGATATTTGCGGAATATCACTCTGCTAGAGATTGTTCTGAGCCGAAGAGAAGATCTTCGCCGACAGAGCCGAGCCGAGCGCCGTGGTTCACAGGCCCATATGCCTCGACAGAAGGAGGGGTGTGGATGTTTGGTTGGAGTCTTGCTGAGTTGTAAATGAAACAATACTGGAATACGATAATGAGTTGAAAAGCAATCAGCTGATTAGAACAGCATTTCTCAGGTCATCAATTTCAGCTCACATTGATGCTCCCCCAGGTGCTTCTCACCAGTGTAGAGCAGCGCACATGTGTCTGGCAAAAGGAACCTGAAATAGCAGTTCAAATTAGTTTTCGCCACCACTGATGAAGCCAAGTCGGGTAGGTGGGTGCGCGTATTCAATCGGTGCGTGCTTGGTACTGTTTAGGGGCAGAATTAGTTCGACTCAAGTTGGCATGTAACCAGTTCATATCATCCAACCAGGTGTAAAAACTGTGGGTAGGAGAGATCAGGGTGCAATCTCATGTTTATAAGCAGCCAAGACTGTTTTTAGACACAACATCTTACACATTGCATATTCTCATGGGTAGAAGATTGATATAATGTGTTCACATACAGCAGGAGTCCTACACAAGAACATGCTGGTCTATACCAAGGTGAATTTCGTTTTTGGAAAAGGATAATTTTGAAAGATTTAGTTATTGCATTAAAACAATTCACACATATTAAAATACACATTTCACAACAGCTGTACATGAATAAACAGCTCAGTTTGCTTTTATTCAGTCATAAAACATCCCACACTTTACACACTCATTCAAAAATTCCACAAAAAACAAAACAAAACACAGATTTATTCCAACATGAACAATTTAAACAAAATAAAACACACTGTAAACAACATGAAAAAAGTGTTTTGCATAAAATTGAAGCATGACACATAAAACAAAGCTTTAACTACAGTCGTCACCATTTATTCTAAAGAATATTTGGAATTTCAGTCTTGAATTTAAAGAAGCTGTTTCTGGTCATTCAAAGGAAATACCAATGAATAACAATATTCAGTTTAATTATTAAATCCATGTGGAACATTGCTTACAAATTAATTTGCATAAGCTTTCATCATGATCTCATTAACAAACAATACTCACTGATAATCTAATAAAAATGGCTGCAGGTTTGCCGGAGTAAATATAACACATAGATTTAGAAGTGTCCACACATACCTGCATCTCCTAATCTCTGACACAGTAAATGATATTGTCATAGTCATAGATATCTACTTACCTCAGATCTGAACATTCTTCTGCAGAGAACTGCCCACTTGTTCTTTCGTGTTGAACACATCTGCTACATGATGACTTTTTGTGTGTGTGTAATTGTTTCTATGTAATGGTGTCCCTAATGCTTACAATCTCTTATATAACATACATGCAATTCATAGAAATCAGGCAAACATGAAACATAGAATGACTCACAAACATAAGATAAATGTATATTCACACTTATATGTATTGTTAGATACCTTCATCTTACTATGGCAGTCACTCATGCAAACTCCTCATGCCCACTGGTCACCCACCACATTTAGTTATCTGTCCCTCCCCAGCTCGAACTGTAAATTTTCTTCTATACATTATCAAATTGCTTTTTTTGCACTTTGCCAAAAAATATTTTAGCGATTCGTTCATGTGTTTAAAGTAGGGGCTTCTGATGAAATCCAGTGTTTGAATGACTGTCTTATAAGTTCTGTGACAAGATGAGTTTCATGCTCACATATATGGAGGACAGTCTAGTGCATGGGGTCAGCAACCATAACTATCAAATATATTTGAGTCTTACAGTGAAGGTTACACAGCCTATTAGATCTAAACATATATTAGAAGTTTTACCCCAAGGTGGCAACTGTACAGTGGGCTGTTTAGGATTATTTGAGGTCTAGTGTGTAGGTTTTAGTGGCATCTAGTGGTGAGATTGCAGATTGCAACCAACTGAATCTTCTTCTGTGTGCATAACATAAAGGAGAACTACAACCACTGACACGAAAACATGAACACGACAATTGCCTGTTCTAGAGCTAGTGTTGTCTGTTCTGGGCTACTGTAGAAACAACGTGGCGGACTCTGTGCATATGTAAATATAAATGGCTCATTCTAAGGTAATGAAAACACAACAAATCTTAGTTTCAGGTCATTATTAACTAAAACATAGTTATGAATATTATATTCCATTTCTACCAATAGATGCCCCTAAATCCTACAGACTGAACCTTTACCTTTGCAGCATGGCAGTGAAAGCGATCAAATCTGTCCATGCACTATTGAATTTATGAAAACAAAAAGTCTGGAAGCCTTATTAAAAAACAAAACACCAACAGGCACTAAAGGCATGTGTAATGTGTGTATTAACTTCAACATGACACACACAAATTACCATGGCAGCTTAGAGGGTAGTAGTGCTAACGTATCATTCTGCATTTGCTGTAAAATGACCCTTCCTTTAAGCAAGGCACTCAACTCTCAGCTGTTTTATTTACAAAATCCGATGCTTTTAATTTTTAGTTATATTATGGAGGCACATGCAGTTACAATACCAGTCCAGCTTCATGTTGTTTCTCTGAATAAACTTTGTTTCACCAATTTGATTTTACGGGCTACATACAGTTGAGATGTAGTCTTTCATACTTTAACTGGAAGTTGGCATGGTATTTCTTGTGCTGGGCGACCTTTAGACCCTCTCAAAATAGATAAAATGAATGTGGCTCTCTTCCTTTTTCATCTTTTAAACAGTCTAGTTAGAAGATTCCAGCAGCGTTAGCAGTTGGCATTCAGTGCAGGCCTTTGTGAACCAAAGGATTTTGTTGGATACTGTACTGTGTACACAGACCCAGTCTTAAAGTTGAGTTTGGAAGTTTTTTCAGTAGCAGTTAGTTGTTAGTCTCAGCATGCTATTCAGTTCTGTTCGCTGCAGTATGGTCCGAGGCTGTAGCAGCCAGATGGAGACTGAAAAGCTGATTAAACTACAACAAGTTACTTTCAACTCGGCTTTTACGAGAGAATACGCCTTAAAAACTTTTAGTGATGTAAGTGGAGCAGTATTCCTGTGATGTAATTCGGGCCACTGGTATCATCCGCCCATCCTCGAAAATGGGGTTAGTCTCCGGTGTTGTTGAGTTGTTTTTATGTATCACACTGTGCTCGTAGCGTGGAACAGACAAAGCACATTGTTTTACTCCAGAAGAATTTAGAGCATCATTGAAATATGTGAGAATTATGTTAATTATGAGAAAACATGAATTGGGAATGACTGTGGGGCAGCGTGTGATTGGCCTGCAGTGATTCTGTTGTCATCCTCCGTGTCTATAGCTCACAGGCCAACAGACATGATGTAAGAAATAGTAATAGTGTGATAATGTGTTCATGTTGAGTACTGGGGAGTTTACTGGGACACTGTCTCGCGGTCCGGGGGAGATCGTGTGCACTCTTCCAGGGGAACTCTTCCTCCTCCTTCTTGATCCTTCCTCTTTTCCTTCCTGTCTCTCTTTTCCACTCATTTTTTTGTTTTCAGGCCCACTTAGTCACTAATGAAGAAATCACTTGAAATACTTCAGACTTTTTACAGTGCGTAATGATAATAGACATGATGTGATCCTTCTAGTGCTGTGAATCATATTGTAAACAACATTGTTTAGTTAGGACCCCCTGCCTTTCAAGGCAACACACGCATCTGCCTCCATTTCCTGTGGCTCATTTCTCAACCGAGTAAACACGGTGGAAAAACAGATTGGTACAAAGGAAAGTGAGCCAAAATGAATAAGTATTTCTTCTTTTTTTTTTAACAATTAAATATTTTGCCAATAATTTTTCTGTGGAATCCTCAGGGGGAGCCAATCACTTTCTGTGAGGAGAGCTTTGTGAACCATCGATCGAGCACCATGAGGAACTTCCTGTCCATGGCTGTCAACCTGCAGCTCTTCAAACAGGTACAAACAGCTGTCTGCATAGATGCTGTATGTGTGTGTGTGTGTGTGTGTGTGTGTGTGTGTGTGTGTGTGTGTGATTGTTTGTGTGTGATTGTTTGTGTGTGATTGTGTGTATTAGTTTCTTTAAAGTACTCATTTTTGGCACACTGTGACCAGTAAAATGATTCCAGTGTGAGAAAATGTTTGAATTTTGGACCTCATATTTATCTTAAAGCATTAAAACTGAAACTTTACTCATCTTTACATCATAGTCTTATATAAGAATTCTCCTGGCATGGGTACATTTACAGATACACATCTCTATCATGTAAGCTAGAGGCAAGCACAAACAGAAAAAAGATGACTGAGTGCTTGGAGGTTACTTTGTCCTCTCTCATCAATGTCAGTTTATTTTTGGGCTGTAATTTTTTTGAGCAGATTTTTTATTTAGTAGTGTGAAAGTCTTCATTTTTTACAGATGTCTCTCAGCACTACTTGTGCTCAACAAACTGTCAACTGGGTAAAGTTAGCATTTAACATCTTGACTGTTCAGTTATTCAAAGTGAGGTGAAATGGAGAAGAGAGAGGCCTGGGATTGTGGACGGTTATTGACCCCTCGAAACTGTTTACTGTGGTTATCTTTCAACACGCTTATGTTATGTCTTTAATGTCTCTCTGTTTGCTCAATTTTGCCTTGTGTACAAACAAAACCCTGATAAGTCAGGCCTGTCAAAAGTCATTTTACTGTACAAAACTATATTGAAATCACATTAAGTCTTTAACATGTTCGCATAAGCCTGAATTTTAACTTTGTCCCCAGAAATCTGAGTATCCACCACAAGTAGATACATTGTCAACCCCACTGTGTTCATGTGTGTATGTATGTGCAGTGTGTGAGCAGGTATACTTTATTCATGTGTGGTTACACAAGTTTCCCTTAAAACCACTCATGTATACTTAATATGTTTTTTCCTCCGAAATCCCTTCAGCAATACTAAACTTAGCCGAGCCAGAGCCGAGCGGAGAGACACCTCTGGCTCCGAAGAAAATTTCCTCTCACCCCTTGAATTTTTCTTTGCGCTCTCTGACCCGTGATAGTAGTGTGATTTACCCCCGAGAGTTGCTGCACAGCGGCCCTCAATCAGCCTTTTGTTTCTCTGGACACTCTGCCCCGTCTATAATTTTCCCAGGCAGAGCAGATAGCGAGCAGCAGTTCAAAGCATCCTCCCGGGCTGGCTCCTGCCTCAGCGGTAGCATTGGGAAACAGGCCCTTATCTCCTCCTCCTCCTCTCTAGCACGGGGGATGGGGTGAGCTTATCTCCTCCACTCCTCTTTCGACTAAAGTGAGAGAGGCCAGCGGTCCGCCCGAGCCCTGCTCTGGCCATGACCCACATCCGCTCACAAACACGCAAACAATCCTCAACTTGCGTGGCCACACACATGCACACATTAATTTCTCTATAAGTAAGTATGCACTCTGGGACTGGAGATGTTTGGATTTTTTCCAGTGCTTCTGCTTCTTGTTTTGTTATTGATTGTTTTAATACTAAAGTGTTTTGTCTTTTAATGCACCTATAATCCAATATGCTGTCTTCATTGGCAGTATATTGTGCATTATTTATAGGTGTGTAAGTAGGACTGCTTTCTGGTTAGTATGCGCCGTAATTAAAAACATAAATAGCATTTGGCTCCATACAGTGAGTAATAAATTCTGGCTGCTATGTGTCTTCATATATATGAAGACACACAGATTAAAACCCACAGATGTTGCATTGCTGATGCATAGGAGCAGGGATTAACCTTTTACAGTACTTTCAAAAACTTTTTTCATTACTTTGTGTTTGTTTCCCCTGTTCTCCAGCTAAAGTTACCAGTTAGTGCTTTATTTCCTGACATGATTGTTGACAGAGGATAGTGTGAACAAACACGTTGGGTTGCTCAATTATCAAGCAACAATCATTAGTGCTCGACTAGACTAAAAACGACGTGTCTCATACACTACAGTCAGTGGTATGAATCCATTCACTCGCACACAATCGCCTTTAAAGTGTGGGATTTGTCACTGTCACCTGTATTTAAACAAGAATGGGTCAAACTTGAGCCAAATTCAAACCATATTATTGGAATAGGTAGACCACAACACACTTTGTGCACACGGTTAAGCACACACGCGTGTCGAGGTGTTACCTGAGTTTGAGGTGTTACCGGTGCAGCAGGAAATTGCTTTTCTACAGGTGATTTTGTTTTTCATTCCTTGTAAAGCAGCACTTTTGCTTCCCAAGTAATTCCAGTTTTATAGAGGGAACAGCGCGGAGTTGTTCATGCAAATTTAGCAAAACATTCTTAATACTTTTAGAGCTGAATGACCTCAGGGACAGAGAGGCTATTGTGTGTTGTCATATGTCATTAAACGCCACTAATTACTTTTTATGCCCCTATTAAAATGTATTATTATATTAAATGACTTACTGTAAGATGCTGGATAAGAACACTGTAATAACTAAAACGTTAATGTTGAGTGCATTTGTGCTTGGGGGACAGGAAGCAGAAACAATACTCCCTCTTATCTTGTGCCTCTGTGAAATACAGACACAAAGCCAACCCTGAAATAAATACACACGTATACACCTCTTAAAATGTCACAGTTTCACCTTCTAACACACTTCTGTTCTGTTCCTGGACGTTTTCCCGTGTGCCCACCAGCCCATCTCTGTTCAGAACAGAACAAGTGGGAGAAGTCTCCTAAAAGAATGCGGGGGGAAAGCCTGTCGACATTAACCTGCTTCCTATCAACCATCCTCAGCTCCTACACACTCACAAGCACACACTGCACACTGTCATATGTGTGTGTGTGTGTGTGTGTGTGTGTGTGTGTGTGTATTGTGCTCGCAGAGGCTGATTCAATGAAGTCTCTTCCTCTTATTGACAAAACTAAGCCATACACAGTTTTATTGAGTCTGTAGGGGGACTTGTACTCTGATAATTTACTGCCAGGAGCCTTTGTAGACAATGTGCGTCCCATCAATCAATAGTCATCCGTCATTCTCGCTGTGTATGAATGCAGCAGCCGAGACATTTATCGAAAGGGGGAAAGGTGTGTCCTTGCAAAACCAAATTATCTGATTGAAAATCTGATCATGTCGTTGCTCCGTCCACGAAAGTACATTTTCTTATTTAAGAAATATGAATGAATGAATCAATCAGTTTAATTTAAAGTATAGAGTCACCACGAGGCATGGTCCCAAATCAATTTACAATAGGATAAAATATGCAGCAGACAGAAAGAATAAGAAAAAATTAAAATAAAACAACCATTTTAAAAAAACATCAAAGTCAAAGGGGATGTTTGAATATGATAAATAATAACAATTGAAATAAAACTATCACATTAAAATCATGAGTGATGAGTCATTAGCTGCTGCCTCCATGGTCAAGTAAAGTGCTTCAGAATGCACGACTGCCAATGGCTGCTAGACAACTTGCCCCTAAAACTTTCTTACTGAACAAAATTAATTTCAGATATTTCCAGCTTCTTTCTTAAAATGCAAAATCAATTTTTATACAAGACATTGGGGTCTTCTTCATAACTTATTAAAAATCTTATTATGTGCTCCTCTGTGGCAAGTTTCACAGTTAACCAGCTCAAAAAGAAGTATATTGTGTAATGTCTATTTTATTTTTGAGTTTGATTGTTGCAGGCTATCAAGCAGTGGTTGCCGCTTGCTCTCCAGGCTTCCTTTTAGCCAAATTTTGGTTTCCATGCCCTGGTTACTTGCAGAGATGGTGGCGAGCTGCACTGTAAACACAAATCCACTTCAAAACTTCCCCTCAGAAACCCATGAGTGACATGATTTCCGCTTTGTCCCCAAGTATCTACAGTTTATGGGCTAAAATTCCAGGACGCAGAAATTACATTTCCTTCAGGCTCTCCATGTATTTCTCTGTAAATGAACCCCTGTAGAGTCCTAATCCCAACTTCTGGCTCCACGGTTCCAGAGTTTAAATAAATCTAGACCACTGTGACCGACCCGTGAGTGAGTCAGCGTGCTGGTAGCCAGATGGAATAACTCTCCCCGTCTGCAGTCTGCAACTACAGCAGCAACAGGAAACAAGATGACATGTAGACACGAAGAGATGGAGCAGGATTCACCTCAAAATGTAGAACTAAAATGTGGACTTTATCCTCACATGTAGTTTGGGTTTGATTAGTAGCAGTCAAAAACTATTTATGGTTGGAATGGTAATGGAGTAAGAAACAGTATGTAAAAGTATTCTTGCCTTTGTTTAAAAAGAGGAAAGTTTTGAAATGCAACAAAGATCCCAAGGCTGGAATCAAACCGGGGACGTTGTGGTTATATGACACGTGCTGTAACCATTCAGCTACCAAGGGATGCCATAAAGTTGTTTTATTAAGTCGTTGGAATAACAAATATTATCAACAAAGTGCAAATGGTTTTAAAAGTCTCCTACTTTCTGTTTGAATGACTCTGGTCTTGATGTCGTCCCACCCTGAAATTATTTTCTGTTTTCTTTGAGTGTTTCCTCTTTTTTTTTAGGTCTCTCAAAAACAAAGAAAATTAGCCTTTTTGTTGTGTCCTTGTGTTTGTGTACGTGCACGTGCATGAGCAAGTGTTTTTTTTTTTGGTTTTTTTTTAAGTGTCTGTGCGTGTGAGAGTGTGGTGATCACAGTCTGCCATTGTTGAGTAATGTCCAATTAAGGCCCACAGTGCGGCAGGTAATCTGGCTGGGGTGTGCGGAGGGAGACGAGGGAGGGGAGGGGGGGGATAAGTGGAGGCTTTGGCTTGGTGATGATTTGGGTTGATTATCTGCACTAATTGGGCCAGCCAAGTAGCGGAGCAGTGGTTGAAACCTGCAGTCTCACCTCTCATTAAAAAGATCTAATGATGAGTCTCCGGCTCTTCTGACCAGAGGAGCGGGTGGCCGTGTCGGTCGCTAGTTAGCGGGCTGTCCCTGAGGACACGCGGCCTAAAACAACCTACGCTGTTGTTACACTTTGGACACAGTTGCAGAGGTGGGAGTAGGATTGCTACAGTTAAGAAATTATCTGACAATATGTTGCTGTCAAGTGTTAAAAAGAATAGGGTACCATTTGTTGTTCTTGAAAACACAAAAGAATGCTTGAAAGGTAGGAGGTGTGGATTGTTAATGAATGCAGTCATCAGTCAAAATAGATTTTAGCTCTAAATCCAAATGCTTTTGCATGTACTAATTATTTTGAATGACACTGTTACTGATTGTTAGCTGCTTTTCCCTCCTACCTCGAAACAAGTAAACTCTGAAGAGGTTAAAAACATAGATTTCAGTTTGAGGTTAAACACAAAGATTTAGAAAACGTAAACACATGCAAACTAGTGTAAAGTTTTTAGGCCTTCTGCAGACCTTTGCCCCACATCTTGACAATGTTTTATAGTGGAGCTGCTTGTTTGCTTTGTTTTGTTTCTTACACCTTAAACTTGCCAAGATTAACCCGAGGATTTTACTGGAAAGCATCATTTCCACGCAGAGACTTGCGGATGTTACAAGCGATGGGACAGGAAACTAACAGCAACTGGAGGGTCCATGTGGTTGGATTAAGCTAATGGAAAACAGCGCACCATATGTGTGACTGAAGGATTTACACTGACATAATTGTTTCAAAGATGTTCTTCATGTTCAATATTTAGAGGGATGATATAAAATGCAACTGTCAGTCACATAACTGAGCCTGTAAACTGCCCCGAGGACCAAATACTTTTACAGTGAGCCAAACTGATAAGAAATGTGTTGAAAACTATTATTGACATTGTTTAGTTTTTCCTTCCTCTCTCATCCCTGCTTTTATTTAGCCTGTAAAACTAAATATTTCCCATGCTTTAATGTCTTAAGAATGCTGTTTATTTTGTGAGTGTGTGTGTGTGTGTGTGTGTTAATCATAAATGTCACTGTATGTGTGTGACTGCTTGTACTTCCACGATATATTTACGCAAGTTTGTGCCTGTGCTCATGAAATGTGTAGCTGTCCTGACTGTTAGGGACCGTATTTATGAGATGGAGCTTTATGCGCTCCATGTTACAAAGGGAGGAAATGAAACTTCCTCATGTCTCAGACAGTGTGCAGCATGTAGTCTGCTGCTCTAATCCCTCACCTGCTCCACATTACCAAATCCCTATTACCTGCAGCCCACCTAATCTTGGGATGTAGTTTCTGTCAGGTAGGATTAATAACACCCCACTGTGGCCTGAGTGTTTGAATCTGTGCGTATGTGTTTTGTATCTGTTTAAGTGTGTCCACTCGCCCCCCTACACACCCCACCCCCCCACTCCCCACTCCTCCTCCCCCTTCACCTCCCTTCTTTATTAACCACGTTGTAATTTATGGTTGTAGTTCATCGACGGACGGCTGGCCAAATTGAACGCAGGCCGCGGCTTCTCTGACGTGTTTGAAGAAGAGATCACAGAGGGGGGCTTCTGTGGAAGTGAGTAGTGCTAGACCTGTCTATCAATTAGCCACATTGTATTTATTTGCCATATTTTATGCGACAGGCTGCGGTTAGTGTGTCAAGCAAGATATAAAAGCAGTGCACAAAACAAGCACAAACCTTCAAAGCTATGAAAATGAAAAGAGCCTTTCACTGTCTAAATGAATTGTACATCACTCTAACAAATGAACGTACAAAAAGTTTACTAAATAAGTAATACATTAATTTAGAATGTGGTAAATTAAAGAGATGGGGAGCAATCAATACAGCATTGTATCCTGATAGTTTGTGCAGCAATATTTTATCAATACATAGACACCAAGCACATATTTTTCTTTATATAAAACATTAATATTTGCAAAAACAAATTAAACTTTTGGCAGCCTGATAGAAGAATAAAATCTGTTGCTTTTTCAGTCCACTTGATTCATTTTTCTGTTTTAAAAATGATTAAAGTGAGATGAATAGATGGAAAACTTTATCTTATCGATTAAACAGATGTTGACAATTTTCCTTTGGGGACATAAATGCAGTTGAAAAAAGGTTATAAATAACAATATATGCTATCTCAACACAGCATATCACAAACGTTTAAAATGATATTGTATTGTGACATAAGTATTGTGGTAAAATAACGTATCGTGAGGCGTCTGGTGCCTCCCACCCAGAGTAAATTATATACATGTATCATACTGTAGTGTTGAATGTTAAAACATTTTTGGTCTTGAAATTCTTATTGTTTGAGTCACGTTTTAGGGCTGTTGTTAAATTCCTCATGAACACACCTGTGACGACATAAGGCACTTTAAAAACAAATGCACAAACAAACTGTCTCTGGAAGAACGCAATTGATTAAAAACGACAAGTGACTCTGTAGTCGTCCTAAAATGCTGCTCCTCAAGGTGAATTGGTTAATTTTTTATACTTGACATCCATCTTGACTGTCATTTGTTGTAAAAAAAAATCTTTATTGGAGCTGATACAAAGGTTGCTTGTAAATCCGATCGCATGTGGCAAAAGAAGATTGACGAAAGAATTAGTAACGTTTTGGCAGGATTCAGTGGAGACTGTGTGAGCCACATCACAAGTTTCAAGTCCCACAGGAGCGCTCAGACAAATTATATCATGTTGATCAAAAACACTTCAGGTTTGAGTTGTATTTACATGACAAGACAAAAGAAACGACATCCAGATGTTGCAGCTAAATATCCGTCACATCATTTATTGTGAATTCTGATCCTGACCCAAACCCACACTGTCAGCTGCGATTCTGTTCTTTTCTCTTTCTAACGTTTGAGAGCCAATCCTGGATACCACAGAAAAAAATCTACCCTTTAAAACAGCCCTCCATTCTGTCCTCACAACTCCTTTATATCCAGTTACTCATACTTTTTACATTCTCAATAAATATTTTGCTTATTAATTATATAACAAAAGGGAGAGAAGAAGAAAACAAATATTTCCAAAGACTTCTAGCGCTACATTAATGTATGTTATACAATTTTTTATCAATCACATTGCCTGTTACTGTCACCATGTTTGGTCAACATTGAAATAATTTTGTCTACATTTTTTCAATTGCTCAATAACGTGCGAGTGTGTGCAGCTATGAGACTGTGTCACAGCGTAATATACATAGTTACCTTTGCTTTGCAATGTTAATACACCGCTATCGAGTGCAAAATGATTAATTCATATTCTCTGTGTTTTATACATCCCTCCAGGTAATTCAAGGTCTTACCAGCAATGGATGCACACTGTGAAGGTATTCACAGAATGTCCTGCATATCATACCTAAATGCTTTTATCTGTGGCTTTTTTAATGTTTCACTCATTTCATTCGCAAGTTATATTTAATTGAAGGTGTGATTGACACGACTCAGTGTTTGAAGTCCTGGTGTTGCCTTTGGAATGAAGGTGGTGGTGGGGGGGATCTGCCTGAATGTACAGACCCAGCTCGAGTGCAGTTTGGTGTGTGTGAAGCGGCGCGTGCAGCAGGACAGTGGAGACAGACAGGGAGGGAGACAGAAGTGATTTGACGTGACAAGACGTCCTCCGACATGACATGTTGATCTGGCAGCAAACACAGGCGTTACTCCGCTGAACCGACCCAAGAACATAGATCTCTCCCTCCTTCTTCATCTTCCTGTCTCTTTCCTCCTCTCCTTTTCTTCCCGTATCTCTCCGTCTCTTTATCTCCCTCCCTCCCTCGTTTCATCTCTGTCACAGCCCCCCCTCTGTCTCCCTCCCTCTTTCTCTGTCTCTTACTGAGTATCTCTCCCTCACCCTCCCTCTCTCCCCACGCCGTCAGCTAAGGCTGAATTAGTTCTCTAGAGTGCTCTTCAAAGGTTTGTTAAAGTTCACATTTCCTGACTGACAGGGATCTATAAGAGGGGCCTTCACCTCGGCCTCTCTCCTCCTCTCCCTCTGCCGACTTCTGAAACGCTGTCTGCCATTTACTCTGTTTAGCCGTTTAGCCGACGCTTTGTGCTTACACTAAAGACCAAACAGAGAAAAAGAGTGAGACGCCGAAGGAGAGATGCAGCAACTCTGAGAGCGAGAAAAGAAGACAGGCACAGAGAGATATTGGGTGCCATAATGTCAGTCTGCAGAACTCAAAGTAGAAATCAATCACGCACAGTCCCTTCCATCGCTGTTTTAGGCTGCTTCTAAATAAAAACCTCCTGAACGCTTTGAATCATGCAGTCTATCATGGCTCAGCGATACGATACTTTGCCTGGTGTCACCATTTGTACTGTGAAGTTGCATTACAATACTATTTACAGCTGCACAGGGAGTTTGGGTCGTGTTTGATATTGAAAATTACTCCTTTGTGAGTACTGTGGGAGTCCAGTGATGTGGTAGAAATAATTATCATGATATTGGTAAGGATATAATGCATCACAGTGTGTCAAATATCACATACAAAATCAAACTTATTGTTCAAGCATGCTCTGAGTCATTCATGGTGAAATTTTGATTTTATTATGTCAAAAGAAACTCGCCTATAATGCCTCTGAGTGACTTACTAATAATTTTCTGTGTCTGTTATTACAGAGAGGAGGAGCACTCATCAACACAGCTGTGACAAAAGTAAGTTCTCTTGCAAAAAAACGGTCAAATGAATTAATGCACTGTTTTATATGTACATAACTTGAAACATCAAGTCCTGAAAATCGCACTGAAACGCACCTCAGATGACATTTCGCAGGTTGTTTTGCGGAAATTAATCTGTGAATATATAATCATTTAAAAACTTGTCTGTTTTGGAATTGTCAGTGGAAGGACTGGAAGCACTGTTCATGATGTTTGATGAGCAGTACCATGTCGTTATGTGCTGTACAATAGGTGGTCAGGGTGCCCTTTCATGTTATCGCCTCCTGTTAGTGTGCGAGGCTCTCTTATCCAGCCTTTTGTCTCCGTGTTTTTGCCACAGGGATCAAAGCATTTCTTGATGTTACATGAAACCAGAACAGAATGTTAATGCAACATGTTTTGATTAGTAATCCGTGTGTGTGTGTGTGTGTGTGTGTGTGTGTGTGTGTGTGTGTGTGTGTTTGTGTGTTGTTTTTCCTCCTAGGCCAAGAGTCATGCCAAGAGGGGCATCCGGGACTTTAAGGGCAGACTCAAAGCGAGGGTGAGCAGCACGGACCTTCACACCTCTCAGACACACGCGCACACGCTTGTAGAAACACACACACACACACACACACACACACACACACACACACACACACACACATTCTGTTCTGAGGCACACAGATACAGTAGACACACACCCCCCTCATAGAAACAGACAGGAAGGCTGCTTTACATGGAGTGTGTGATTCTGACGCCGGGCCCTTTAATGACTGTTGAAGCCTGCTTAGCGCTTTGTTCAGGGCTGTACATTTTTAACCAACGCCCCTCTGGCTATGGCCTGTCATGTCATCCGAGCCCCGGCCCCTCTTTCTCTTTTATTGTCTGCATATTTCATCAGTGAGCCTGTGATTTCCTCAAAGCTAATGTAACGAGGTGTATGTTTCCATAAGCCTGATGGATTTGATAAGGCAATAGCAGTTTGATCTGTCAGTGGGAAACTGAGCAGAGAGGGCACTGATGATGAACATGAGGAGTACGCAGTGTTCTGCAGCATACGTGTGTGCGTGTGTGCATGTGTGTGTGTGCACAAACACACAGTACAGGCAAACAGAGGTGTTGAAATCTATTTGATTTGAAGTTAAACAGATTTTCCTGCACGTTCATAAATGAATTCACAAATACACAAATGAATTCAAGTTCTCACGATCACACTTAATCTGCAGTGCATTTATGTTGCTGCCAGCCACAGATGTCTACACAGAGACCTCAGTGCACAAACATATTGAAATTAAGCTAATCACTGATGGTTACCTTGAATTTAATTGTTATAACCTTGTAAAGGATGTTTTAAAGGGTACGGCTGGTGATATTTAACATATCTACTGTTATTAAAAAGTCCCATGAAAAGACCAAAACCAACAATACGTTGCTACCTCTCCCGACTTCAATACCATGTCAGTGGCTCTTAGATCCAAACTAACTTGTTCCTGTTGAAGAGTTCAATCTGTAAAGGCAGGTCATGTGTACACACTCTAAAATACTGCATTTGTAAGGGACTATTTTCAGCCATGAGTATTCACAGTAACAAGGTAAACAGTGCCCGTGTTCATCGTAACGAAGGAACACGATATGTCACTGATGCGTTTATTAGTTTTTGAACAGTACCTTTAGATCTATGGCACAGATGAATTAGCGATACCAGACTATAAATACACAATATTTGTTAGTAGGATCAATTAAACATCTCATGGTGTTTGTTGGCAGTAAAAAAATACAGAGTTTCTCCAGACTGATCCTTAACTTTTACAAATGTCACTGAGAAATAGCAACAAACTGGACAAAGAGCATCACTGCTTTAGTCGAGTAATCTCTTTCAGTCTTTCACTTGAAATGCATTACCTTAAACGAGGGAGTAACACATCGAATGTGTTGTGATTTACTCATTTTACAACACAAATCATTTGAGATTTACATTCATCATTTCTCTCTCAGGAAGAAGAAGAAGAGGGGATGATGGTCTGCGCGGGGTCTCCCACCAGCACCAAGAGCCTGTCTCCAAGGAGACTGCAGAAGATGAGACGGGTATGACACACACACAGATGCACATCAGTAAATGAGTTAACTACATGTTCACTGACTGATCACACCAGAGCTCAGCTTTCACTTGACCGACATGGATGCAGTCTTCCACTTCTGTGCTCTTTCCGTCCACTTCTCGCTCTCATTTCTTTATTTCTTCCTCTCTCCATCCTCGCGCTCTGTTTTTTTTTTTTTTTTTTGTATCTCCATCCCTCCTCCTCTGTTTCTCTCCCTCTCTGTCTCTGTCTCTTTCTCTCCCCACTTTCTCTGTCTTGTAACAGCTCTTGGAAGTACAGTAGTTTGTCAGGGTGCCAAATGTAATGATAAGCATTTTTTTTTCTCACAACGTATCATGTTGTACATTCAGTATTTTCCTCTGAACAGCGCGGACAGTAGAAGCAACTCATCTGCTGGTCAGCATTTCCTCTGAAGAATTTGCTTGTGCACCATAAGTGGATTGCACATGTTTTTTTTCTTTGTTGTGTGCAGAGCTGGCATACAATGTGCAAGCACATGCACACTCACAAAATACACATTCATCAATAAATGTATCATCAGAGGGAAAAAAATGTTAGAAAATGATAAGACACTGTAGTGTAAATGGAAACGTGCACATATAGTTTTTGGTGTAGGAATATAAGTTTATTGTAATTTAAATTGTACAGTATTAAACACATGCATACAGCCTCGGGTTATGAGTTATATCTCCTATCTTATATCTATACCTCTGTTCTCAGCTGCAGCTTTTCCACTTCTTATTGCTAAATAAAAAAAAACACCAAGTGGACTCCCAATTCTGTCTTAAAAAAAAAAATACAAAAAAACATGCCTGCATGCACACACTGACATTTTGGTCACAGTCATGTAAGAGTGTGATTAGGAGAGGTTGTGCTGTCTCTAATTAGCGTTGTGTTTCCTGTGTGTGTGATGAGGCTGGAAAGTCTTAGCGCAGAGGAAGGTGTGACGGCCGGGGAGAGGAGAGGAACGGCAATTAGGGCTTTTCTAAAGGCCTCCTCGGACACCCTCCCCCCCAGCTAGCGCACACACAAAGACGGGCCCAACCCAGCACACACACAGATTAACAGTTAACATGCAATTGATGTGCGCACACACCCACAAACACGCATGCACGCCACATTCAGGATATATACACACGCTCACACCCCTGTCCCTGCCACTGAGGCCTGTTCATTGCCACAATAACGGGTCCCCGGAGACCGCTGGAGGAGGGACACACAGGACACAGGGTAGCATGTCCCACAGCTCTGCTTTTGTGATTGTTTGTGTTTATATATATCTATATATAATTCATTAGCTTCTCTTAAATGCTCTTCCAATTCTTCTCTGTTCACATTGCCCATCTTAGCATTACTTCCAAACCCAGGTATATTAGTATATTACCCGGACCTCAACACATTAAAGACACAAACCCCAGGAGGAGAGTGCACTCTGACATCTCAGGATTTTTTTCCTTGTCAACTGAAACTAAGACTGAAAATTGAGAAGCCCAAGAAAGCCTTGATAATTTATGGCCTGTCAGTGTGCAGTAACCCCTGAAAGATTGAAACTCTTCACAACAGTATATTTTTACTGGAAATAGTTGCTTCCCTCAGTGTTTTGTTGTTAGCTTGGTTTATATTTATATCCATATTAAAGCGCATTACTTGGAAACTCAAAATGGAAGCTGAAAAAAGAACTAATTCTCAGACAAAAAGTTTTTTATATCCAGTTCAGAAAAAAAATTTTTTTTTCCCTTGTTTGTTTATTCAAGGCTACTGGAAAATGATTCAGCTAGTACATACTGAAATAAAGACTCTTTTTAGGTGTTTTTCTTATTCTTATAGCTACACTGTATGGTAGCCATTTATTTACTGTTTAAAGCACACCAGATTTACATTTTAGTCAGTTCAAAAGCATGTTGGAGGAATACACATCTATTGTTCTTGCTCTCTCTTATCTCTCTGTCTCTCACCTTTCTATCTGTGTTTTACTTTATATTGCTTCCTATGAAATCTTGATACCATGCTCTGCCTGCAACTGTCTTGACCAGGTGTTCCTTGCACAAGAAATTGCTCTCAGTGGGACTAACCTGGTTAAATAAAGGTTAAGTAAAAAGCAAAAAAAGGAAACATGCCTTTATCCTTATACTTTCTCTCTTCTGGAGCCCACAGACACCTAAAGCAGTACCTAGTTGTATTTCTAACTCTTCCTTAATTGAAATATGTCCCTCTCTGTCCTGTCTTTGTCCACACAGTCTCAACATTGCAATGACAGGCTTTAGTTTTCAATCCTAAAATGTTATTTTGCTGAAATAGAATAAGAAAATCTCACTTTCTTGAATTGACATTGTTCCCCGTTTATGTCAGTGATGGCAGACTAATTATTAGAAACACCTTTCAGTGTAACACTTCAACACAGCACAACAACAGCTCCAAAAATGTCCATCAAGTTGATTCAGCACTTCTCTAAAACAGTTCAACAAAAACTCACCATTATAACCCTCATAAAGATAGTAATCTGCTGTAGGTGTACCTAATAAACTGGCTATTGAGTGTACATCAAAGCTAGGACAATGTTTCTGCTTACTGAACAATATTCATGCCTTATCAAAAGCAGCCAACTTCATTGATATAAGATATTCATATTTACTCCCCTTGAAGACTTTTGCATTGTGTCCTTACAGTACATAAACTAACAGCCTTTGTCCTTTCCACGTGTCCACACCTCTGACCGAGTGACCGCTAAAGCCTCATTCACCTGCTAATATAAATTCAGAAACATGCTGTCATCTGGCGCTCCAAAAAATGTGATCTGATTAAAGACATTCCATCTTCCTGTATGAAAGAAGAAAGCTGATACATTTTTATCATTCATCATCTTCTTTTTTTTTGTCGTCTTGTAAACCCCTCTATGTCTGTCCTTGAAATGAAATGAATGATCCTGGAGAAGCTTCCTTTAATTAATCATAGCAAAAATAATCAGAGTTATGAAATTCATATTCCATTTGATCAGCCAACACATGTACCAAAGTAAAAAGTGCTGCTGTCATTTGCGTACATATTTCAGCCGTTATCTGGCAATGTGGGTGATGCACAGTGTTGGGTGAGCTTGTTGATTAAGAATGTAGGAGTAATCCTTTCGTTTGACAAAAACAAGACTGAATTGGACCGCTGACTTCTTGTCTGATACAACAAACAGCAACCATTGTTCTGGCTCCTGTATGGTTTGGTGTGTGTGTGTTTGTTTTTGTTTTTTTAGATTCTGTATATCTGGTTTGTGTGTGTGTTTTATGTGGTGTTGTGCTGTAAGCATCTGCAAACAGAGTGTGTGTCTGTACCTCAGCCCTTTTGTACACGAGCATGTATTTGATTGTGTGTACTGTATGTCGCACAAACACGCATGCATTTAGCAGTTTGCCTCAGGTTGGAGACAACAGAATGACAGCTGTTAAGAGAGCAGAGGAGCGTAGAGGTTGGGACAGTGTTGTGGACAATGACTGCCAGCAGGCTTGTGGCCGGGCTCAGCCCCAGGCTCTGGACTCTTCACCTGGCGAGGCAGGAGAGATGCCAGCCTGGAAAACCACCACATAGCCCAGGGTGGAGGGGAAACAGGGAGCTGACAGAGATGTAAAGCAGAGGAACAAAGTCACACCGATACTTCAGTGTGTACACGCTGCAGTGTGTGTATGCATGGGTGGATGTGTTTGTGGGGAGACAGCTTCTTGTGTTCATGGCCAGTGGACACATATGTGCGCTGTACACATGACTTGTGAAGTGTCTGTGATGTAACGTGTACACTTGTGTGGTTATGATTTAAGGATCATTTGTCTCTGAGTTCAAACATGCTTCTGCTAATATGTATTTTTAGTGCAGTAACACTTAAGTTGAAGTATTGCTCATAAAGCATCACATAGACAATGTGTGTGCATTATGTTCACATGATTGAAAATGCTATAGTATGAACAATATGCAAAAGCAATACTTTCTGGGTAAACAGAATAGCTAATAACTATTTCACAGCCTATTCTTGTGCTGTAGATTATAGAGCATGCAGTTTGTGTGTGTTATAACTCATAATAATGAATTTTATGACGTAATTGTAAATGGAAAATAGCTCAAATACGCTCATAGTATTCTTGCAAGATTAATATTGTGGATAAATATTGTTAGACGAATAGTTAGGATGCATTACGGTGAACTTTAAGTACAGTGGCTCTGTCCATCTGTGTGTTTGTGTGTCTACACGGTTATTTGTATGCGTTTGTAGTCTCCACTTCGTTTAGTTTCTCCCCACTTCAGAGACCGACCGGCTTCCTCGCTGAAACCAAAGTGCCATCTCCTGGCAGCTTCAAAGTACTGCACTGCGCCCATTCACAGAAAGACAACTGGTGATTTTTTTTTTACTGGATGAGTTTAGTTTCGTCTAACAGAATGAGCATAATGCACATTTTCCTTCTTTTATATGGCTTCGTTTTTAAGCGAAAGGGAAGTGGGCTTTCAGCAACAGCCAGTTGGACAGACGAGCAGTGGATCTTGCCTCAAACGCTATTTTTTTTTATTTATTTTTTTTTGCATGTGTTTTTTTTTTTTTGTTTTTTTTTTTTGAGTGAGCAGCTCTTAAACAGACTTGGCCGTACTTCTGCAAAGGCTCTGCTTCTCCCCAAGGTTTGTTTGCATTTTACCGGCATCTCTTTACATACACTGCCAAGCTGTGAGATCAGTGCCCACTCAGAAATACCATATGAAATGTATAATGTAAGACTGGCTATTAAAGTCCGCTAGGCGTTTGGCCCTGTCACAGAGAGGCATAGTTGTTCCGCATAACTGGTCATGCAGGGAAGGAAGGCAAGAGGAGGGGAAAGTTTGTTTCTCCAAATGCAGCTACTAAAATGGATGGTGATGACTATTTTCCCCTCATAACCACAGAAATGAAATGTAATTTGTTATATCAAATCCGAGGCCCCTTAGATGTATTTCATACCTTTGCTTATTGCATTAGGAGTGAAGGCCAGGGCATGAAGGGTTAGAGTGAAGGATAAGTTAGTCATGTTTACGATTGCACCCTCATTTGCTCACAATCCATGACTGTAAAGGCTCGTGAGTGGATGTGTATTTGTTGCTTTTTATGTCTGAATCCTGAGCCGGTGCTAATCAGGATTCTTTCACTTCCTTCGCCAGGTACTCGGGAACTTGGATCAAAGTAAAAAAGATTACAAAATAATATAAAAATAATTAAGAAGCGTTTCCCTCAGGGTAAAGGATGTCAAATCTTAGCCTTGATTTGAGCAACAAGAGGATTTTCTTCCTCGTTCCAAAATACTGGAGCTAGTTTTACCGAAACAACCTGACCACTTTTATTATTTTCCATGACTTCTCCTCCTCTGCTGTGTCTCCTCCTGACTCCTTCGCTCTCCCTGCGATCTGTGCAGTCTCACTCGTGGCGACGTGGTGGAGAGGAAGGGGAAGCGAGAGGCAGACAGACAGAAACGGTGACATCTGTCACTGACAGCAGAGTGATGGAGGGAGAAAATCGGAGACAGGGAGGCATGGAGGGGAGAATCACTTTTTCATTTCCACCTTTCAGCTTCCCATTAGCCGACAGCGAGAAGCTAATGAAGGAGCAGTATGATAATCTGTTGTTCTGCTATTTCATGCTTCCCCCCTGTCCTGTCAGGCCTGGGGAGGTACGGGATTGTGGCAGAGCTGTCGCAGCTTCAACACGGGACCTGTTTGCACTGGTTGAGAATATCTCATTGTGAATGTCTAAATTTGAACAGTCTATATTTTTTTTATTGTTGTTTATTCTGCATTGACATTTAATTTTAGATCTCAGACTTAACTGATGCTGCTGATTTTGACAGCTTTTGAGGAGCTGCAATATTATGTTGAGTAAGTGACTGACAAAAGCATATTTTGTATCTCACATTACCAGTAAAATGGACGGAATATGTCAGCCATTAAAAGAAAAAAATCCTTCTGTCGTAAAATGCTTGGTTGTTGTAAATAGTTTAATCTTAACTGCCGCACTAAAGGGTCACAGTGAAGAGAGGGAATGACAAATTGATAAAGCCGTGAAGTGAGGTACCATCCAGTTACTGCTCCCTATGGAACTTCCTTTTGTAGACGGCACCGACGCTGTAACAGAGATCAGAGGGCCAGGCTTCATGACCTGTGTCTGGTTGTGTTTGGGTTCACCTTGCTTTAATAAACACCTAGACACAGAGAGGGGCCCCCGCTTCCCTAAACACAGCCCCCTTGCGCAAACGCACAGTCTAAATAACTGCACGCGTCGTGAACACACAGCGTCACGTGTTTGCAGCGTTTGTGTGTAAGCGTTTCCGTCCAAACCCCACCCTCCTCAAGTGTCTCACAGGTGCATCTCCGCTCTGCTGGCCCGCTTTGGCTGGCTGGCATGTCGGCCTGGCCCCAGATTTACTGCCCTGACACAGGAATCCATTAAAGGCTGTTTAGGGATCCCAGGCCTGAGCCCCTCTGAAATTTCTTTCATTATAGCTCCAAGCTACCATGGAAGGGGAGCGGCTAGGCCAATCAGCAGTGCCACCACATGTGTTCGTGTTTAGCCCGATGGCTGAGAGGCTTAAGTGGCTACTGCACACATCTCCTCCGCTGACTTTTATGGAGAAAATGGCACTTTAACTCTTTGTGGGGTTTTTTGTAATAGTGTGCGTATGTGACTGAGTGTGTGTATACGTGGGTGTGTATGTCTCCCCTGGCCGAACACAGGGCCCTAAATGAGGCCAGGCCAGCCACACGTGACATTCCGCCTGTCTGGCTGGCACTGTGTCGGCTAATCAAGACCGGCTTGGTTCACGGTTTCAATACTTACCCCCTCCTCCCCCCATTCCCATCATTCTTTGGGGCTTTGAGGAATCTTTCCTCACCTCTCGATATTTCCTTCCTTCCCTTTTTCATTAGCTCCCTTCCTCCTCCTTTTGCCCTTGTGTTCAGTTTTTCTTTTGCCTTTCATATTAAGTGCTTCTTGCTGTTACTCACCTTCGTGTTTCTGATTTTCCCCGCAACACAACCACAACACACGCACACAAACACTACAGTCTTCACTCCTTAAACACACCCCCTGTGCTCTGCTCACTTTTAGGGTTGTAAAGAGGCTTTTTCTCAGTGTTTGGGCTTTGATAATGTGGCTAACGTGAGTTTACAGAGAGAAAAGCTGAGAAGTCAGAGAGGTGGAGCTTAGCCCATATTAAAATAAAACAGGGAAAACATTGCAGTGCCCTGCAATGCTAACTGTACCCCATGAGTGCTTATGTGTGTGTACAAAAACACACAATACTGAAGGACAATTTGAGATATATCACCAAAAGAGCAGGCACAGGAGGTGTGCAGCGATATGTAAGAAGGTAAATGGGCAAAATGGAAAGAGTGTAAATTAGAAAGTGAGAGATAGTGTTAACATAAGCGAACGTGCAGTGAGAGAGGAACATGTGCGTCGTAGTGGAAGGCATGTTAATAAGTGGCCTGGGGCAGATTCGGGCTCCCATGGGGAGAGTCCTGCCCTGCTCCGTAAAGCTTCTGTCTCTTCTTTAACCCGCCCATTAAATATGGTACACAGGTGGCTTATTAAACCCTCTTTGTCAGACAACTACAGTACACACCGATCATTCAACACTCTGCAATGACAAATACGATCACATGCACCAGTGTCCTAATGCAAATGATTAATGCACTCGCCCATATCTCAACTCACCATGCGTACATAGCTTTTAGTTCACACATAATGCTGAGTTTGATAAAACACTGCAGGGGAGTTTAAAGATTTTTATCCCTAGACCCAAATTTGACAAATTTAGTCTCAACCCTAAGGGTCCAGGCTCATTAAAACAAGCTGGTAATCCAGTCTTATGGGGACCCACCAGACACAGGCCTGCATCTTTTCTCTATCATGTTCCAGCTCATAGCTTTATGAAAAGCTGTACATTAGCACAACACCATATTCTGTCTAGACTCCATGCTTTGTTTCTTTAAGCTGAGAGCCCCCCCTGGGTCCACTTTTATTGTTTTATCATGTTATGCTTTGTGTCTAACAACATCCACTTGCTGTGTTGTTCTCATTAACAGCAAAACTTCAACAAGTATCCCATGAGCATGGGCCCTCGGGATCTCGGCTACGGGCTCGATGATGATGATCTGGACAATGCGAGCAAGTAAGTACTCCTATTTTTATGATCACAACATTTTGGGACTGAAGCCGTTTTCATGTCGTTTCAAGTATGTATGTCACGTATGTCGAGATGTTAGAACTTTTTACAGGCTGACTGATTCGTTTTATGAAGGAAAAGTTGATGGCAGGTTGAAAGTTGCTTTTCCAAGCAGATGCATTCTTTCTTTTTTACTCATGATTATACTGCCCCCAAGTGGACATATTTAGTAACAGCACATATTCACAAACATGACTCATGCACTGTAACGACTTCTTTTCAAGGAAACTGGTTGTAGCAGTGTAATTGTTGACTTGATCACTGTGATATTCGCAATAATACAAAACATACATTAAGAGTTATGTTTAGAAATTCTCACCTCTTCTTGCCTCTGTCTCAGGATCTCATCAGAGGACAGCGGGGATGTCCCTTCATACATTGAGGACAGCGACGACTCCTACTCACTAGAGCTCGACATCGACTGCGCCCACTCAGGCCAGATGAACCTGCTGGAGGAAATCCTAGACTCTCTGACCACCACCACAGTGGAGCAAGGCAAACTCAGTGCTGCCAAGAGCCTGGACTTCTTCAGGTCCATGGATGATTTGGACTACAAGGCTCCGGTATGCAAGATAGACTGAGGAAGACTAGATTATTAGAAGGCCTGTCATTGGTTAGAAGTTCAGGAGGGCAGGGTGGTGTGACAGAAAGAGTATACATTGATAGGTGTAGGACTGTGCCCAGATATGTGAAGATACATTGGTTGGTCGGGAATAGATTTGTGTACAGACAGACAATCAGGAAGTCTGCATCTTTATGTCTTATTTAGAAATGTCCATGAAAACAAAACTGAATTTTGTTTCAGTGATTTTTATGCACAGCATATCTACAGATATTAACCCTTTCAGTCCTTGGACCCCATTTATCTACCTCTCAAAGTCTCGTATTCTTTCTCAGAAAAAAATTACTAAAATGCATTTTTATCACAATTCGTAAGGTATCAGATCTGGAAACAGAACTTGGTGGTCCAATTAATCAGAAGGAAGCGTGCCTCTTTTGCTTGCTCGCCTAGCACCACTGAGCTAGCTAACACTACAGCTCAGCCGAGGAGGACATTACACCATTACGTGTTTACATCCCTAGCTTTCAAGAACACAAGCCTCTCATCCATGAGTAGATGCACACTTCCTTCTGCGCAGTGATACGGTTGACTGGTGTATGGACTATCTCTAAAAACCAGGTCATTATTTCTGGAAATAGACATTGCTGTTGAGTTTTTGAAATATATTTTTTTGCCGCTTTGAGCACCACAATCCGAGTGCCATCTAGTTCTATCATATTTAAGAGATGGCAGACATCTATACGGCCGATATCTCCAACACTAAGCAACTCACACCAAAACAATCTAGACTGATAAATAGCACTACAGGTGAGAGTAAGATATGTATTTTTGATTTTGGGGTGAACTGCGCTAATAAACAGTGTTCAGAATGATGGCATTAAGAGACACAGGCAATTCCGTTTTCCTTGACAGACTTTAGATACCAGATATTTGATGACACCTGGGTGCCTTCATGAAGGAATTTCTTTAATGGTATTCCCGTGTTTCCTCTGTTCCAGAGCAAGCCCACACCTTCAAGTGAATCTAAACCTTCAGATGAGGGTGGCTGTGGTGGAGGCGGGGATCAGGGAGGCTGGAATTTGGGCCAGGATGACAGTGCGGTCCATGGAAAACACCTTCCCCCATCCCCACGCAGGCAGCCCAACAAGGTCAGCATGAAGGTGTCAAAGAAACCTGCCGCAGCTCCCACAGTGCCCATCATCACAGCTTCATCCCCGGCCAAGGAGGCTGATATCTCCAGCTCACATCAGCTCAACTCTGACCCTCACCCTCTACCTCCAGGGCGACAACCAGGAGACCGTTACTCCTACTCGCCCTTACTGTCCCACAGAGTTACACCTACACCACCATCTCCCGCTCTCTCTCACACCTACAGTTCTCCAGCTCCCGCTTCTGCCCCGAACTATTCTCCTCCAGCGGGCCGGCCTCGGACCATCTCAGACCCCCAAGGCAACACAGAGCCTCCTCAGGCCCCCCAGAACCACACTGCCTCCACCAGCATCCTGCGGAGGAAGGTGCTGTCCAAGGAGACAGTGAGGCACTACCAGGAAAAGGCCCTCCAGCGGCAGGGCAGCAAGGGCCACCACGAGGGTCAGGGGAGCCCGCCGAGGAACAGCCAGTCAGCTATGCAGGTCCCTTGGGAAAAAGAGGTGTCCAAGGAGGGGCTCCTGGGGCTGGGCCTGTGCCTGGGTCAGGGTAAAGGCTCGGGGGCGGCTGTGGTGCAGGATCAAGGCCTCCTGGAGGAGATTGAGTCCATGTGTTGTCTCGGCTCGGTCCTCCACACCAGCCTGCAGCTCTCACAGGTTCACTGCAACAACAGTCACCACCAGGTTCAGAGCAAAGCCGCAGAGGAGTCGTAGGGACGCCAACGACTCGGTGTCTACTGAAATCTATTCACTGTAGATCTTCTATTACAACTAGCCACAGTCTCAGAGAACATCATCTTTTTTATCTGAACACTCAGTTATCAGGAAACATGAACAAATTTGATGTTGTAACGGCAGACACAAACAGAGAGTTACAGCCTTTAGAGCAAGACACAGGGAGAGAAGGATGGGTGCACCGCAGAGCTCTCCATCGTTTAAAGATTTCTGTGTAAAATAGAGCCCCAAAAAAAATTATTTTCTTAAGACAAGTGAAAAAATCTGCCTGTGTAGTAAGAATATTTCGACCTGTTTCCAATACACATAAACTTATTTCTTGATTAGTAAGAATTTTGAAAATAACAGCTCTACATAGTTTTAAAAAAAGCATTTGAAATACACTGATTTGCAATGGAAACAAAAAAGTCGTGTTGATATTTGTGGTGTGTTTTTGGAGCACAGAGGGATTATTCATTTGTCTTAAGAAAATTGAACATTATAAACTCAATAACAAAGTTACAAAAAGCATCAGACACTTGATAAGGAGGTATTTTTACTGCTCATCGTAGTATGTCTGTCTGTGATCATCTAAATTTATAAACAACATGTTGTATTTTTCATCTTTTAACATATTCACAATGTAAAATTTGAAAAAAAGAAGACTCAAGAATTACATTTTGGGTTAAATGTTGGTAGCCAATAGGTTATTTTCACTTAAAGGAACTTAGAAAAGGCTCAGTACTTTGTGAGGATCAAGAAGGGATGATATCTCCTCAACACATCATTATGACTTTTAACCACGTGTTCCAAACATTTCAAATTAAATTTGCACTTGTAGAATAACAAATGTACTCAGTCTTCACCACCTGGTACTAAAATCTTTTGAGCAAAAACAGCAAAGTGAGACACTCGGGCCTTTAAAGCTACTCATACACTGTGTAATATAAATGTTGTATTATTATCACCATGCCTTAAGTGGACATGTGATTTGTTTTTGATACTCTGGTGTCTTAATCTACAGATACCACAACAGGTACTTTGTGATCAGAATCTCTGATAGTCTGCGATCTTAAATGCAACAGTTAATAGAGTAATTAATATATTATGATGTGCTTTAAGCTGCTGTTTTTAAATAGCATTCCAGATAACGAGATGTGCATGTAGAAACCTCTCTCTGTCTCTGTCCTCTTCCCGTGCTCCTCCTTCGGGACGCTCCTGTCACTCTGAAGAGAAGCGAAGACAGTTAAAAGTTAAAGTGGACAATCTGGAAAAAGTCAATCCTCCATGTCCTTTTTCTTTTCCTTTCTCCACCATCATCACTCTTACCCTCATGTTGTCTCTTGTCATTTCTGCCTTTGAGTTGTTTGAGCACATCTGACCTTCACACTCGACCTTAAAAATGGTGGCCAGTTGTTGCAGAGAGCTAACGTGGAATTGAGTGGATGTGGAAGAGTTGTACTTTAAAGGATAAGGCTGGTGATACGCTACGTTTTCCTATAATCCTATGAAACAGTGCATTAAACCCATTTGATCCTACTGAAGATACAAAAATGGGTCACAAATATATGGTTTCAGTTTTAAAAAAGATTCAGTAGTTTTGTAAAACAGCTCAGATTCGTAGATGTTACTCAAACAGGAGTAAAAGATGCAATTTTTGGGGACAGCTTCCCTGTTTGTAGGACAAAATATACAGTATCACCAGACTTATCACATAACTCAGTCTGTCTTTCTGTCTGTCTTCCTTTCTTTGCTCACAGGAGGAAATGCAATCTCTGTCCTTTAAGGTCCGAGTCACACACTGTAACGTAAAGCAGTGGTTGATGATTGTACTGTAATGAAGCAATACGGTTCTCCTCCGAGAGTAGCTGCATGGATGTAATGTGTACAGAGTCTAAAGTATTTCTTTAACAGACTCTCCTGTGGAGAGAAATGCCGCGTCCAGAGATTGTGGGTTCCCATCATTCTCTGCGTCGCCACAAACCCGGGGAAAAGAAGAAAAAGCTTTTTCATGTGCTTGTGTTGGGATTATTACATTTATGGTTCGTTGTTCTTATGATTTATGCCAGACGCCAGTCGGTGTGGCAGTTTAATAGCAGCTATTTCTCCGCTTTTTGAGTGCTGCTCTGCGTTAACGATTTGCTCATAAAGTCTTTGGCGTGCTTCTAAAAGCCCAGGAATCAGTCCTAGTAATTCCAAAAAGGAGGAGGGAAAAGAAAACCTCCAGAACAAACTCTGCACTGGCCTTAGTCATTGTAAACACTTTAAAAAAACATACTATGCAAATATTTAAAATGATCAAAAATAGGTCAGTTTTCTTTAACAGAAATTATAATGCACAATTCAACTTGAAAAATAATCACAATCAATCTAGTTTCTAGTGGGAGTACGTCTCATGGGTCCCTAAATAAATAAATAAAGTCTATTTAAGTGTGTGTGAGCTGAGGTGTGTCAGCGACAGAATGGTGTGTGCCTTATACAGTCAGAGTACACTCACAACAAGGTACAGTATTATAGAAAGGAGGTGTATGCAATGTTTTCAGACCACCTTAAATCACTGTCAGGACCACTGAGCATTATGGTATTTATATGATAAACAGACCTTGGTCCTTAGAAACTGACCTGAAATGAACTTGGGTACTAGCGTTGTTTTTATAGCTGTTTTGTTGTTCAGTTTCGGCTGCAGTCCAGCTGGAGTTACTCAGTGTTTTTCGTTGCCGCGGTGGTCGGTGGGAATCTTCCTGCCTGTATTTAATAGCAGATCTTTGAACTCCTCCGAGTTATTTTTTTGTAAATCAAGTTCTCTCTTTGGTTGTCCTATTAGGTGATTCCTTGTATAGTTAGTGCTCCTTTTGTTTTTTCTCTCTCTTTTTAAACACTCATTCTGAGCTAACTGCATTTAAAGACTCAGCGGAGTTTCTCTAGTTGATTTCATAATGATGAAAAATTATTTTCAACTGAATAGACGTGTATTTTTGCTGGCTTGAGTTTATTTTACATGGATAATATATGATCGGTGTTACATGTTGTAAAGAGAGAAAAAAAGATACCTTATATTTGAATGTTTTAGATTTTATTTTTGGAAGAAGAAAAAAATAGAGAGAATATTAACAAATGTCCCATGTAGCCGTTCATGTTCAGAAGCATTTGACACCTTCTAATCAAAATAATCAGAGACTGACGCTTGCTCGTACACGGTACAATGCTTACTGTCGTATTTGCATGTATGTACCTGTATGTGTTGTATGCTATGATGTTTTTAATTTTATGTTTAGTTTTGTGATCTATTCTGTTGGTATTAATTATTATTTCAGTATTTAGCGCTTCCATCAAATCGAGAACGATGGAAATAACATCAGGTCTCGCACGATACACTCATTCTGCCTTGCATTGGGTATTGTAGGGTTAAATGTCATCTGCCTTGCATTTAATGTAGAAGAAAACATTTCTACTTTGGTTACTGGCCACTGTAAATCTAACCGTAGGGGTGTGTGGGAAGAAATACAAAGAAATGATTGTCAGGGGGTTTGCATTTCAGTGTCTGCAGGCTTAGGAGTACTCTGCTAAATTTTGAGTGTAAAGTAATCAATAAATATGTCATATAATTGTCCTGAAGTTACACATTTGGAGTGAGCGGTAGGTGACAGGTTATGTAGCAGACAGAGGTACTATGGAGTGAGAAAGATATTAACATCACTTCCCTTTAACCACACATTAAACAGATTTTCAGTGTAGTGACAACTTTGGACGAGTTACTGTAAGCAACTTTATTTCTCAGTCTCTCTTCTGGGTATTGTGATGATGAATAATTCTTCGGTATGCCATTTACTGATTTTCTAACTCTGTGCACACTTGCATGTTCTCTTTGCAGAGAATACAACTGTCTTAAACAGCTGAGGTCAATCTAACAGTAACGTGCTATTGATGAGTAACTTGGTACAACTGCACACAATGTATGCACTGTGAACTGAAAATAAATTATACTGTTTCATGCTTATGCATCTCTGGACTTATTCTTTACACCAAAAATCTGTGTTATCAGAGTGGAAGGAAACATTGTATTTTACAGTCTGAGTCGTACTGTTTATTGTGTATTCACAGTTCACAGCAGCACACGGAGAGGGCTGGTTTATTACATAGTACAGTGTAAGTGTGTGTGTCTGTGCATTGGCTTATTGATTATAGCAAACTAAAGTAAAAACACCAATCCTCTCTCACAGTAGCACCAGACTGTTCCTAAATAGACCTGTAATATATTTAGTCCACATACAATAAATAAACACAAATAAATTCACTTTAATCAACCGGTACGTTCTCTATGTACAGTTGGCAACAATTAAAGGTAGAAATGAAATTCACAGTTTAAAACATAATAAAATCATAGTTATGATATATACACATACACAGTAATTGGCACTGCAGTCAAGACAGTGTCTGTTTCTAACAACATACATGGCAGCCTTGAAGAAACTATTCCTGACTAGTGCAGCTTATCGTACATTATTCTGTCTGTGAGGAGCTACCGTACTTGCAGTAGAAATGTTCACTGAAAAATAAATCAAAACTGGCAGCAGGACTCAGCGTATAGACATGGATTACACAGAGATTTGAAAGGTGTTTTCAAGTATCAGATACAGATATTGGTGTGATGTTCTATATTTTTCTTATTGTCAACAGATCCCATGAAAAGACCAAAACAACACAAAATTGATTCTAACAAATATTATCTGTGCAGCCAAAGCCTACAGCTTGTTCCGCTGTGCCTTAGAGCTCCATTATTCTCCAAAAACTGTTGAAAATCCATCAGTGAGCCACCGTTACACAGGTTCCTTCAATAATTCTGGCTATTATAGTTTGGTTTACCATCCCGTTGCAGCAAAATACATTTAAAAAGTGCATTAATATGCACCTGAAAATAGTCCCAAACGAATGCACTATTTATCCTGTTTTAATCAAATTAAATTAAAAGAAATTATTGAGCCTCTTTTTCTTTTCTCTGTCTTCTTTAGAAACAGAGCCTTTGCAAGGCTGGAATATATTCTAAATAAAAAATAAAAAATGCAAGTCAACAATCTGAGACACACTTTAGGGTTTGTGCGAAATTTAAATGCCTTAACTTTACATGGCAAAGTGTATTTTATATGACCAACATGTTGTGACTGCCATGGGACTTCTTCAGGGTCACTTGTGGTGCAAATGTAGCACAAATTTTAACTGAATTTTCAGAAAATCGGCTACAGAAAAAGCACATTTACGTGCTTTTCCATCCAATACTTGGCTAAGTTGGTTCATCGAGAAAAGACATAGGTGGCAGTAATACTCCAGTCAGGTGCCGCTGCAGAAGAGGGCACAATGAGATGACGTAATTAAAAGAGCACCAGTCAAACCTGAAATGAAGGAAAACAAAGGATGTATAATGACAGAGCGCACATCTGACAATGGCAAAATATAACAATAATAATAATAATATTACAGCTATGCTCTTGGAAGAGTTCTGGTAGCTGCATTGTGTGAATACATAAGCTGTTATTTTCTTAAAATTTTTTACGTAACCTTTATTAAACCAGGAAGTCCCGCTGAGATTGAAAATCTCTTTAACATGAGAGACCTGGCCGAGGTAGCAGCAGATCAAAACATTTGAAATGCAACAAATACAACATATACACAGAAATCCACGTCTCTGTCACCACATTCTTTATGATGCCCTTAAATTTAGTGATGGGTATTAAGTGTTTCTAATTTTAGATCTTTTTTTTCCATGTCAGAGGTGCAGAGTAGGAGAATGCAGTTTTCCCCAGATCTGTTAAAACCTGTGGTACATTAAAAAGCAACCACCTGGAGGAGCGTGGCTGGGAACTGCCAGAGCTGACACACAGAAGGGTGCAGAGGAAGGCCGTCCTAAAAGCCATCCAGGAGAGCCTGCAGTGGCCTCTGTGATGATGGTACATCACGACTCAATGTCATCATCTATTTGCTGAAACTATTTCATTGCAATTTCATCCTTGTATTGTTTTTTTCCTTTGTTATGTTGTTGTTGTTCTTTGTAAAGCATCTGAGCATCCAGAAAAGTGCTCTATAAATCCAGTGTCTTATTATAATTATTAATATTAGGCACAAGTTCCTTTCCAAGAGTAAAAACTTTTTTGTGACATTTCAAGCTGTTTTCTTCTTTTGGCGTTTCCACTCAGGTTTTTTTTTTATACCCAAATTGAAAATGTGCCAAAAGAGGTGGATGGAAATGCACCAACTGTTAGCAGCAGCTTACACACCCATACTGGTTTTGATAATTTTATGGAATTAGTTGACAATAAGAAAATACAGAGTAATACCAGCCTCATCCTTTAATTGAGAAACTGTCTGACTGCTTGTTTCCGGATGAGGCTATGAGCTGTGTTTGTGCGTCCCTAATTCTGATCAGATTTTCCTTTCGAGTGCTCACCAGGTCCATCAATCCTAAAAGATATGGATCAGACACAAAGATGTGACAGACTCAATATGTTCTGAACTCAAATCTTTGCGTGCAGATGGATGTACTGCTGGGTGCTGAAGCCAGGTGCAAAACATCGCAGGAAGATGGATGAAGCACTGGGATGTATGATTACACAAAAATGGTGTCACAAGATCTCATAGAGTCTTTCAGCATGTGAGGAAAGACTGCTGTAATGTCAAAGGAAGTTATTGTGAGGAGAAGACTATGTTTACATGCAGGCTGCAGAAGTTACACATCCATTATAAGGTGTGTTTCTAACATCAGCTCCTTCATCGCTACAGTAACCACGTTCCACCCTGCATGTAAACACAGTCTTCTCATATGAGTCTCTCCATAGGTGGAGGCTGAGTGATGCTCCACATCTCCACCCGGGATCCCTCCTTCTCCTGCCGGCTCGGACTGTAGGTGCCGTGGGTGGCACGGCGATTTAGTGCCACCACCAGGCTGACGGAGGTGAGGATGAGAACCAGCAGCAGGACGACAGACACCAGACTGATGGATAGTAGGAGGTCAGAGGTCAAACCCTCAGAGGTCAACTGGAGGGAAAGAGACACAAACAAGTGTTTTTGGTTTAAAGAAGCTCGTGCACACGATACATTGTTTATTTCTGTCTCTTTCTCACACACACACACACTCTCACACACACTTCTCCTCTCCTCACTGCTTTACACTACACCAGGCGCTCCACACGAGCTGCCAAAGTGCTGATGGATGTGTTTCCCAGCTCAGCAGGTGGGTTGCGACCACCAGGAGCCTCGAGTTGCCGCGGACTGAAACCTCCCTCCGTCTGCCGCCTCTCTCGCAGTTTGGCAACGGCCAGCGCCAGCCCCAGCATCACCACTATCGCCAAGCCAACCAGACACGGTGCCAGCACGGCAGCCACCCGCGAGCTGTATGGAGCACGCTCCGTCTGTGGAGGATCACACACACACACACACACACAAACACACACATACACGCAAGATGCTGCCTGATGATGCCATTAGCATATACACCACCACAAACACACTCACACACCAAAAATAGCTCACACAGACACACACATGATTCTTATCGAGCCGGAAGAAAAGCTGCTTTACATGAAGTGTTTTAATGACTTGTGAAACCTGTTAAGATTCATTTTTAACTTACAGCCCCATAGCCCTTTGATCATCACACACACACACACACACACACACAAGCAACTTCAATACCGCCCAGAAACAAAATTACCCGGCATGCAAACACACACATTTCTGACCTCGCAAGTCAAACCCAGAGAATCAAAGCTTCCAGTGCAGCCGGTGAATGATTGTTAACATTCATTAACCAGCAGCTGAAGACAGAGCGGCAGATGCACTTACATCAGTAGTTCTGCTTGGTGTGATAGTGGTGACACTCTGAGTGACTGCTACAAGGTTACCAACAGCAACAACAGCTGTAAGTATCACTCCATTACACTTCAAATTTCAGCTGACACCGTCTTCATTACTAAAGCCTCTTACAGAACTTGTCAGGTAGCACAAGACTATGCAAAAAAAATCTCAGAAGTCAGCAAACTTTACACTGAGCAATCAACATGGAAACATAATTCTCATAAAAATACAACCATCCATATCCTGAGGCAAAAAATAACTTATGCACTCATGCTCGACGCTGCAGACATTACACTTTCTTTCCCTTGCTACAGGTTCTTTGTTGACTCCTGGAAAGTGCTTACCTGTCACTGCAGCACAGTTGGCTGTCAGAGCGAGTGTGACACAAGCGAGCCGGAGCAGCCTGCAGCCAGGACCCGCCATCAGTCACCGACTGCCACACACACAGACACGGGAATGTCTAACTAACCAGTCTCTAAGGTACAAGGCAGGGCCACCCTGAAGCCTCAGCAGAGCAGCTACACACACCGAGACGGCAGCAATGCTTCCCTGCTGTCAGCACTATCAACCTGCTCTGTGTGTGTATGTGTGTGTGTGTGTGTGTGTGTGTGTGTGTGTGTGTGTGTGTGTGTGTGTGTGTGTGTGTGTGTGTGTGTGCCTGGCAGATAAGCTGCCCTCATACGTTTCTGTGAAGCAGACTGAACTTCTGTGAATGCCACCAGCTCTCTGCTGAAACTGCACTTCAGCGCCAGATGCTGCTTTTTTCGCTGGCGAAGCACAATTCTCCCTCTCTGCTGCTCTCGCTCTCTCAAAGGATGGCCACATCAGTGCCGACACTGAGAAACTGCTTCCCATTTCCTCCCCCCCTTTCCTCACCATTAGGGCTACCTGTGCTGGCAAAGGACACGCACACACACATGCACACACACTTGAAAAAACAACATGGAAGGGAGGGAGCAAGTGTATGAGAGAGAGAGGAGGAAAACTGACATGGTCAAAAGGAACATGGCGGGATTTTCTCCCATTCACCCACAATAGCTGTTGTGAGGTCGGGCAGTGATGATGGGTGATAAGGCCTGGGATTGACGTAAAGGCTCTGTGCGGTCCAGTCAACTTCTTCCACACCAAACTCAGAAAGCTATTTCTGTATTAAAGGATAGGTTCTCATTTTTCAAATCTGCGTTCAAACAATTGCCATGTGCCCATATGACTATTGAAACTGGGTTGTCCTTGCTGTAATCATTCCTCCTTTACATACCGGCCACTAAAAGAACCCTTCCTAATGTGTTTCCAGTGTATGTGATGGGGGACAAAATCTACAGCCCTCAATCTGTGCAAAGATGCATTCAAAAGCTTATCTGAAGCTACTATGACGCTTCTGCTGTCCAAGTTAGACAAATGGAGTGGCTGTCTTCCAAAGTTCCAGTGTTTTAGTACAAAAGTCCATCTTTATATCACCATCCTTGCACAAAGAGGTAATTATATATCATCTTTTTATAATCAGAAGGAAATGTGCATCTACTCATGGATGAGAGGCTTGTGCTCACGACAGCGTGAGATGTAGGTGTCGTGCCATAACTCTCAAGGCCCATTATTCCGAAACCCAAATATGCTGAAAAGGTCCCATTGGACCAAAATCCCATTTGTCCAACAGCCAGTTATCCCTACACTCTCTGTAGTTAGAGTTATTCATGGCCTGTAATCAGTCAGCCCTGCTGCGATATTGTTTATACCTACTGTGGAGAAAACAAGACCCACCCTTCTCTGCCTATGATTGGCCTACCTGAATATTCTTTCCCTAACCAATCTAATTCCTCATTCCTCATGCCTAAACCTAACCAATCCAACCAACGAAAGCAACAGGTACTAGCCAATCAGAGGCAGAGTAGGGCAGGTCAGGCCATCGACATACTAGGGAAAAAAATGAGTACCTGGGAAGGTCCAATGATTTCTTTGGGTAAGTGTGTTTTTTTGGGGGGAATGGGCCCTCGGAGCAATGGGAGTTTATTATTGGGATAACAGGCTGTCCGATCATTGGGCTTTTGGTCCAATGGGACATTTTCAGACTGTTGAGTTTTCTGAATAATGACAAAGAAGGCGGCTGTGACTCAGAGGTAGAGCGGGTCGTCCACCAATCGAAAAATCAGCAGTTCGATCCCTGGCTCCTTTGTCGAAGTATCCTTGAGCAAGATACTGAACCCCAAATTGCTCCCAATGGCTGCTCCATCAGTGTGTGACTGTGTTAAAACTGTGTAGCAGGTGGCACATTGTATGGTAGCCTCGGCCACCAGTGTATTGTGAATGTGTGTGTGAATGGGTGAATGTGACTCGTAGTGTAAAAAGCGCTTTGAGTGGTTGGATGACTAGAAAGGTGCTATACAAATGCAAGTCCATTTACCATTAATGACGTCCTTCTCAGCTGAGCTGTATCGTTAGGTAGCTCAGTGGAGCTAGGTGAGCTAGCTGTGGATGCACGCTTCACTCTGTGTGGTGATACAGTTGACGGGTGTAGCTTGGTAGAAAAAAAATCTGTACTGTATGAAACTGCTCACAACAAGGTCTATAGATTATCTTGAGTAACCAGGTCAAAGAGATTGTGTAGAGTTTCTTAAATATATTTTTTTGCCGCTTTTAGCACCACAAGCCGAGTGCCATCTAGTTCCATTATATTCAAGAGAGGGCAGACATCTCTACGGCTGATATCTCCAACACTCTGCAGCTTACACCAAAACAATCCAGATGGATAAATAGCTCTACAGGTAAGAGGAAAAATATGTATTTTTGATTTTTGGGTGAAGTGTCCCTTTAAAACAGAAAAGAGCCGACCCCAAACTGTTGCCTACCCCAAACCATGAAAACAGCCTTTGACCAACAGAACACACAAGTATAGGAACAGAAGTGTCCAACTACTGACGCACTGTGCATTTACTCACTGTGTGTTTATGAACTCAGGCTATTCTGGGATCTACTCACACTACATCTTGTTAAGACAGATCAAGTGTCTATGTTTGGTGTCACGGTAGCCACCTGACTTCGACCTCTGCTCTGTTACACACAAACACACACTGATACACAGTTAGCGAATCAATAAAGGGATTTGTACAGCAGTTAACCTTCAGCTGAAGTTCGTCTAGAGGAGAAAACTGAGGAAAGAAATTGGAATGCAAAGTGTTTGGTTATGGAAGAGAATAATTAGTTGAGAGAGATGAAAAGAGGACAGCAGACAGACAAAGATATGATAAGTTTGTTTTTTTATTTGACAACAACAACAAAGACAGAGAGTGGGTTTAAACCGAGACAGGACATGAGGACAGAATGTGATGAAGTAAAGACAGACAAACAAGACGTTACTGTCGTACATGGATCATCCAGCATGAAGTCAGCACAATGAGACGAAAAGACAGACGAAGACACAAATCAAGTCCATGAGGAACAGACAGAGCGTTATGAAATGTTGACCACAACAGTGAGCACGGTGAATGTTGATGGGTACCGTTCAAACAGAGCCGCAGAGAATTTTAGGCTTAAAATATCTTTGCCCCACTCAGGAAGGTTTAGAGACAGAAAACTTCTTCTTTGGGTACAAAACAACACACAGCAGTAAGTCAGTCAGTCAGTCACCACAGTGCTCTGAACGCACGTCAAGAACAAAGGGAGACATCTTGTCGTCTTCTAGCCCCTCCAGGTGCCTTTGTAGCTACAACACTGTTTTTGATAGTTCACACGCTCATCCGTATGAAGCTCCCAAAATCCAGTTCAGACAAGACTGACAGGTTATTTTCAATGAGACACATTATAAATAAAACATATTCTATAATGTTTTTCGCTGCATCAAAAAGTGCTTCATCCTTCCCTTTAGACCACAGTTACTGTCCTACGATTATCTGATTAATCAATAGTCAGTTAATTCCCAGCAACTTCATTAATAGATTAAAATTTCAAGTGATCTTTGAAGCTAACATTCCCTAATTTCCTTTTAATGTCTTTAAATTTTGGACTATAGACCGAATCATGTTTGTTTACAGTAACTTCCAGGTAGAAAAAACCCTGCGTCATGTACAGAAAACGAAATGCAATATCAAGTGTTTTCTATATTTAGAATATTTTCACGGCTTTACCTTGCCATCAGACAAACCTTTCTGAACTAAAGCCGTTATCTCAAAACCACCTGACTCCCTTCACAAAAATCTTACTTTGCAGAACACAGGAGTTGCTGGTCTACCGCTGCCTCCATCAGCTAGTGTGTCAGATAAAGTGGTGACGATATTCCAAATATAGCGTACACTTTTCTTTCGGAAGGTCTTTTTAGGTGGCTAAATTATGCTTTTCTGTGGCCCTCATCCATAGCAGTTCAATGCTCAGCATCCATCATCAAGAATAAAAATGAGCTTCAGTTGCAGCCCTGAACTGTATTTTGTCTTTGTTGGTTTTGCAAGAAATCATTACATCTGTGATCTACAGCTACTTAATAAGTACATTCTATTAAGTCACATAAATATCTATACTTAATAAGGTGCTTCTGAAGACCAAAGTATTGTTATAAGGCACAGAAACAGCTCTGTGGTACCGTTAACCTGACGTCAAACTAGAGAAAACCCTAATGTGTGCAGTGTGCTGTCATAAATACCTGATCCCCTGTGCTCTGTATGGGAAACCACCGGTCATTCTCATCTTGTATCATCAATCAATCACCCATACACGTCCAGTGACAAACTTGCAAACCACACTCTGCACCCACTTTCTCAAACAGTCCCAAAGCCAAGTGCAGACACACACACACACACACACACACACACACATTCAGTCGTTGCCTCCCCAGTCCACCTCTGGCTCATCGTCCAGCCTGAGAATGAGGTAGGAGAGCAGCTGGAAGAGGTTCTGCCACAGCAGCACAGCCACGTAAAAGTAAATGTCGCTTACGTCCGTCTGGCACGTGTCTCCAGCGTAGCTCATGTCGCACACGCACACAAACTTGTTGATGAGGTTGCGGCAGTAGCCTCCATTTAGACAGGGGTTAGACTTGCACTCGTCCACCTCCTGCTCACACCTACAGAGACAGAATCAGAGTTCAGTCAGTCAGGGACAAGTGTGAAGGAAGTGATGAATTTAGTTCAAGGTCTAGTGTGTAGTGTGTAGGATATAGTGGTATCTAACAGTTAGGTAGATGTGAAACTTCTCCACCGTGCCAAGCACAGATAATAACCGTGGTGGCCCAATCTACAGCCAGTGTTTGATTTGTTCATTCTGGGCCACTGTGGAAACAACATGGCAGACTCCATGGATTAGGACCCGCTCCCTATGTAGATATAAACAGCTCATTCTAAGGTAATGACAACACAACTATTCTTATTTTCAGGTGATTATAAATGAATGAAAACATCGTTATAAATATTAAGTACAAGTAGCAACTGCCAGGGCTGAAAAATGAAGCCAACACTTATGTCCAAAAAACTGCAGTTCTTTGAATGGCCACTTGAGGCTGGCTCCAAAAGCCAGTCCATCCCCATACACAAAAATGTTAAATGCCCGAATTCACTGCAGAAATAAACATGTTTGCAAAATGCTGCAAAAACAAATTTGGTCTCTATAACCAATTCTCCCCTTCATGACAACTGTAAATGGGGTGATTCTTTTTACATAAGTCAGCTATTAAAGTTACACATAATTAAGGGTGGGCCGCTTTATATGACAGACTGTCTGCCGATAGTGTCCTCAGCATCTCAGTCAGATCCACCTCTCACTCCTCCACAGCACCAGCCTCTCGCCCAAATATGGCGACTTCTGGCGCTAGAAAACCAAGATAGAGACGGCCGAAATGCCAAACTTGAGGCTTCAAAATGGGAATCCACAAACCAATGTGTGATGTTATGGTGGCTACATCCATTATTTTTATAGTCTATAATTATATACCATTTCTGCCATTAGATGCCCCTTAATCCAACACACTGGACCTTTGAGTCAATAATTTGTGGTTCCCAACTGGTCTAGCCACGGGGTCCAGATTTCTCTTCAGTCATCAGTTCAAGGTCCGCACAGTTTAATACATTCAACATCATACTTGACCATGTGTCAGGATATAATGACCCTCTGTGCACCTGCATGAATATGATTGGATGTTACTAGTCAGCTGGTGAATGAGTCACTGAATTAAACAGTCAAGGCCAATGAGCTATTGCAAGTGATACAAACACTGACAGCCAATCAAAATTCATCCACATGTACAGGGCTTCACAGCTGGAGCGTGCAGGACGTACTTGGCACTGCTGATCACACAACATCATCGTTCATCACTGTGGATGCTCACATTGTTACGGCTGTCTTGGTGTGGACAGCCCTTTATGCTATGCTTCATAGATAAATCGGGGGATGGCAGTACAATTTGTCTCACTATCTCAGTCTGCTTTAGATCCATTTGACATATTTACAGGTTTTATTCAATAATATTGGTATCTTTCTCTTTCCTACCGGTGTCCAATGAAGCCAGGCGGACAGTCACAAGACAGCTCCCGGTCAGTGCAGTTGCCTCCATTGAAGCAGGTGTAGTTTCTGGTGTCATCGCCGCACACAGAAACAGGCAGCTTAGGCCGTCTGGTAGGGAGACATTCAGACATGCGAGAGAGGAAATACATGTGTTGTTTGTGTTTTATTTAAAGCTGTAGTATCGGAGGTATTGAGGCATTCAGCAGGTCATGTGCAGCAGAGTCTGACGTCTGCCGGAAGCAGAAGGATCAGCCAGGCAGGAGCAGTATTGTTCGGCTTCCTGCAGCTCCCCACAGGGGAGACAAAGAGGCTTAGGAGGGGACCAGGATAATAAGATTAAAGACCTCTGGCAACTATTCACCAGCAGGAGGTCAAATCACATGTACAGGAATGAAGAAGCCAACCATTTCTCTTTGGCCTCTACAACCTCCTGTTTGCCTGAAGCACAGCAGCTCTGTTCCAAAATATTATTTATCTGTTGGCAACTTGAAATCCATCCCTCAATGGTTACAAATACAGGCTGTTTTTTATGATTTTGGAAAGCGTACCATTTTTGTAGGTGAAGTTTTAATTTAGACGCCAGGAATCATTTTTGAACCCAGCTGTCACTCATCTGAAACAGTGTGTATCTCACTTTAAGACAAACAATGTCACAGGGAGCGTTAATATTAGCTTTGCTTGGCATTTTGTTGCACACAGTCGAACACACAAAAAAAAACATTGTACATGACATTTGAGAGACAAATATCTAACAGGAAACAAATAGCGAACACCTGAGAAATAGGAAAAAAAACCTACTTACACATTTCTGACAACAATGTACCATGGAATCTCTTCAATGCGCTCACTGGAGAGGAACAGAAAGAAAGACGGGGAGAGGCGGCAGAGAGAGACACAAACAAGAGACACAAACAAAAAGAAGTCATTTTGATGAAAACTTTACAGCGTAGATGTTCCCAGTAAAGGGAGATGTGCAGCTTGTCTTAGCGAGACACTTGCAAAGATTTTTTTCCTTGTGCAAAAGAGGCAAAATGCAAGAGGCTGTGTGTTTACAGGATAAATGCTCGGAGGCGTTCCCCTGCTGGTTCTCCGAGGCAAACGGTAGATGACAGGGGAAAGAAACTGGCGCTGAACCACAGAGCCTTGTGTAGTGAGACACCACAGCAGACAGGCCTTTTCTGGCTGACACTAGAATAGAAATGGAGCATCTGAGACGCTCACTGCAGGCGTGGTTGAAATGCTGAACAGAGGCAGCGATGTGGAGACATTTACATTGAAGGATTCTTGTTTTTTGTTGTGCTGCGGTCCCTTGTTTGTGCAATTTGGAGCACTTATTTGTGTATTTTGTGTTAACTAACTAACTAAGCTCTTAAAACTGTTCACAGAAGAGCAAACTCATTTTTGGGGCATGAAGTATTTATTATGCCAACATTTTCTTTTCTGTTGTCAGTCTATATTTCGCACGAGCCTTTTGCACTCACAAGAAAGTGACAGTGTTTATTCTGTTGTCCTGCTTTTCTGTTTGTCTAGCAAACACTTGAACTTACTTGCAAAGTGGTCCAGTGTAGTTCTCAGGGCAGAGACAGGCGTACCTGTCCGGCCCGTGCAGACAGGTGCCTCCGTGGGCACACAGGTGTTTTTCACACATATCCACCTCCTCATCACAGTCCACGCCTGCGTAGCCAAACTCACAGGTGCACTCGTAGGTCAGCCCTTTCACGCTGCAGTTGCCGTGAACGCAGGGACTAGAGGCGCAGGTGTTGGTGAAGAAGCCGCAGCGTCTCCCTGCCCACCCTGCTGCACAGCTACAGTTGTAGGTGTTGAAGAGGTCCTGGCACTCCCCTCCGTTCAGGCAGGGGTTGGGCTCACACACGGACGCCCCGCTGCAGCCAAGGATCGGTGGCTGCAGCGATGTCTGGATGAACTGCTCCTTCTGCAGGCGTGGCAGGTTCACATCAGAGGAGTTGAAGTAAGGCAGGGCAATGCCACCCACCTCTACTGTGCCCAGGCACCCAGTCAGGGACCACCCAGCATCAGGGGCCAGGCCCCCTAAGAAGATGTCCACCCCCTGCCTGAGGAAGTTAAGGTTGCCTCCTTGGCTACTGGAAGTGCTGGCTTCCTCTATTTCTTCATCCACCACCAGAGTCCACCGGGAGGTTTCTGCCCACGGCGCTGACATAAACAGGTGGATGCTGTGCCACTCACCATCACTAACACTCCTCCTGCTGCTGAGACTGACTGTGGACGCACCTCTCTCTCCTTCCTCCTCCTCTCTGTTGTCTACAGTGGTGCTCTGGAGCTCCATGAAGAGGAAACCATCCTGGACGGAGAGTATGACGAATGCCGAGCCGTTCTCTGCATGGAGTATAGCTGTGTTGCGCTTTCGTGTGCGTAGGTTTAGGGAGAGGTTAGTTAGATTACGGGTAATGTGTCCGTTTCCCCGGTAGGACAGCACAGTGCTGTCATTCAGGAACGTTGCATTGGAGTAGCCTGGGAGATTAGAGAAAACATCTGTCATGTATATTTGTTTACACATTTGCACACTTATTTTTTCATCAGTTGGCTTCTTGTTTTTGATTGGCTTTACGCAAGGCATTAGGCAAGAGCACCAATTTCTAATCTAAGGATTACAAAATAAAACAGGCGTTATGACAGCATGGCATTTGGCTGTTTGATAACACTACAATCCTTTTAGGCAACTACATGAGGTCATTTGTTGGAAATACCCACAAGGAGCAGGTATCCTCGATGAATTAATCACCTAACATGGGGTGGCGTACAGGACAGATGGGCAACACGGCAATTCATCACTAATCCTAGCAAAAAAGGATAAGCTGGCCTCAAGCCAATCCTGCTTTACAGAGCACATAGACTATACTGTGTGGGCAGATTGAGGCCAGGGCATAACCAACCATGTTGTATCACTCGTTACATGGTGGCCAATTAAGTCAATAATGACCAATTCCACAAACAAGGTCAAAGATTAGGTAACGTACATATAATGTGAGTCTAAGAGGTAAACAACTCTGTGTCTGCGTTCAAGGGCTTTTATGTAACTAAGAAACTGTGTCAAGGAGAAAGAGACGACACACTTTACCACTGATGACTCAGACAAAAGTGAGCTTAGTGTTACGGTGCTTTAAATCTAACCTCATTGATACTATTAAATATTGGTGGGCAGTGTCTGCTTGTATAACAACAAAAAAAGTTCCATCTTACTGGGCTTAAATTAAAGCTTGAAATGTAACTGTCATCACATTAACATGACTCATATGTGATGAAGTAATGATAAAAATCTAATCTATAGCATGAAGTTTTTAACCCTTACATTTTCTTTCATGCTTTACATAACAGATTATGATGTAATCTGACAGTTATTACACTATCAGGCACTAGACAATTTCAAAACTCTGCTCTCATAACCAGAGCTGCTGGCTTGGACTTGAGTCTGACTGTGTTTTGGACTGGTAAAACCTCTGAAACATGCAACCAGCAGCCCCTGAATAGCAGAACAGCTTGAATATCTAATTTCTATAGGCCTATGCACTGAAACGACTTGGTCTCGATTCGACTATGTAAAAAATATTACCACAAATTTGATCATGAAACAAACACCAGTTTATTTTGGAAGGATATTAATAAAGTTTATTTAGATGGATGGAAAAAGTTTATTGAAGCCAAGAGGTGGTGAGAAAAGATATGAAGCCTAACTTAAAACAGTGACTGGTGTCTATTATTATCTCTTCAAGGATGCCTTTTGTGTCAACTTGTGCTTGTTGCGGCTCAGCTAGTTTGGAATGCTGTTATGCCAATATGAAATTTCTTCTGTATGACTATTTGTCCCTGTGTTGTGTGAGGTACATTGTATAGTTGTTTGTATCTCTTGTATTTGTTTTTTGTGATGATGAAGTGATGCTGTTTGTTTGTGTATTGGCTGTGTTGTATGTAATCACCACCTGCATACACTGAGCTCCTCTTCTAAATGCAAAAATTGAAAAAAGGAAAAGAAAAGAAAATGATAAATAATTAGTAGTAATAATGAGAAAGAAAAATGAATAAAAAATAATAATAAAAAACAAAACAAAAATGTCCCCACTAAGGGATCACATCACTCCAAAAAAAATAAAAATAAAAATTGATTGTGTTAAAATGCTTTTTTTTTAATGCTAGTGTTGTTTAAATGTGGCTTTAAGAGTTGCGGCCTGAGTTATTATAGCTTTGTCTTTTCCATTTGTTTTCATTTTAAATTTTCTTTTTAATTTTTGTTATTTATTTTATTAATTTATTTTACTTTCATTTTGTTCAGTTACGTTTTTGTTTATTTATTCATTATTAATGTTTAGTGTTTATTTAGTTTTTATTAGTTTCAGTATTAGTTTATTACTACTATTATTATTATTATTATTATTATTATATTATTATTTGTCAGGGACAAAATTCTGAATCGGTCTTACAATACAAACACAATCACTTTGTGAAGGCAGTCAGCTGACAGTCATGTAGACATCCCAGTCTGAATCAATATGCACCAATGTGTCATCATCGTTGTTGTGTTGACAAATTGGGCCAAATTGACAGACTGAAACTAAAGACCCTTCCTGTATGTTTTTATTTTATTTTAATTTGTTTTTTCCCCACTAGTTTAGTTTTAGGGAACTATAATAAGTTTGTCCACTTAAATTGGACTTCATTGGTTTCAAATGACTTGAGAAACAACCTGTATGTGTCTAAGACGTCTTACATTAACACCTCTGCTTGTACCTGTTGAAATTTTGGATGCCACTTACATTCATATCCCTGGTTCAGCATCCTGCACTCTGAGTCCGCGGGGCAAGGTGACAGCTCGCACCACCTGACCTCTTCACAGCGCCGCCCTGCTGTGCTGGGAGGGCAGGTGCAGGTGAAGTCGTCCCACATGGAGTAGCACATCCCGCCGTTTAGACAAGGGTTTCTCTGAGGAGGAGGAATTGATACACGAGTTTACTTTTACCAAGTAATGTCTGATTTCCTTGAAATAAATATGAGATGTATCTCATCTCTTTCTGCATTTCTTAAACCCTGAAAATAAATCAGTTACCAAATATTATTAAAAGGAAGCTTTGTATTTACTCACACTACAGGCGTCGTCCCCAGAGCATCCAGCTGTCACGTTTTCCATGAACATCAGAGGATAATATTTCACTAAGGTGTCCGTCCCAAAGAACTGCAGCCTCCTGTCGTTGATCCTCAGGTCCTGGATACAGCCTTTAAAATATCCACCAAACTCTGAGGCCGTGTCCAACAGACTTCCCACATACACAGTATCTCCAGCTTGGACATCGACTGTCCCGACTTCCACATCACCCTGTTCCTGAGCTGCTACATACAGCGCCATACGACCCTCCGCCACCTCTACACTCACAAAATGGACTTCCCCGTCATCGATCGCACTCTCAGCCTTTAGGCTCTCAGAGTTATCCAGCTGAACTGCGACCCTGCCGTCCTCCAGCCACATGTGCAGGTAAGGGCTGCTGCTGTTGCTGGCCAGCGCCAGGAGGAGTCCATTGGGCCTCCGTGTCCGCAGGAAGAGGGAGATGGACAGGTTGTGACCCAGATGGTCGGTGACAGTGAATGCTGCGTAACTCTGAGAGTCCTCGTTCCCAAAGCGTGCAGGCACATGTTCTGCAAAAAAGGGAAACGAGATTAGACGACAAAATGTGGCTGGGTGTCAACATTAGGAAAAAAATCTTCATATATCCCTGCTTGGCCACAATGCATGACCGCAGGGGTCTTCAGCATCTGGGGTGATGTGCAGCAGGGGGCCATGGGTTGGAATTGAGCCCGTGGCAGCAAGGTCAAGGCCTTTATACATTGGGAGCGCCTGCTCTACTGGGTGCCCTACCAAATTTTAATGTTTGAAAGAAAAATCAAGAAATGAATCAAGAAAATTAATCAAAAAAGTATAATTTTGCTATTAAACAAACATTATGATAGATTTGTGTTTTTGCAGAACCTGCTATCTGAAGGAAAAGACACTGAAGCAGTTAACGTTGAGGGTTATAGATAAACGGGCACTGGAAGAGGAAATTTAAGCAGCCTCCAGCCCCCATGTTCTGTGTGTCTGTGCTTACTGTCAGCACTTTCCACTGTGGGCTGGTCAAATTAAACAGTAGGCAGGACACTGAGAACACACACAAGCCACAGCAGCGGACACACAGTGACAAGACAAAAAAATGTTCATGTGTGGGGATATTTCAAGTGTGTAGGTGTGTGTATTTGTGCGCCTGTGAGTAAATGTGTGTAATCAGTAATCTGCTTTGATAGACTCAAGAGTCTATAGATATCCTGAGTGGAAAAACTGAAATATTCAATATTTACAGGGGAAACTTGAGTAACTAATGCAAACTACAACTTTTTCATTCATTTTTTCTATTGCATTGAATGCAGCATTCAACAGTCTGGTGTTTCCTTGCATGTGCTGTGTATTTCCAAAATAGAATTCCTTATATCCTTAATCCAGTGCGTCAGATAAGAGGATCTCTGCTTCTGTCCTTTACTGTGGCGTTTGATTAGCCTCATCTCTACTCCCTTAACTTCTCTTAGACAGCAGCAACTGAGGATGTTATCTAATTACCCACTTAAGAAATTTGATGAGAATGACCTGATACTCTTTCCTCCAATCTTAATTAATCCGGTGATTTTAAGTCTTAAAGGCGCTGGTGAGTCTCATATCTGCTTCTGGTGATCAGCTATCACTGTGTTGCTGCTGTCTGACTGTCCAATTTCACCACCTGCTGAAGTCTATTATTTCACAGCTGTGAACATACCCTCCTCGCAATCCTGCCCCTTATAAGGCCTCGGACATCGGCACTGGTAGCTCTGCCACAGGTTGACACACTGTCCTCTGTTTTGGCAAGGCACGTCCAGGCAGTGGTCCCTGTGGCTGCAGCCAGGGGACACATTCACAGCAGAGTCACTCAGCCATTCCTCAGGGACGATGAGCTGCCAGTCCACAAACACATCCCGCATGCAGCCAATAAATGCTGGAACTGGAGAGTCCTCGCTGTGGCCATTTGAGTCCTGAAGCACTCCTCCAATGTAAGTGTTCTGAGGAGGTGACACCAGCCTGGCCAGGGTGCTTTGGACTGGGGCCACAGTGTGGCACGACTGGCTCCCACAGCTTCCAGCATCATCCAAGAGTGTCAGACTGAGCACCCAGTTTCCGAGCACAGCCTCTACAGAATACCACTCTCCATCTGTGACATTGTGTGGTAGCTCCAGGACCTGGCTTGGGCTTTCTGCTTCAGCCCCAGCAGAGGCCTCCTTCCTCAGCATGAGACGAAGCCGCCCTTCGTCCAGCTCCAGGCTCAGCAGCAGCCCCCTGCTGTTCCGCTGGAACAGCAACGCTCTGGGCAGAATAGTCTTGAAGCTGAGAGTGATGTTGCAGGACACTGCAGCATCCACCAGGGGACTCTGCAGCAGCAGGTAGCCTCTCCGTTCAAAGGAGAAGGTGGTGGGGGTCATACAGAGGGGTCCAGTGTGCCCAGGTGCACAGGAACAGGTGTATCCATGAGTCCGATCCAACAGGAATGGATAGCAGGAGCCTTGGTTCTGGCATTCATGCCCCTCACAGCCCACTAGCCTCACATCACAGTTTACACCTCCATAGAGGACGCCATCCTGACTCTGTTTGTGACAGTGGCAAGTATAGCCTCCAATGTGGCTCTCACACCTGCCTCCATTCTGGCAGGGACTGGGGTCACACTGGTCTATCACCTCCTGGCAGAGGGAACCTGTTAGCAGAAGAAAAGTCAAATCAAGAAACTCTCTTAAACTTTGTTACTGCTGCCACTAAAACAACCCAAAACATGACTGCAGATGTAAATTATGTACTGTGGACTGTTCCTAATTATTATGCTCACTGAACAGGGAATTACTGACGTTATTCCCTGTTCAGTGGTTTTGTAAGCAATAGACTTGTCTGCTGGGCATTTATTACAAACAAGCCACATTCATACACCTGTACTTAGTTATTATGCGGGCAAGTTACATAATGATGGCAAGTGAGAAAAACACTGGACTTGTGCCCAATTTTTTTCTCCCGTTTTCCTCCAAGTTTTCTCAACACCTGCTCTTATGTCTGTTTTTTAAATAATTATTTTGTTGCCTTGAATACTCATGTCAAGTCAGGTTAACCTCATCTGAGGCCAAACTGTTGGGTACTAGTTCTCTACGCTGGTTGTGAGTTTTATTCTCTTCACCACCCAGACACCAGTATGCCCAACAATACATCTCCATGTATTTTCCTCTTTACATTGTCTGCTTGTGTTGAATGTGAAAATCTTTTATGTGTTGTTATGCTATGGACGTTATCAGCATCTGAATTATCTACTTGAAACAAATGGTTAGATTTAAAAGCTAAAATGGAAGGAATGTCCAGGCACTTTGTCATATAAGTTCTGCACTAGAACACAATGCTACTGTAGAAAAATGCTGTAACAACAGGTGGCTAATGGCAGAAGTTAAGACACATGAACACAGGAATTTAATACCTATTATGTAATACCTGCAATGAATATCCATTCATACAAAAATGTTTTCAGATATTACCTGTTCCAAGCAACAAAATCCCCCAAATCCATGGTGCGGATGTCCACATCATGCCGTCACTTTTTGCCCCAGGATATCCCTAAACTTGTCTAGCTGCACCATATTAGATTGTGTGTGTGCATGCCGTCCCAGTGGAGGTCTGCTCCTTGTCTACTTCTCCACAACCACGTAGGGCTGAGTGGCTCCAGTCAGGAGACCGGCAAAGCCAGATCCTAGGGATTAGACTAATGCTATTTGGCCACCTTACTGAGTCAGTGCCACAGCCACTGGCAGAGAGTCAATTTTTAGAACACAACTCTCAGCAGGCAACAGCTCACAGTCTTACCTACATTGTTGGATCAAATCTTGTGTAAGCAGGAAAACTAGGATTTCTGATTTTGCAACTGAGAGTTGTGTTGGGTCCAGTTAAGCAACAACATGTTTTTCACTCAAAGTTATTTTGTTATTGTTGTTATACAATCATGTAATATGTGGAGTAATTTATAATATAGGCCTATATTTTGAGTAATAGCAAAACATTCCCATTTTTAATTTATCCTTTCACCCTTCTGTTGCTCCAAACAGCATACACTCATTCCCCTGATCAAACACCTGACTGCACACACTGTCAGACCTGTGTGGGACATAATGAATTTGGTCAATCTGAATAAATTACCTGTAGCTCCAACACAGTTGCAGATGTAGCCTGCAGCATTCTGCGGGTCATAGTGTTCAGGCAGCACAGGCTCGATGCCATACAGATTGGGCCATGACCTCTCAATGCAGCTGCCTCCATGCATGCAGGGGTTGCTGCCACACTCATTGATGTCAATTTCACACTGACGCCCCTCAAACCCTGGAATGAAGAGAATGAGACCGTGTTTCAGATGAAGATTGACAGCACCTATGACATCCTTTGTAGATTGAGTAAAAGAGTCAGAAATTTAAAAATAAGCTTGATCATGGAGTCTAGCTTCAGCACTTGTTTCAGTCTTGTTTGTGCAATCATGTTTTTTTTTTTGTAATCTTAGAGATACTTCAAAAACATGATCTGTGTTAACTTTTAAAGACACAGAGACCATGTTACACACCTTCATCTCATCACGCCCAGATTACTGCAACAGCCTCTGTACTTGCGTGAACCAAAAATATATTAACTGACACCAGACTGTACAGATGCCAGGCTTTTAACAAGAACCAAGAGACAGGATCACATCACTCTTGTTTTAGCCTCTCTGTACTGGCTCCCAGTATGTTTTAGAAAAGAATTTTAAGATCTTACTTATTACTTTTAAGGCACTCCATGGCCTCTGTCTCAGCTATATGTCTGAACCCTCAGTAGGCGCTGCTATGTACTTCAAAATCTTCAGGCAGAAGTCTTTTGTCTGTTTCCGAGGAGCTAAAGTCTAAAGGGGACAGAGCATTTGCAGTCAGGGTCTGAGGGTTTGGAATGATCCGCCTGAGGAAACCAGGTCAGCTGAGTCAGTGATCGCTTTTAGGTCCCTTCTTAAAACATAGCTACTTTCATTGGAGAGCCTTTCCTGATTTTACTTCCTTTGTTTTATACACAAATTCTTTTTAATCTGTTTCTTTCAAACTTCGCTGATTGACTCCCTTGCCTTGTGAAGCACTTTGTAATGCTTCTTCTTCTTATTTTTATTATTATTGTTCTCTGTTTGCATTTTTCCTCATCTCTCACCCTTGCCTCTATTTGTTTTCTTCTGTGTCTCTTGACCTTTAAAAAAACTCCTTTAAAAACCCGTGACTCAGAAATGCTGAGCAACAAAGGTGTTTCATATACCTGGCCAGCATTCACAGCTGTAGTTACCCTGGTTGTCCTTGCAGATGGCGCTGTTGAAGCATGGTTCAGAGTGGCATGGTGGGAGTGGTGTCTCACAGTGTCTGCCAGTGAAGGCTGTGTGAGAGCAGTCACAGCTGTAGCTGAGATAATCAAAGATTCAGAAGTCACATGAATGAGATCATTTACAGTATTTCCTCCAGTCTGTGTTTACAGGTGTCAAACTTGAAATATTTAAGGGATCTGTAATATACAAAGCAATTCTGTGTTTCTAAATTTGGCAAGAGCTAAAATTTCTTATTCTCAGTGACTGGAGCTGGGCCACTTACTCATTCACCCCATCTATACACAGAGCCCCATTCTGGCATGGCTGCTCTTGGCACTCGTCAATGTTGATTTCGCATCGGTGTCCTTGGTAACCGGGCAGGCAGGTGCAAGTGAAGCCGCCAACGTAGCCATGGCAACTGCCGCCATTGAGACATGGCTGTGATTGACACTCGTCAATCAGGACCTCACAAGTGGCCCCTGTGAACATCAAAGCAGGACAGATGTCAGAGGGTGAGTACGCCTGATACACAGAGTGAGGGCAGGGGGCAAAAATGAACGAGGCTTTCATGTGTACTGGCTGTGATCAAGCGTGGATTGCTCTTTTATCTCACAGAGAGGCTTCTGCAGATGTTTGCAATTCTAAAAACAGTCCACTGTATACAATATATCTTCAAATGTATCCCTGCACTACACAAAAATCCTGTTATCTTCCTGGAATTGAGATAAAGATGACGAGAATGAAAGTTTAACATGAATAAATACAACAAGACATGATGCAGACTGCTGTAAACCACATGAAAAATGAAACAGGTGACACTGAATCTATGTCTCTTTGCCTACGTCATCATGCAATCAGGCTCCTTTCAGCAGATTTATTCATGGGGGTTTAGCAAGCTTATCTATTCTTTATTTAAATGGGTGGATTTTGTAAGATTTGAAACATAAAAGGCAATAACATAAAAACAAGATCCAGACATGATGCAGGGCGGAAATTCAGAAAAAATACAAGAGATTATATTCAAATAAGAGATTAAATGAATCATCACATTTGATGTAGTGGGTTAGGTTTTCAAAGTTATCCTATACTGCTCCAGATTACTTTAAATTAATCATGAATCATATTGAACACTCACTTAGCCTAACCCTAACCTTATTCAACATTTTACACACTTTTTTAAAATTCACCTAAAACAGAGGTTAGACATTTACATATGTATAACTGTTATTTTCTCTAATGATCTAAAATGGCCAATAGTAACCATAAATATCTTATCACAAAGCCATCTGTTATTTTAGGACTAAACTGACAGAATCTCACTCTTAAAGTTAGTTTGGATATTTTGAAGTGAGGTTGTATGACGCACTTATCCATAATCAGTGTATTACATACAGTAGTTTGCAGTCAGTGCGCCCCCAGTTTGAAGAAGCAGACAGGAATACTGACACACAACGTACTACAGTGAATAGGGGTCAGCAATAAAACAGATTTTAGCCACCTAAAAAAGTTCAACCTTAAACACTCGATGTCTGTCTAAGTGTTTGCTATACTGAAAGTATTTTTGCTGCTTAAGCTTTCTGCCAGAAAGCAATTTCCATTGGGGAACTGAAGCTCTTATATCGCTTTGATTAAGGTCAGAGTCTATTGAGGAAAACAGCAATTTAACATGGCTGGACACAGGAGTTGCTGCTCTACTACTGCCTAGATCAGTTATTTTTATTGTGTTATTATATGACTTTGGCATTTACTAAAAGGATTATTTTGAGTACAAATTAACTGACTGAGACGGTAGACCAGCGAGCTAAAATCACAGTTTTTGTCAATGGAGTCTGGTAGCTTTGAAGTGAGCATAGGTGTGAACTGAAGCTGTTAACAGCTTCCCAGGTGATATGGGCTGTCTGAAAGAAGGTAAAGCGGTGAAAATATTCTCAATATAGCATACACTTAAACCGATATGGATTTTTAGGTGGCTAAAATACATTTTGTTGCTGAGCCCCATCCACAGCAGTACATTGCTTAGCTTTCATTTCGACACTCCTGACCTTTCTCCAAACTGACAGACACTTACTGTAGGTGTAAAACTGACTATGGATGAATACCTCATACAACCCCACTTTAAAAAATCAGAACTGTCCCTTTAAGATGCTCTTGGGGTACCCAACACTGTTCTTTGGACTCACCAGTGTACCCAGGAGAACACAGACAGGAGAACCTGCCCACTTTGTCCACACATGTGGCCCCGTTCCTGCAGGGCTGTGAAGCACACTCATTCACGTCAATCTGGCAGTGAGCACCTTGGAACCCCGGCACACAGAAGCACGAGTAGCCGTCCCCGCGGGTTCGGCATATCGCCCTGTTTTGGCAGGGGTTTGGAGAGCACTGGTCCACTGGTGAAGGCAGTTTGTCAGGAGATGCACCTATGGATAGATCACAGTTTCAAACACTGATATCACAGAACTTCGTTGCTCTGGGTACTTAGGCTGTGCAGATAAATAAAACCAGAATTGTCATTCATTCTGATGAAAAATATTTGCAGTATGCTACTTCTCATTTTGGTTCTTTTAATCTAGGAGCAGAATATAAGTTCGTTACAACTAAAAGCCAATTAGTGAGTTATGAGGTAATATATCATACTTTATAACATCTAGTTGTGTCTTTATTAATGTAAAAATGATTTAATTAGATTAGATTACAAAAGTTGCTCCCTATAGGCAGGGCAAACTTCTCAAATAGTTATATTACTTGTTTTTTTCATCTGCACTAACAATAGTTTCCATTAGTACACAACGACAGAGCAGAAATGCTCTTGATTGCTAATTTAGTCTGATCATGTCTGGCACGAGGCTCTTTTATTTCTGTTAAGCTTTGATAAAAACAATCTGTCTAGCAGCTGTCAGTACAAGGACTTAAAATTTAAGGGCCTCTCAAGGCGTCATGGTTGGTTTCCATAGAAACCAATTCCACTGTTTGTCTTCAGCGCTCAATCTATTTCTATGGTGACTGCATCCGACCAAAGATTGGAGGCATTTACTCCTTTACACTTCATGGTGTGTTTCAATCAGCAGGGCCACATTACCAGAGCTCCGGGTTTACATCTCATTTCAGTCAACACTCACTACACATACTAATCAGAGGATCAGCACTTGATCCTCCTCAGTAACAACAGTGAAAGCAATAATTGTCATACTATGTACAACTTAATTATGTGGGGCTTGAACGTTGTTTTCTGTTTAAAGATTTAAGATACTGTTCATGGAAATGTCACTCAAGTTAAATCACATTTTACTTTTACACTTTTTGCTGTTAAATAGCTGTTTTTGTCATTTTGGGTCTCACTTTTTCATAATCATTAATTTAACGCACATAAAAGAAGCGACACATTATATTGCATTTAAAGGATTCTCATCTCATCGTAAACATAGCATTACTGTGCTATATCTTTCATATTAACACCAATAGAAATGCGGTTTAAAAAAATACGTAGAGTCAGCCCATATGGTCTGAACATTAAGATGGTATTTTCTATAATCTTGACAGCTATTTTTTTAAATCTCAAAAAAAAAAATGCATTTTTAGGATAGTTTGAACAAATGTTCTTAACTTTTTGGACATCTTCCCCCTAAGTTTCTTAAGTGCGCAGGATGACAATATCACCTAAAAATTCTGCATCTGGTTGTTCCAACACTTCAATGAAGCTATTTCATGCTTACACTGAGTAAAAAAACAAAACAAATACAACCCAACTCCAATAGAAAAGTTCCTTACAGAAATCAAACTGGGAATGACGCTAAAAAAGTAATCAGAGTATACCCAGTACCCCTCTCAAATACCCCAAACTAAAGCTTACAAATAAAGAAGAAATGGGAGATGGAAATGAACTTAGACATATCACCAGACACCTGGAGGAAAATTTGTGGTGAGGCACATTTGACGACTAATTCCAATATCTAGCGAGAGTTTAAATGGAAAGTAATAGCAAGATATTTCCGAACCCCACCAGTAACAGCAAAGTGGGCTCCATCTATCTCAGACAAGTGCTGGAGAATGTGTGGCCCACAAACTGGAAACCACATTCATATTCTTTGGTCCTGCCCCAAGTTAAGCAATTTTTGGATCGATGTCTTAGATGCCCTGAGAGCAGTGTTCCATCAAAATATCCCCAAAGATCCAAGGGTGATTCTCCTCATAACAGTCCCTGATGGGTTTGAGAACCTTGATCAAATGTATCACAATTAGATGGTTGAATCCTGAACCTCCAACGTACAACATCTGGATCAAAAAACAATGAGAACTGTATGAGATGGAACAAATCACATATGCAAGGTTGCAAAGACCAAAATTTAGAAAGATGTGCACTTGAACATTTCACCAGGATAAATGTTACTGCAGCTGAAAATTTTGTAAAATGATCAAAGTACTAGGTCCTATGTGAGCTGTAAGAACGTATTACTTGTAAAGAATGCTGGAGTTGAAATAAAAAATGAGTTAAAAAATCCAAAGCCATGATGCCATTTTTTATGGATGCATCGTTACATCTGAATTCTCCCAAAATCCAGTGGCACCTCCTGAAGTTTTCCATAGGGGTGGCCAGATAGGGCCCCAGAAAATCTGGGGGTGGCACACCAAAACCAAAAGCCATGTCTGAATTCCAGGAATTAGCTTATGCTGTTTTAGTGTATAGTTAAAAACTATGTCAATATTGAGAATTGAGGAATTGCACACTGGTATACTTTGGTTTCTTATTTTACAGTTAATATTACTGACTATCTGAAGTGCATAGACTAATGAAGCTCTAGCGAAAGATCACTCAGGAAGACAATACTTTTCATGCTTAGGCTGTGATTTTTCTGTCACCCTGCCATTCACTCCTCGCATGCATGCTCACTCTCTATCTTGTCCGGAGCTGTCAAGTTAGTCATGTTCTACAGCTGATTCACAACCAACCTATAGCACAGCAACACATCTTCTCTGTTAACCTACCATCCTGCGCATTCTTGTTTTAAATATGGTTCTTTTTCTGCCTGTCATTCTTTCATGCTGCAGCCATACTCTGATTCATCAGCCTTAACTGCCTCATCAGCCTTCAGCCTCAGAGTCATCAGACACCACCACCTCCACCAGTGTCTGGACTCCATGGAGGAGATTTATTTCACTACTGCTCAGATGTCCCTTGATCACAAAAATCTCCCTCTGGTGTCTAAGCCCCAAAGACTTCTGTTAAATTCTAATCAGCTCAAATCATCTGTTAATCTGTACACTCATATTCTGTATTAAACATCATCTTTACTTCATTCATCTGTCTCTCCTGATTGGTCATGTGATACACCTGGTGGTGCAACCTGGACACATCGTCAGTGATGAACCTGCTGATGATGTGCCCAGGTTGCGATACCGATACAGTTGACATTTTAAGTTCCATAACAATCCTGTTTTAATGTGTTACCTGTCTATATGTGTTAGGTGATTTATTGTTCTTCAAACAGGCTGGTTGTCCTTTTCCTTAAAAAAGACAAATAAGCTTCATTTCAAGGGTACATTGTCCATCCATCCATTTTCATCCACTTATCCAGGGCTGGGTTGTGGGGGCAGCAGGCTGAGCAATGCACTCAAGACGTCCCTCTCCCCAGCAACATTTTCCAGTTCCTCCTGGGGGAGGCGTACCCAGACCAGATGAGATATATAATCCCTCCAGCGTGTTCTGCATCTGCCCCGGGGTTGCACATGCTGGGACGTCACTGTCTTTCATATACTTGATATCTTAAAACTTATAACTTTGTTATTGAACTAGATGATCGAACAAAGACGTACCCATGAGTTAGTCAGGCAAGATCCAGAAGATTAAAGTTTGACTGTAATCTAAAACCCAAACTTCTTGCGAACCTAAACCCTATGATGCTGCATTGCCGTCTTCACTCTTCCTGACCCCTCCTCCTTCCTCATTGTCTCAATGTCTACCAGGAGACTTGTCCCTTACAACTCTCACATACACAAGAAAACATCAAAGACAAGTAGCTACCATGAGGCATCTCAAAATTGCCATATTTCAGGCAGAACAAATGGGACCAGCTCAGAGACAACAATCCTCGTAATCCAAGGAATGTGCATAAGGGAGCACAGGGGCATGGTGCCACAAAAAGGAGGCTTCAAATCAGATGAACAAGTGATGCCTGTATTAGATGATAATCAGAATGCACCGCATATCTAAAAGCCTTGAAAATGTGTCTTGCACAAATATTCAACATCATTATGAAGCTGAGGGGCCACAATTGTAGCCACGCTGATATGAACAGAGATATTCCAATAATATTCCTCACAGATGATAATTGTGTGCCGTAATCATGGCTCAAGAGCACAATCAGGCTGAGTGCAGACTATGAAGGCGTAGAAGAGAGCAATTACACTTGGTGCTCCATCTTCACCAACTCAGGGACCAATCTTCTGTCATTGGCAAGGGTCAATCAATTTCACAGACAGTGGCAGGGTACTGCAAGAGCAGCTTAAACATGTCTAGACTTGGACTTGGAAGTATGGGCCAAGTGTCCTGGGGGTGTGATGGAGATGGTGATGCTCGACCATATGCTGATATTAGCTCTCATTACATCAAGGATCAGACGGTATGTTCAGACCAGATTAGAGCACATGTTGCAGCAGTATCTTATGTCCACGTATTTTTTTAGGGTAAACGTTGTATGATTGTTTCTTTACTGAATCCACTGGTTTTCCAGTATTCCCCTGAGGCACAGTTCAGAGGAATCAGAGCCAGGCCTGTTGCCTATTTGAGACACAGCTCCGGCCAACCGCACATCCCCTCCCACAGCATGTAAGGCTTTTTTCAAATGCAAATTACTTCTGAGGGTCTTTGTTTGGTCCTATCTGGAGGCCCTCAAATGGCACATGTGGGGCACCTGACAGATGCATGCTGCCGGTGTATCTGTCTGTTTGTTTCAGCGTTGATAAGAGGACATGTTATTGTGTGGTGTTTTGTAGAGCCCCAGAGACATTCAGTGCCTTCCCCCTTTTGTCCCGTCACTTGTCCACACACCCCCAACCACCCAATCCTCACACCCCCTCATGGGTCACTACACTGCCCCCCATTGTTAGATTTCTTTTTGTCCTTAGAAAATATCTAGTAATCACTATGGGCAATGATGTCAGCTCTCACGGTCTTAATTAATATTCAAAGCATGGAGTGGTTAAAATGCAAGCCAAATACAAGACTCAGATTCAGAACTCAGAAGCTGGTAATAATCTGTACACTTCTGTTCTACTTAATTTCAAGGTTTGAGAAAACTTTTCCAATGAAGCCTTGATGAAATAAACATTTTGAAATAGTGTTGCACTCTCAGGCATGAGAAAAAGCATCTTGCATGACGGGATGCAACTCATGCAAGTGCCCAAAAAGCCCTATGAATCAACTCCTACATATGACATAGCACTGGTTATTAGTTAACGACAGAAGTGTGTGATGATCATGCAGCTACAGCGTCACAAACAAATAAACAGTGACTGAAAACTCAACTCAGAGCCCACGTGGAAAGAAGCAGCCACTTACCATCTATCACCAACAGTGATGAGATGAGAACTGTGCATGCAAGTAATTCAAAAGTGTGATAGCGAGTTAAATCCATAATAGTGACAGGGAATCATTCTGATCGTCGTGTTGAAGTCTTGTCGTACACGAAGCTCTCTGCTCCTGCCTCTGCCTACCGCGACTCATCTGTTGTCAAATCCAGATCCACTTGATGCACACTTCTCCTCCTGATGGAGCACCATCAAGAGCCCCCATCACACATGAGACAAGAAAAGACCATAGCGAGGCGTCCAACAGGCTACACACACACACACATACACACGCATACACACACACCCGAGCTGGGCAGTGACGGAGTACATGGGAGGGAGTTACAGCCCTGCACAGACAGAGGGGTAACTGCTGTTAAGGGACAGTTCAGTATCACAGCAAAGGGTTTAGATAGCCTGCTTATAAGGAAGCCCGCCCACATAAATGAATGGCCCCTGAAAAGGCAGGGGCAATGGTTGAATACCAAAAAAATAAAAAATAAAAAATAAAAAAAACCCTATCATTTTTGGGGAGGGGGTTTTCATTGTGTCACAGGGTATTTAACTGGTTATTAAAGCAACAATAGATATTATGTTTATTTTTGTTGTTTTATTAAGTAGCCTAATGGTGATTATATCTTTGGTTAAAAAGGAAATGAACTAAAATATGGTAACTGTGTAGGTCATTCAGCTACAGCACGTGCTTGTATGCTTGCAAAAAAAAAAAAAAAAAGAATATACAAAAATATCATCATTTAATATAATAATCTTGAAAAAAGAAATCAGTTAGTGATCCATTCTTGAACAACCTACTGGAAGTGAGTGAAATAAGCAGGGTTTTAGAATAAAAAGTAACAATTAAATCATTGATCTAAAGAATGTATTTTATATTTTTATTATTCAAATTTTTATTGTTTTTCGTTAGGGTGGTACATGGCGGTTCTAGAAATGAGACATTAGCCTAAAAACAGTCAAAATAATAAAATTAAATTTGAATAAATAAACACATGAAAATGAACAGTGAAAATACTATATGTATATATAAAAAATGAATAAATACAAAAACAGAAAATTGGCTGGGCAAGACAAAACAAAAGTCACACTTCCAGGCCCCCAGACCATACCAAATAATTTATTAATGGCTTTTTTAATGATAAAGAATGTAATTCTAAAAATCAGTAATCAAACTGTGGCCTATTTCAACTCTTGTCGTCAATCACAAACGTGTTGGGGGATTTATTTATTCATTTATATATTTTTGTTATAAAAAACTTAACTGTTGATACCAATGAAATTGTTGATATCAATAATTAAACTGCTGATAAAACAAATGGCCTTGAGTAAGATCTGAGATTGTCTTCAAAATGACATTGTCCTGTTTTCTATCTATGCTGTAAATCTCTTCCATAAAACTCCAGTAAATATAGCTACACAGGAAATAGAACATATATGTGTTTGTTTCTTTTATTAATTAACTTTTTTGTTGTTGTTGTTTCTACTTTGGGCTTCAATGGTGTGATAACAAAATGAAGGATACAGGCTTTTGAAAAATTTACAAACTTCATTGTCCAGGGAAAGCGCGGGGCGTTTCCATAGCAACGCGACCAGGAAGTTGAGCCTCAGGAGAGAGTAGTAGGGACGGCTTGTTTGTTTTAATAGCAGATAAAACTAGCTTCTCGCCCACATGACTTCGTCATAGTTTGAGAATTTGTTTGCAAAAACCTCATTGTAACATAACCACGGTGAGTTCAGGATGTCTGCGTCTATGAGAGCCAACTCAGCGCCAAGTTCATCGAGGCCGGAGCAAGCACTGGACACCAGAGGTGACGTTAGTGTACAGTCATTGGGACCGGTTAGCTTACCGTATCAATGCTCAGTTAGTTTAACTAGGAAACATTACTCACACTGACACAGAGCACATCACCTCACACATTACAGTAAGGGACTGTTCTTTATTTATTAGAGGAGATGCGTGGCAGGGGTGTAACTCCTTTTTGAGCTAGAAATATTCTTCCTTGAGCCTCCTTGTGTAACCGGTTAACTGCATCACCCTCCCTCCACCAAATTAACCATGTATTTTCTTTAAGATTTACACCAAACGTAGGCTATGTATGGAGCCGGTGCCAAAAACTGCTCATTTCTTAAAGATTCTGTATATTAAAATCCTTGTTTGTAGTGACACCTCTCTGAGGCTGTAAGTTAGAGACAGATACAACAGCCACAGACTTTTGCCTCGATGAGTACACAATGCAATTAGACAGCTAGCTATCTGTTTCACAATGATAAAACCAAGTCACATTTTTCACCCAAACTTAACTCACAAAATGATATATCCTCATCATATTTATCACAGTTGTGTTTAAGAAAAGTGTTGAAAATTACAGATGGAAAATGGAAGCAGGAAAACATTACTCAAACTGCCATGGAGCACATTACTTATCACATTACAGTAAGGGACTGTACTTAACTTATCAGAGGAGGTGGGTGTCTCTGGTTTCACTTCTTCTTCTTCTTCTTCTTCTTCTTCTCCTTTTTTGTTGTTTTTAACTTGAGGAGGTAGAAATATTTTTCCTAGAGCCTCCCTGTGTGACTGGGGGAAAATGCATGACTGTCCTTCTACTATAAATGAAGGCAGCACAATTAATAAAACTTGATCACAATTTTGGCTTCCCACAATTAAATGAACAGGATTGGCTGCGATGTTGAAGTTTAAAATTCGTGCTTCACTCGTAGAAAACTCCGCTGCACATCAAATCAAGCAGCTGTCAGCTACACATGCACCCTGCAGCAGCAACAACTTGTGAAAAACTCTCTCGAATGTTGAGGCTGCAGACAGGGTAGATGAAAATCATCAGTCATCATCATCCGTTGTTTGGAAGTATTTTGGATTTAGGAGAGAACAAATGATACACAATACGTACATGACACTTGTTTCTGCACCACAAAGCAACACAACAAACTAGTGCAACCACCTGAAAAAACTCTACAAACTACAGTACTATGAATGCATTATGCACAAAGGCCAAGAAGAATAAGTTTGCGAACATTACCTCACTGAAACCCCATCCTAATCCAGTGTCAACTCAGACATCCATGTCAGCCACACTGCAGCACATCATGGTACTGCTGTAAAAAAAATAATACAGCAGTGGAGATAGGAGATGCACTAAATTAAGGTGGAGAAAAACCTTATTTTACGTCTTATTTTGATGCAAATATTTGTACATTTGCAAGAATGTAGCACATGGCAGTTAAATCAATGCTCTGTTTATTTCTATGTGAAAGTGCAATAAAAATATTTTGTCCCTAAAATATTGAATAATCGTGATAAATAATCGTGATTATCATTTTAGCCTTTCTTTTTTTTCTTTTTTTTCCACACCAAATCTATGTCTGGGGCCAGCGCAGTGAGAGACAATAACAATAACGATTGTGCTAAACAGTAGAGATGGACGTTACAATCGTAGGAAAATGTGTAGATACTTGTTTTTGTGTAGTTTAAAACATATATAGCCCCATAATATTCATTAATATGAATATATACTTGAGGGGAATTAATGAACTATAGTCACACTTAGTTTGAAATACACTGCACATCATCTTATCGCTTACTGCTTTCCAGATTACCCAAATACTCTTTTATCCAGCTGGAAGCCCAAAGTGTCTTATATTCTTGTTCCTTGTGAGTTAGACAAAAAAAATATGGACATGTTATTATATAAGGAAACAAACTGTGAGAAAGATACTGCAAATGTACAAACATACCATCCCGTAATACCAAAGTTGAAGTCTGAGTTTGGTTGAGTCTGATTTCATTTATTCTCAGTGGCAGAACAAAATTTTCAAGTCCCAGCGGGGAGTAGACAGACACAACTTCCTCCTGTCAACAACCACATCATCCCAAGTGAACTGCTGGTCAACCTTACCTCCACTGTGCGCAACAGGAACACGCTGGGGCACACTGCACACCATCGGCACTGCAAGGTACATTCAAACCCTTCTTGTATCTAAGAGGGTTATTTCTCTGTGGCTGAAATGAGTTGACACCAGTGTCCTTAAAAAGACTTTGTATACAGGACTGTGGAATCAGACGACCGGATGCAGTCTGGCATCACCCGCTCGGACGCAAGAAATACAAATTCTTTCTGGAGCAGCCAACATCCTTGACTGGAGCCGGCAGGTCAGCTAGAGCAACAACACATATACAGCAATATACAGTAAACAATGTTGTTGCAGCTATTAAGTTTCCCTAAAGATTGAGTTGAATTGAAAGTCAGTTAGTTGTGTTTTGTTATCCAGTAAAACATGACATGCATATACACTGTATGTCTCTATCAGTTATTACAGGAACACATGTATGACACTTGACACTAATATTGAACAGGGTTAATACAAACCCAGATACCAAGCAAAACCAAATTAACTGTAGCACCTAAAGTTAGTCATGTTTTATCAGATTGTTACAGTATTGCTCTAAAATGAAGGCAACATTCAGTGTCTCAGTAAGTCTAAAATTTGGCTTTCTTCAGTCTGCAGATGACCTAATGACACTAGATGTATGTGTGTTTTGCTTTTCTGTTTGGATGGTGTCCATGCAGGGATATTTCATTCCTGTGTGATGCCATGGTAACCCAGAAGAAGACCACACCCCTCCCACCACTGACTGACAGGAGTGGCATGGGAGACACACAGGTACAGTAAGCTGCCTCAGCTGACCAAGGTTACATTTAGCCCCAGCAAAATGTAACGAAGGGTTTGTTCAAACAAAAATGGTGGTATGTTGAACACTCTGATGTGTTACACAAGCGCACTGCCCTGTTGTATAGTGGGGTTCAAAATTCAATTAACTGGCAAACATAGGTTTACTTTGCCAAAGCAAGTGTGAAATATAAACAAAAAAATATAAGTGTAGTAGGTTAAGATCTGCTCAACATGTATTTATATACATGTCCCTGCAGATTGGATAACACCGCTGACCTCTGACCACCACCACCAAACGAGAGAAAACATATCTCGAAGCTTGCTGCACACCGTTCTGAGGAAATGTGTAGTTTAACCTGGAAACTGTATCAAAACGGCACACACCGTTTTCAGATTGAATGTGCTCTTGTTTTCACTTGGGCCTGAGAATATGCCTTATTCACTGATAGAGGTTTTCTCCAGCAGCATATGTGGCATGACACAAAATCAAAAGTATTGCTTTACAGCATCACAAAATCAACCAGATGTGACAAGTAAACAAGATATCCCAGCTCAACAACCATAGTTCTTCATTCTATCATCACCCAAAGAGCACAAAAAGGAAAAAGTTGAAAAAAGCATAAAGGGATAACATGCAGATTCAAACTTTATATCTGTATTACAGTAACCTGAAGGTTTGTTTGAAAGTTTAGAGAAAAATTCAAAAAGCTTTTTCATACTCAATAGCAGGTTTTTCAGTTGTCTTACAAATACTGTGATTAACTGTAATAGTACTGACTTCAGATTTACATTTACCGCCACTCTGTCTTTCAGAATTTGAATGTCTCAGAAAGTCTGATCCCAGAAGAATATCACATTGTGAAAAACAAAGGGCTGCAGGGCCTCGAGTTCTTTGAGGAGTGAGTCATTATCTTCATCCACTTAATTCAAGTTAACTGCACCATCATATTATTATATTAACTCTCACATTGCATCTCTTCCTCAGTGCGTTCACAGTGCAGCTACAGGATGATGAGCAGAAGCTACGGGTCTTCCCTTCACTGTGAGTCCAAAAATACGAAAATCTTCACTGGGAGATTTTGCTGTTAGACTAATGATGGCACGGCTTAATAGTAGGAAGGAATAGTACTATGTAGCATTAGTTAGGCAGTGCTGGTATGATAAAGGATAAATGTTGCCCAGGAAAGCCCTTAAATATGTAGTAATACTTATTTGTATGTATGATCTGTGTGTCCAGGAGGCCCAGTGGCAGACTGGAAGTGGTCCAGCTAATGAGGATGATGGACGACATGCTGGAGAAGGCAGGAGTGGATCAGAAGAGTGAGGAGCTGACTGAGCTCTCCCAGGTAGGCAGACAGAGAAGCCGAAAGTACACAGGATGCTCTGTGTGACTGACACAAAGGCTGTGCGGCACACGTGTACAGAGGAAAATACATACTGGTGTAACATCAACATATTATTTTATAATAATATAAAAAGTGTATATGAAAAACAAAAGTGCTTTGAGATTCTTCCAGAATCGTAACCGTCTATACATATTAGAAACAGTGTAATGAAATGTCTTACAGATGGAGGGGTTGCTGGAGCTGGTGCAGGTTGAGCAGAACATCTACAACATTGTTTTCCATGAGCTGATCAGGCAGGTCAGCGTGGGTTGTGTTGAGCAAGGACAGCTGCTTGCCAAACTCAGGTTAGCAGCCAACACATTAGGACAGCAGCTAAATGGTTAAACTTGTTGAAAGAGCTTTTAAACTAGATTATGGTAGTATGGATGTACTGTAAATAAGAGTGAAGTACGTTTCTGCAACTGTATTACCTTTTTTTTTCCCTCAAGTTAATTCTGAAACATATTTTGACACAGTATGAGAGATATTTGAGATTTTCAGAAAGTCTTTCCCAATGATGGCCCAGGAAGCCTTTTTCCCAGTAGCTCCTGTGTTTGTGTGTCCAGACAGCGTTACCGGTCCCTGCTTGAGCGAATCCCCCAACGCCTGAAGGCTCTGCACACTGAGGCAGTGGCGCAGCGGGCTCTGGACCGTCGGCTCATTGAAGAGATCCACCACATCAAGACTTCCATCCAGCAGCTTAACACGTACGTAGGTCAGGTGTCAGACTGCTGGGTCATGATGAAGGAAATTATTGTGTGCTGTTAAGCACTGGAACGTGTTCAAAGGGGATCAAAGAGAGAATTCTATAATAAATGAAAGATTGGAAGATAATAGCACTCATTACAATGTGTGAATATGAAAAATGTGTTCATTTTGTGTGTGTGTGTGTGTGTGTGTGTGTGTGTGTGTGTGTGTGTTTATCTTCACAGGGAACTGTCCACAATCAGAGAGCATGATGCCTTTGTTTCCCAGCAGGCAGAGCGCGCTCACCGGCAGCTGGCAGGGGCGCTCCAGCAGAGTCACACCAACTCAGAGTCAGTCCCTCAGAGGGCTGAACTATTCATTCAGTCAAAATCATGTTTTTGTCAAGTTGATGCATTCCAAAATTCACTAGCGAGAACATTATATACCTTAAATAACATTATATATATTATTTATTTCAAGTGAAATTATGTGCACCTTCATCAAAAAAATGACAAAAGAGTGAAAGAGTATGTGTGTTAGATACCAGGTACTGCTACTACTAAATGTTTTCCTCTACGATGGAGCCTAAGTGCAGCAGCAGTGCATAAAGCATGCATGTGGCTAGGTGTTCCTTCTAAAATGGTCTTTGTGCTCATCTCAGTGTGGTCCAGGGTTACCACGAGCTGTATGAGCTGCAGAGGGGTCGCCTCGAGGCTCAGCTGCTTCAGATGACAGAGGAGAGAGACTGCTGGAGCCAGCTTACCCTTTGCCTCGCCCTCAAGGTGTGTGAGCCATGATGTAGACCTTTCTTCATGTAATGGTGTTGTGCTGTTATGCTGAATTAATATTAGATTAACTAACTTTGCTTGCAGAATCAGTAGGAATTAGATCATCATTAATATAAATTGTGTTACTATATGGATAGTTGTAGTCTGCTTTGTTCCTAACTATGATTTATGGAGTATGTAAGGGTCAAATTTTTCTTTGACTGTCAGGTGATCAGTGTGAAGAAGCTGCAACTTATCAGTCAGCTGCATATCATCGAGCAGAGCTGGTTCAAGACAGCCGAGCACTGCAGCCAATACCTCGCTTTGAAGGTAACAGTGCAGCTCCTATTTCTTAACACTCTCAGTACATCTCATGGCAAAAACACCCAAAGCTCCAGATGACTCTTTGGAAATATCCGCAGCAGTTCAGTTACACTCTTACTATGATCCTGCTGTAGGACACGGAAGACCTGAATGTCATCATGGAGCTTTCTACCTACTGGAAAGAGCAGCTGACTGATTTCATGTCCCAGCTGAAGAAGACTGATCATGCTCAGCATGAACAGATCAGTGCAATCCAACAAGGCATTGATAAGTGGTTCGCCTTCTTCGCTACACAGAACAAGTAAGGACAAGCTTACATACCAAAATACATAATTTAAGGTTTTGTAATTATTCTTCATAATAAAGCACCATCAGTAAAGTTTTTCTGGAAAACTGTGTAACTTACTTTATACTCAGTATAGTGCCAATGATCAGCAAAGTCATTTAGAGCATTCTATGGAAGAGGTTGATCTGTGTTTGTGCATTCTGCCAAAGATGCTCTTATTCTGTTTCAAGGTGTCCTGACCCAAAATATGACAAAGCTTCACTGGTTAAGATTCATGCTGATTTGAAGCAGTGGTCAAATGTAAGAGAGAACATTTACTTCCTCTGCGTTTGTGTTTTTCTCATCATCATCACTGTTGTTATCTCTCTGATGCATCTTGCTTTTGTCATCTATCTTACGTCTCTTATTTCTGACAGTGATTTCATTGTAATTGCGTCTGCCTCAGCTCTGTCGTGTTTGTGATATAATCATGCCATCTTGTCACTTTCGTCGACGTCTTTCCCATCAGCCTCACCTCTCTCATTATTACCATCACTTGTCACATCTGATCCTTGTCCTCTGTGTCATGGTGTCATCTGTCTCTTTCATCTCATCTTTCTCATATCTGTCCTCCACTAATCACTCGTTACTCATCGGTGTCTCTGTCTAAAATTCCTTTACTCATTGAGAAATATTTAAATTTAAAAAGCTATCTGTAAAGGTCTTAGCTAAGTAGTGATGTTCAAAAAGATTATATTTCAAATATCTAGTAGATATGTTAAAGTTAAGGTCAACAGTATGTCTAGTCAACAGCCAAGTTTCCACTGTAATCCTCAAGTCCTCTGCTCCTTTGCAGACGTTGGCCCTCCAGTGCGAGTGCTACCAAGGTGAGAAGCTGCTTAGCTGCCAACAGACACTGGGCGAGCTTGGCTCTGTCCAGGAAAAATGGCTTCATATGAGTCTAGAGCTGTTCAGGAGACACCCTTCTCCTGACGGTGAACCTCCTGGAGGCCAGCAGGCCTTAAGAGAGCTGGACGGTGTCCTATCTGAGCTTCTAAAACAGCTGGACAGCCGAGTCACTGGAGAGAATGGTGAGGGCCGATAGAAGCCGAATTCTGAATTGCTTTAAATTAGTAGAAACTGTGATTTTGATGCCTACGGACAGGTTAGTAAAGAATACAGTCACTTGGCAATACTTCAATTTTTGCTTGAGTTAAGTCCAAATGGGTATCTGTAAAGAAACAGAGCTGCTGACAGCTGCAAAATCAGGACTTTGGTGAGTGTCACAGTGTTTGTTTTCACACTGTTGTTTCAGGGATACACGGACAGATCACGTCACTGCTCAGGTTGATGGAGTCCCAAGTTTCCAAGCTTGGTGCAGTGATTGGTCGGCCAGAAATAATGTCTGTCTCTGAGGGGCTGAAGCTGGAGAATGAACTGCGCAATTGGCAGAGTTTGGCTGAAGACGCCTCTCAGAACATCTCCAGCATGCAGACAGAGAACAAAAAGGACAAAAACAAACTGGACATATAGTAAGTTTGGTTCAAACTATGGATTTAATGGGAAGACAGATGCCTTATTTATCAACGTTTTGTAGATACATTTGTAAATTTACTCCTATGATGAAACTTTTTAATGTTCTTCAGTACAAGAAATTTGATATTTTGCATCTATCTCTCTAACTACATTTGTAAGTTTGAAGTTGTAAGAGTTTGATCACACCCCAAGGAAATTTTTTTTTTTTTTTTTTAGCAATCTAAGTCACTAGGCTTGTATTAACACATTATATTTATTGCTTATGATAATATGGAATTGAAAGACACAATTGGTGAATATATGACACAGAAAGAACTTAAGACTACATGTGTCTTGATACTGAAATTCAAATATTCATTTGTGTGTTTGTTTATTCAAAAAGTGCAGAGGCAGAAAAGGTGTTAGACAAAGTGAAGGAGTTCATAACCAGCCTGTCCAGCTTCACTGATGGTGAGAACCAGAGACTCAGTGACGAGGTCAGTACCGACATGGTTCAGTCAAAAATGTTCAATCAGGTGTTGTGGAACAAACAAATTAGCTCCATGAATGTAATGCTCGGATATTACACAGACAATTCATCCGAATGACTAAAACCCCTCCTAAGATGTCGTGTCTCAGCAAGTCACATAGGTGGCCAAAAATACTAGATTTACTTCAGTATTAGATATTAAATTAATGTGCATGTTTGCTGTGATGTTACAAAGTGCTTCTCTTGAGTTTAGTGTTTGTTGCTCCCACCAGGTCAGTTCTATTCACATGGCTCAGACCCGCTGGATGTTGGATCTGTTGCTACTCACGGTACCAAACCATAGCGAGGACAACAACCAAGAACAGGAACACCACTACATTACAAACATCTCACTGCAGACACTGGATGAGGATGCCAAGATGCTGGCTGAGAAACTGGATTTTTTCTCCACATACATCAGCAGGTAGCAGAAGTTTTGAACCGTTTTTACAATTTGCAGTGAGGCAGATGCTGTTAACCAGAGTAACTAACAATTAGTGCATCCTCCAGGATTTACTTATCAGGAAATGTTTGCTTTTAATTCCAGCTCTTGCATGCTGATTCTAGAGGAGCAGATTCTGCAACACTCACGGGAAGTTGAGGTTGAAGATGAGATGAATGAGTGCAAAAGGCTGCAGGTAAACAATGTTCTGATGCAGAATTAGATACATAGCAAAGAACTTTTTACATTTTGCAAGTACTCATTTTTTTAGGCACACTGGAAAAATCAACAGATGCGTCAAACATACATTCCATTCTGACTCCAAAGGGCTTGTTGTTTTACTCTTATGTGTTCAACTATTACAAAACACCAGAAGAGGGAGCCATACTGCAGTTACAGACAAGGGCAAGATAAGCTAAGCAAACCTACATCAGTACTATGTGTGTGTTGTCGTGTCCGTCCTCAGAGGGAGTGTGCTGATTGGGTAGAGACCTGTCTAATCCTGCTCTCAGGAGTGAAAGGTGGTCCTGTGGAGCTGCCTGTGCATCACGCCGACCCCGCTTCCAGCAGTGATGTCCCACTCTCTCCAACAGACAGCACAGAGACTCTGGTGAGGAGTCCATTAAAATACAAACCTGATATGTGATAATTAGTTAATGATTAAATTGATGAAGATGACTGTGAAGTTAATTGCTGACATATTTTAACTTAGTTTTCTCTGTATTATTGGAGAAATGACTTGAAAGCCTGGTGACAGGTGACTGGCAATGACACTGATGCTACAGTGAAAAAGACCTGATGCCAGAGGGGAATTTGCCATTGATCAAGTATCAGATTTTACTGTAGTCAAGGTCCAACGCTGGCACCAGTTACCCAGTTAAGTTGGGATCACCTCAACGTAAAGTTTGAGATCTGGAAATTGTGAGAGAAGACAGAGGAATGAGACACCAAAGAGCAATTTTGTTTATCAGCATCAAAAGTCTGTGTTTTTGTGATCTTGTGTGTCTACAGGTGAATGAAGAGGTTTCAGCAGAGCCTACAGCAGACAGTGAGGTCAAAGAGGAGACTGAGGCTGAACTGAGAGAGGTTTGTCATATTAACAGTTCAGTGACACCATATAACCATTTAGATTATACTTTGGAAAATAGAACAAGTTTCAAACTGAATTTGGAGTCTGTGTTTTGTTACTGGACGCACTGTAAAGGTCATTCAGACATTTAAACATGTCCAAACATCCAAACATTTTCTAGTGAGTTAAAAGTTGAAGGAAGAGGAGAGGCATCATTGATACTGGTAACAAAGGACAGCAGGCTCTTCCAGTAGTTAGACAGTCTGTAATTTAAACAGATGATGGAGGTTGAAGCTGCTGTGTCAACAAATGTCTGTCCTCCAAAAGTTTCACCTGTACTGTTAGTAAGTCTTGTTACAAATCAATGAACCTTTTGTCAACATCTTTAATCCTCTTTTCAGCTGATTGTATGCTAAAATATTTTTGCTTTGTGAAGTCTCACTGAGATGGGAGCATTACAGTATAAATAACTGTAGGCTGACTAATTACGTCAACTCAGAATTTTATTTTACTGACCAGAGCTGTTTGTTTTCTGTTTATTGTATAACATGTATTACACTTTGTCATAATAAAGATTTAAGGTTGATTTATTGCAATAGGTTAAATAAGCAACATATTAATGTTACAGTAACCATGATGATGATGATAAGGGCAGTGGTGATTCTCTTGTTTCTCCACAGTGCGCTGCTGAAGGACATGAAACACAACAAGAGGTTTCTCAGGTATTGATGTAGTTTCCATGAAGTGTACTGAGATAAGTTGTGGTCTGCACATTAGTGGGAAAAAAAAATATTGAGAAAAAAAATATGATGTGATCTGCAAAATATCTTGTGCTGGTCTGGAACAGTGGAGCTAGACATTTATGGTTATCGCTTTGTGTGATAAAAGACACAATGTGGAAAGTGTATTTCTTTGCATTGTCCCCTAAGGGTCAGGAAATATTTGGAGTATCTTAAAAAGAAATTTAAAGCAATTACATAAACTCTTGTGAATACAGGATATTTTACAAATGGGTTTTATCAAACACATCTTGTTCATTGTATTGTGTAACCAGACTAACTTGCTAATAATGAACAGTGTTGTTGTTGTTGTTGTCGGCCTGCAGGGGGAGCTAACGGTTTGTGAGAGCCCAGTTGTGAAGCTAATTGGCTATGATGGAAACATTACACAAAGAAAGCTGGGACAGAGCAGTGTCCACTTGAATGAGGTCAGACTATTAAAAATCACTTTTTCAGTGTTAGTGACGTGCTTTTACTGACTGACTGTCTCTCTGACCGTCCATCTGTCTGTCTCTGTCTGTCAGTCTGAGCTGGATGTGTCTCCAGCTACAGATAAAGCCCAAAAAGCTTTTAGTGATCTGACCACAATGGGATTACTGCAGCAGGAACTGCAGTAAGTTTACTTTTTATTGTTGAGTGGAACACTTATATCAATCGCATTACCTTTTAGAGTGAAAATCTGTTTTCTTTCTGGTGTGTTCTCCCAAACTTTCAATGTTTTTTTCATGGCTGCTCCAAAAAAGGACAACAGTGTTTGTACTCTCTCTGACTATTATCTCTTCTGTGCTGCACATGAATTGATTGCTTGTTTTTCTTGTTTAGAATAAGAACTGAGCTAGCATATCCAACTATTACCACCATAGCTGAATATCCATGCTTTTGTACTGCCTCTCACATTTAGTTGACACTTTTGCACCTTGCAGACTCACATTTATTAAGCAAAATCCCATTGTGGAAGTAAGTTAATTGGATGTCTACACATCAGCTGAGTTTCCGTGGTTGTTCATAAATGGATAGTGGAACTTGATTGACTTGTTGATGTGCATAGAATATCCAGATTACATTTCTCTCCATGTGTGTGTCAGTGAATCAGAGCTGCGGGTCCAGAGTGCCGAGCAGCGAGCCCTGAAGGCTGAGGAAGCCTTGCAGGAAGCTCTGGAGAAGATTCGGGACCTGGAGAGACAACTGCAGGGTCGTCCCAGTCTGGAGCCCAAAAGCAGTGAAGGTACAGACTAAACCAAAAAAATCTAGAAACTTTAAACTGAGACAGCAGAACAGTATTAAAGCATATGGGTTGTACATGTCTTTGTTTGTGTTGCAGAGAAAAAGAAAACACCACCACCTTCCCCACCACCAGTAACAACCCCAGCTCCGCCAAAGAAAACCTCAGCAGAGACCAAAACAGCAAGCAGCACCAAAAGGACCAAGAAACGTTGATCTGACATGTGATCAGGAGGTTTTACAACTTTATATTTATGCATGGGACTGTCCAGTTAATGTTGGGTGAGGTATATGTAAAATCACCTGTAGGGTTTTATATTTAATTTATTTTCTTCCTTTTTTTTTTAAATATTTCGAGAGAGAAAGATGGGGGATGACATGCAGCAAAGGGCCACAGGCTGGATTCAAACCCGGGCCGCTGCGGCAACAGCCTTGTACATGGGGCGCATGCTCTACCCACTAAGCCACCGACACCCTATATTTAATTTATTTTCTCTGTTGTATCAAGACTCATCGCCTGCACTCCATCACAGTCACAACCATAAAACTCGTAAAGGAAAATGACCTCAGGACATAATTATCTGGCACATGTAACAAATGCATGTACTGTCTCAGAAGTTTACAAGTTAGTGTAGCCCACAGGACACCACACCAGCCCTGGTGTTATTATTATATAACAGCTTGCTGTGATTTTGTTTGACCTTGTGATGTGGCATGTAAAAACAGATTAGTTATGGTTTGAAAAAATGATGTATCTGCAGACATTGCAACATGTCAAAAAGTTATCCTTCTCTGGGCATTTATTTTCCAACACAACACAAGCCAAGTTTATCATCAGTAGAGGCTCTCAGATCCTTCAGTGCTAAAGCTCATCAGCGTAAACTGCTCAAAAATCCAAAGCACTCAGATAAAACATTTATTGTGAACTCATATTTTAAATAAACAATCATTTGGCTTAAAGGAAATTTCTTAAACATGATAACATCTCTGTGAAAATTACTTTTTCATAGTCTCTTCTGTTAGGTGTTCAATAACAATAAATCTAGAACATTTGAACAGTAAGAAGCACTCATGTCATAACCATCTGTCACATCATTGGCGAGTCTGTATCTGGCTCCCCCTCTGTTGTCCCTCCCTCTCCTTCCACCGCAGGGGGAGGAGGAGGTGGTAGAGATGAGAGGTCAGGGGTCACGCTGAGAAGATCTGGGTTGAGTGGAAGGACAAGGGCAGGATGGAGGAGACGGAGGGAAGCCCTGAACCCCTCCCAGGCATCTCTCTCTGCCTCTGTTGCTTTGACCTGGAGGAGAGAGGGACTGCTGTTGGAGACATGTTTGCTTTATAGATACTGCTGAGAGAGCAGAAATGATCTCACTGGCAGAGGTAAACTTCAGTTGTCAGGGCTAAAGAGTCACTGATCTGCAGGCTAAACCAAGGCCACGTTCTGGACTGGTGGAACACAGCAAAACAGTTGAGGGCCTTACTTAATGTATATTTCCCTATCTTCCAAAAGTTTTACAAATAATGCTGATACTGATAAAGTTCCTGAATAAGTAACAGAAAATCATAAACATTTAAAATGCAAAAAAAGGCATTAAGATATAAAAAAAAAAAGATCATTAGGCTATAAAAAGCTGCCATAGTTTATATATTTTATCGTGTATAGTTACTCACTCTGACCTGGTGTTGTCTCTTGGCCTCAGCCTCGGCAGCCAGACTCTGCTGTAACTCCACGGGAAAACTGAGCTCGTCTCTGACAGAAAATCAAACACAAGCCTGGTCAGCAGGAAGATTTCAGCGCACTGCAAATCTCTACATCCCTCTTTGCTGTTTACCTGGAAAAATCAAAGCTTTTAAAGGAAAAAGACTTTGCACACAGAGAGTGATGCATCTTTCCAGAAGCACTGCTAGCCCTTTGTCTTACACAAATCTGTGTCCTTTTCTTTGGGTTGACAGGTTTCCTCAGAAATCATCTTGATTCTCTTTAGTCATTTAAAGCATCAGCTGTAAATATGAGGTTTGCTGTCAGGTCCTGACAGTCAAATAGCTTCTTCTTGCAGCTTATGTTTTGCACAAGTATTCAACTATCATAAAAAATCACCTAGAAAAGAACATCTTCAGTCTTACATGTCTGCTCTCTCCACCCTGATGCCCCAGTGGCAAGCAACAGAGTCAACCGCTGCTTGTATCTGCTGTCCAATCCTCCTCCTGTGCAGCAGGATGTGGCTGAATGTGTGCTGGGCGAGAATGTCTCTGACCGCTGCCTGGACCAGAGTCTGCAGCACTGTGGTCAGACTGGACAGAGCCGTGCTGCACAAAGCCACGTTCTCTATCTGGTAATAACACACCGCACTCAGCTCCGGCCTCACCATGTCCTTTGTCACCACCTGGGTACATATGTACAGTATGAGAAGTCAAATCCTAAAGGATGAGAAACATTATGAGAAAGATGTAAACTTCTGTGAGGGGCATTATAGTGAAAGAGTTGAAATGACAAATAAGTTTGATCTCTTTATGGACTATAAAAGATTTACTGTACGTTCAGTGAGAGCAAAATGGAGCTACATGCCTCAATTGTGCTTTTCTTAATTGTTCTGTACCGTGTGAAGAGGAACCTTCAGCATTTTCAGTCGGATGTCGACCTTGTGACACACATCCAGGAATGGGAGGTAGAAAAGAAGGCCTGGAGAGAGGAGGGAGAAGGATTTGATCCAAGGACAGATTTCTAACATTAACGTAACAATTCACCAACAACCGTATCACTGCACAGAAGGAAGAGTGCATCTACTCATGGACGAGAGGCTTACACTCGTGACAGTGCAAGATATAAACATTAATGGTGTCCTCCTCGGCTGAGCTGAACTTTAGCTAGCTCAAAGGTGCTAGTTGAGCTAGCAGTAGATTCTTCCTTCTGTGCAGTGATACAATTGACGGGTGTAGTTTGACAGGAAGAAAATAGTTCCTACATGAAACTACTCACAACAAGGTCTGTGGATTATCTTGAGTAACTGGGTCATGATCTCTGGAAAGAGACATTGCTATTGTCAAACGTATTTTTTTGGCACTTGGAGCCCCACAAGCCGAGTTCCATCTAGTTCCATTATATCTGAGAGGAGGCAGATATCTCTCTGGCTGATATCTCCAACACTTGGCAGCTCATACCAAAACAATCTAGACTGATAAATAGCACTACAGGTAAGGGCAAAAAATGTATTTTTGGCTTTGTTGTAAACTGTCCTTTTATTTACAGGTATATTTTTAAATAATTTTCTCACGACTGCATGATAGAACACACACCGATGACTAAAACATTTTATCTAGTTGTGGGGTCTCCAGGCTTGGCATAATACAGCTGTATGTCCTCTAGCCAACCAAATCCAACAGTATTCAAGTCAAGTGTTTTGCATTTAAAAATTCACAGTAATTGGTGCCAACCTGGTCCTTGCGGTCTTCCACGCAGTAGGTGACCCAATCTGAAGACCACAGCTCTCTCATGCTCCCTCACTACCTGTCAGTGACACAATGACAAACATCAGTCAGTCCGTATGAGCTGAAGACAGCGATGGCCGAGCGTGTAATTAACATACAACACAAGTAGACTAGTTTTTACACAGTACTTTTGTACTATAACATTTAATGTCATCAGAAAGTTAGAGAATACTGACATTGTGTTGGCTGTGTAGAAATTATGAGATGAAAATACTGACACCGACAGCCCGTTTTCATGTTAAAAATCCCCAATACTGACTTATTTCTCCAAATATTTTACGTCCTGTCGAAGTGAAACACAATAGAGAAGAATAAAATAGAGTAGAAAATACTTCTTCAACCTTTTACATCTCCATCACAAACTACACGCGTTAAGTTTTTTTTCTTCGGCCTAATCCTTTACATAACTTCTGTTGAATAAATCACACTTGTTTTTTAAGTAGATTATTGTAGTGTACGGTTTCTGTTAGAGTAGGTCTGTGCTGTAGTGCATACTTTGACACAGAACCAGATGGAAAGCGGGAACAAGAGGAGAACCACAGCCAAGACGAAGACCATCAGCATCCACTCAAACACTCCCAGACTCTTGCGCTTCAGACCTGCAGAGATCCACAGTACTTAGTGTAAAGAAATCCAACCAAGATACTCAGATTAAACAGAATTAAGAGTAAAGGTGAGCATTTTTCTGAGAGCTCCTAAGATTTCCTATGAGTCATGATTTGCCAACGGCCCAACACACAAATAAAAACAACTGTAAAGCTTCCCCCCTTCAACTTACCGTCCTGTTCCGCTGCTTCCAGGAGCCCCAGGTTCTCCTCCTTGACCTCATTGTCTCTGACGCTGTCTATGTCCACCACAGTGGATCTCACCTTCACTTCTGTCTCCTGCTCCAACTTCATGTCATTTGTCTCTGGCTTCTCCTTCTGTTGCCTCTCTTTCCTCCCTGATGATGCCTCGGGGGCCCGGCCCACCTTCGATGGCCTTTGTCGGTGACTTCTGGGAGCCACAGTGACTCTGCTCTCCTTCTCCTTCCTGGGCGTCATTCTGGATCTTGGTGGGAGACCGGGCTGGACATTGGAGGAGTTCTCCATGCTGGCTGGAGGCTCTGCAGTCAAGAGCATAGGAGGGATGTTTCTGCTCGATGGGTCAGTGGATGGTTCTCTTTTTGGGTGACAGCAGCAAGGCAGGAGGAGATTTTGGGACTTTTGCCGCTGTGGGTTGCTTCCTCTGGCTGGAGGTTTGTAACTAGAGTCACTGGTGCTGGCGTCTACTGTACATGAGACAGAATACATGGATGGTTAACTAGGCTTGACTGTTTGAATGTGGGAGTAGGACAGCAGTGGGAGTGCCTCTTACCACCCTCTCCTAATTTCAAATAATTTTAGGTCAGTGAACTTTTGTGAGATGATATTCCATAGGCTATATACTGTTAAAGTTGTGACATCAAATATTAAAGATACAGTACAGTAATATCATAATGATACTAAGTTATCATGTACAAGTTAACTCTTGATCTACAAGCCAAAAAAACAAACAAAATACCATCTCTTTCCCTCTGCTTCCCAGATCCAGAAGGTGTTTGGTATATGGTAGACACACATGGTAGCATAGCTGCTATATATAAGTATACATGACCCAATAAAATCACTGACATCATTGCTTTGGAAAGTTGGTGGAGGCGCGTGCTAGTGGGTGTCCTGTAAGGAAGTTTAATTGTATGCCATTGAATCATGCATAGAACATACTACTTGAGTGCATGTCATACATAATATAAAGCATGCATACTAATTGCATTCAAACCAGTATAGCTCCAGATCTTTGTCTCACTGGGTCCATTTGTTTGGATTGCATCCCTTCTCTGGTAAAAATCAGTGCCATCCAGATAGGTTTGTAGTCCAGCATTCAGCTTACAGCTGGGATAAATTGTGTCACTGGAGCTCAGGGAGTCACAACCTCTGTGGGAATGTGCAGACTCAGGTCTCTGCTGTCCAAAGAGCTGATGCAGTTTTTTCTCTGTTTTTACAGGAAAAGACACACAGCATACTCCCTGATAGATCCCTAATTAAACTGGAATTTAATTATGTGGCCCAGATGTTTTTTCTGCTACGGAAGTCCTTAGTCTAATTGTGTGCAAACCCAGGCAAAGGGGACCAGTGCCTAGGGCCTATGATCATGCAGTGACCAAAGGGCAGCCCCCTCACTCTGACATCTCTCTCTCCACTTTGTGCATGTATAGGTCCTGTTTGTGCATGTGTGTGTCTTTCAGACCTGTGTGTAATTGACAAGCAAGACTGAAAACATTGAATTTCCCCTCAGGGGATTAATAAAGTAAATAAACTTAACTTAAACTTAAGCCTTGGTTGAATCGGGGGCCAAGTTCCTGGTGGTCAGAAGTCCATGGCCAAATGTGTGAGTAAATATGGCACTTAATCCAACATGAATAAATGATGCATGAGTACCCTGTGAAATACTGAAAGTAAGTAAACGTTATCCTGATATCTAGACACTGAATGCTCCGGGAAACACATTTGTTTTACAATTTATCATCCATATTTAAACATATTCAATAATTTATCTTACTTATATGAATATTTGACGAATGTTAAAGATGTACCCTGGGCATAGATACACTCTGATACACTCTAATTTGTATGGCTGCATATATTTTTCCATCCCAATGCTGGATGTAAAGAGAAAGCTTAAAGAACAGTGTTTCCTGACAGTCTTCCATCATACTGACCCGACCCAACCCTGCTTAGCTTCCAAGATCGGGTGCATTCAGGGTGGTATATGGGTGGTATGGCTGGAAGTGCCTGTCTACTAAATAAAAAAGGTACATACATGCAAGGGCGTTCTCCAAAAAAGCAGCTGCTGCATCTACAGTCCAGGGCTGTGATGACGGACAGCTGCTTTGGTGAATGTTACTGATGGAAGTGCAAGCTGGTTTGGCGCCATGTAAATAATGGCATACTGCAGCAAAACAACAGAAAACGGAGAGATTTCTACTTATTTGAACAATTTACCAGACATCTGAAGTTTGGTGTAAATGTTATCCCAGGCACTGTTTTTTTTTCTGGTTGTCATTATAAGGTGCTAGCGCTGTGTTGTACAACTCCAGGTATTCAGACACCAACATTATCAGGTTGACACAGCAAAATCTGTGCACATTTACATGGGTGGCAACTGTTTCATAGCCCAGCTGCTATGTTCGAAACCGCTTCACCTCTGCTACCTTCCTCTCACTGAAATGACTGGAGGCTGCCAGTTATCGTGTGGTGGTATGAAAGCACCTTAAGGTGCTAGAGTGCATAAAAAGGCATGAAAATAGAGCTTGTTCATCAACAAAAGTGTCAGGGGAGGAACCCGGGATCCCCTGACAGATGTCTGGGCTAAGCACCAAATATCCTTAAATCCTAGAAACGCCTCTGCATACATGTGACTGGCCCCGGATCTCCTGTCAATTTGCAGAAGTGGCCCTTGAGCAAAGCACGGACATGAATGCTTTTGAGGACTGAAAAAGCTTCTTTTTTTTTTCATTTGGAATGCCTTCCAAGAAAAATGTAGAATAAATATTTGTGTCTTGAATTTCATTTTAAGTCACACAAGGTGGGCTGTTGTGTTGCTTCGAAACTATGCGAATTTTGAAAAGAAGGAAGCGGATGTTAGAGCTTTATTTGAAATTATTGTAAAGAGGGACATTGTTGATGCCGATGTCGGTAATGAAAACTTTTTGTTGCTGGCAACACTCTGATTAGTTTGCTTTTACATTTTTGGTTGGTCTGTTGATTGGTTGGTTGAATTATTTGCTTCATTATTTATCCATCCATCCATCCATCCATTTTCGTAACTGCTTATGCTCTTGGGGGTCACGGAGGGGCTGGAGCCTATCCCAGCTGACATTGGGCGAGAGGCAAGGTACACCCTGGACAGGTCACCAGACTATCACAGGGCTGACACATAGAGACAGACAACCAGTCACGCTCACAGCTGGAGTACCTGGAGAAAACCCACGCTGACACGGGGAGAACAGGCAAACTTGCACAGAAGAGCTTCCTCCAGGGATTGAACCATATATATATATGTTTATTTATTAATTCCTTATTTATTTACTCACTTGGTTACTTATTGTTTGCATATTTCTTTGTTTATTTTCTTACTTATTTATTCAGTCATTTATTTTCTCATTTGTGTGTTTGTTTATTTCTTAATTTCTCCTTGATTGATATATTTTGGTTGGGTTTTTGTGTGCTGAATACTGAAATGTGGATTTTTGTGTCATACAATCTGTTACTTCAGTGTTTACATTGAAAGAGGTTTTTTCTGACTTGTTATTTTTCATGGTTGACTGTCAACAACAAATGTATTTTTTTTGTAAAATTCTGAATTTTTATAATGAAAAGATAATAATATTAATAATAATATAAAAATAATAAATGCCCCCGATCTTGGAAACTAGGCAGAGTACTGCAGCTTTATCCTACTCCAGACATGGGCCTGGTCAGTGCACATCTCTTTACAAGCAGTAGAGGGCGCTGCTGCAGCTTCAGTGGAGACAGAGCTTTGAATTGATTTGAAACGGTGTCAAATATTCGAGTCCCGTTGTAAAGCCTGAATTTATATATTTATATTAATATTTACTGAGAGTGTGAAGAGGTTTTGGAGCATATAAGTTACTTTTTGACAGAAGCTAATTGTAGCTGTTTCCAACGCTACTTGTGCTGCTCGTTGCCGAACAACGTGTGTACGGCGGTGTGCTAGCAGCAGGTGTGGAGCGTGTGGAGGACTCAAAGGTTCAGATATCGTGGGAGGATGCGGCAGACATATTGAAGACTTAGGGTAAAGTTGTCGACACAATATTTTCGGAAGAATTTGAACAAGAAAATACTGTTCAGGACCGTGTCTGTAGTTAAACTGTGTATTAAATGCAGCGGCCAAACGCTGGCAGTCAACTATGCTAAATCTCCAGAAGGCTCTGTGCTTCAAGATGGAGGCTAACGTTCGTGTTTGCTAATTTAACCTTTGAGTCATGTGCGGCTGGTGGCGGTGTGTCTGTGCAGAGCAAAGGTAGCTTGGCTAACGAGATTTTAACCGTGTTTATGGTGTGTCAACGTTATTTGAATAAGGTTATTAGAGCTATAATGACAGTTTCACGTATGCCTGCTACTTTGGTAACAGTTAAAGAGGGCAGAAAAGGGAGAGGTTCAATTCCCATGACCTCAACTGACGTGATCACCATCCCCTTGCATTTGTGTCTGTTTTAAAGGGCAAGTCCTAGCGCCAAATTTAACCACATGGTTTTGTGTGGGTTTTTTTTAAAGCTAGGCTAATTTAAAATGTATATACAGCAAAATTGACTCAAATCAGTTATACTGTAGCATTTTTAACCTCATGTCATCATTGCTGACTGTTTCTCTCTTCTCACCTGGTTGGGTTGTACTTACACTATGTTTTCTTCCATTTCTCCTCTTGCTGTGTTCTCCAGATGTCAGCAAGCAAAGTGAACCAGCAAGACATTTTGGAAAAGCTGAAGAAGGATGTTCGTTCCTTGCTCATCTCATCTAAGATGGGCTTGGACCCTGATCGGCTCAGGAAAGACTATTGCACCATGTTGGGGCACCCCATGCCCCTGAAACAACTGGGCTTCAGACACATCATGGATATGGTGAAGGAGATGCCTGACGTGGTGTCGATTAATTTCAGGCCAGATGGGAGCATATATTTAAAAGGTAGAGTCTGTTTATTTGAGCATGTATTTGTTTCAGTTCAGCATTGAGTAATAATAATAAACTAAAGCATAGCTATGTTCAACACATAAGTCCTCTTAAATATCTGCCTATCGCAAACCTGAACAAGTTAAGCTTCATGCTCTCACCTTTATATGGGCGCCTTGCAGCTATTGGCGACGATTCCACCCGAAACATCGAGGAGCTCGTGGCTAAGCAGCGCACGTCTAAGGCCGACACGAGGAATAGGAGGGGTGTCAGCTACTTCTCGCCCCGCAACTCTTACCTGTCCCCCCAAGTGGTCCTTCCAAGAAGAGGTCGTGCTCCTCCAGCTGTTCCTGCTCAGCTGAGGACACAGCTTCGCCTACTGCTCTCCCAGGTATGACTTGAAGGTACTCCGTGAAGTTTTGTTTTCTCTAGCCTCATAATGTCTGAATTGTTTACATGAATTTTGCAGTGCACTATTCAAACGAACTCTGCGAAATCAGAGAAGAAGAGCCGTGAGTGACTGTTGTGCTTGTTTATTTATTTTTCTGACAAAATCATGGAGCTCTGTCACTGCAAAATGTTTTCTTGTTTCAAGTAACCATGTGCCCGCTCTTACAGGGTCCACTGAGGTTGTCTGACCTGGAGTCCACCTTCCTGCGCTGCTTTGGCCAGCCGCTGCGTGTCCACAAGTACGGCTTCTATTCCACTGGAGAGATGCTGGAAGGAGTGGCGGACCTGGTCCTTATCCGGCAGGGCAGGCTGGGCTCAGTTCTGAGCCTGAGGGAACATATGCTGCCCAGGCCGCTACACAGACCGCTCAGCTCACTAAGGAGGACTGAGCAGATAAAGTCAGAATCGCCTATAACCGACAAGTCAGCCTCCAAAGGGCTGGACAACAGAGCTCAGCCACCAACAATACCCCCAGGTGATGCATTTACACATTTTGAACATCTTGCCAGAATTTGTCTCTAAAGCAATCCATACCCACAGCCTTTTCAAAAATGATTTAATCTGCCCAAGTTGCAAGTATTTGCTTAATGTTAATGGGGTTACTACAGCAGTAATGACAAACTAACACACTGTTCACACTCCACATATTGAATGATTTTATTGTGAGTTTTCAACAGAAAAGCACTGAGTTAGGGTTTCTCATATTTTGTAGAGTTGTTATCTTTTGCACCAGTCTTAATTTTTAATCAACATTTGTGTTTTACTCCTGTAGTCCCAGTAAAGCAGAGTCCTCTGAACCAGCCTGCTGCTGAGACTACTCTGGGCCCTGTCCATAAAGAGACAACAACTGTCACTAACAAGCCACAGATGGTTGAGAAGAAGCAGGAAGCGGACACAGAGCTCTGCCAGGATGGGCGGCTCTTTCAGAATCGTGTCCTTAAGGTAATAAAACACAGTGTCTGCATCTTAAAGCAAGGCATGAGAATGTTAAATTGGGGGGGTTGAATATTTAAAGGTGCATTTATTCAATATTCCATCTTGTGTCTTACTGCATGAAACTAGATGCATGGGTAAAACAATTGGTGAAAGTTCTGTGTATGTGTGTTTGTGTTGCAGCTACAACTTAAAAGTCTTGTTTTGGCTACATGGAGCTTTGTTAAGCATTCAGAAAATGATTGGTCGGGATATATTTTGACAAGCCATGGCAGAGATGCATCAGATACTTCAATATCACTGAAGGCATCATCAAGGATTATGGAGGGGAAGATGTTTTGTATGAAGTACAGTTATCTTTGTTCTTTCAACTTAATTTCCCTTTCAGCTAGAAAAGGAGCTTCGTCAGCGAATCGTGGAGAATGGAGTCGCTGGCACCATTAGCCAGGAGCTGAAGGACAAGCTACGAAAGGTCAGACTGGTGTTAACGGGGTGAAATGACGTCTGAAAACCTCTGACCTGTTGACTTCAGGCCTGCCTCTGCCCATTATGTAGTTTTCAAGGTGTAGTGCAGGGAAGTATTTTGTTTTGAAAATTAACCGGATGTTTTATCGTGTTTCTGTGCACGACTTCCTGCCCGGCACGATCTGCTCTGTGCTGAATTGCTGCGTTGTGCTCCGGCGTCCAGCAAAAATAGAAGTCCTGCGTATCTGTTGCGGAGGGCTCCGGACTGCCGGAGCTGTGACGGAGCCGGAACGCAGCACAGCCACAGCTGGTGGAAACACACACATTGACTAGTATTGAATCCTATCGGCTCCGCTGCCGTGCTGGAGCGGAGACGCAACCAACACGCATCTGGTGGAAATAGGCTGTTAGTGTCACTAGTAATAACATGCCTCAAATATCATGGCTAGAATTATTCATGGTACAGAAAGTAAACAGGACACATACTTACAAGTCTTTATGTTCATGACTCTCTACAGGTTGTACGTCAGACGAGTGGTGGAATATCTGTTCACGATCTGCCTGCTGAGTACAAGGTAAAAAAAAAAAGTCATTCAGTTCTCCTGTTCATTGTCACACTGAGTACGGTTACATGATGGCTTCTCATTCAGAATGAAATAATTCTGAATGAAATCATCCGGAATTAAAGTCTTTCCAGGTAGTTTACATGGGAAATATTCATTCCGAATGAGGGTTTACACGGGAGATCAGATTAATCGCCTTTTAATCGCCTGTATTCGGGTCCGCGCAAGGTTTGGGGCAGGGAAGGTTTCTGATTGGATAGGGGGCGGGGAGGATGTTACGTGTTTACGTTTACCGGAAGAAAACACTGTAGTCCTCGCTCCGGATAACAAGATCCTTGACAACGCCGTATTGAAGCAGCAGTAGACAACAACCTTGTTCTGCTAATGCTTCGTCTGTTGAGGAGGAGAAGGGAGGTAGAAGGTCGAAGAGGGGAGATAGATGACCATGCTGTGGTGAATGGAAACCGGTGAGTGCAACGAGTCCGACTGCTCTATCTCAGCCCATTGCTATGTGCGCTATATACGTCATCGTGCCAGAAGGGCAGGTTAACGAGCATGCGCAGAAAGACTGGAATGAACTTAAAGAGGAATGAGTGTACACAAGCGCAGGAAATCCTTTCATTCGGAATTAGAAACGGAATATTCCAGCCCCTTACATCGGATTGAATTTTCAATCGCATTGGCCATTTTCTTTCCGAATTAGGTGTTTACAAGATCACTTTTAATAGGAATGAACTTTCATTCCGAATGAAAAGGGAATTAAACTGTCCATGTAAATGTACTGACTGTCACATGAGAGTTTAAGGGTGCTTTCACACCTGTAGTTTGGTTTATTTGATGCAGACCAAGGGGAAGAAAATGATACACTGTTGCATTTTCGTTCTGGTGCGGTTCCTGTTCACATTGACTTTTTACAACCGAACCAAAAAGGAGAAAACATAAAGTAATACAGACCGACTGGTAGATCGTTGATAGGACTGTTTTGGCGTTTGTCATCCTGCATCATCAGGACCCACATGGGGGAATCAGCTTCCACTGTCTGACAGAAGTTTTAGGGTGTTCTCACATATAGTCCTTTTTAAATGCACCCAACTCAGTCCTCTTAAAGTGCACCAAAAAGTAGACCAACAGAAAAGGGACTCAGTTCTCTTTCTGGTAAACTTCAGCTCTGATGGGACCTCAGTCCTCTTCCTGTTCACACTATAGCCTACATAGCTTTGTGTTCACCTTGACGTGGCACTGTGGTGTAATTGTGAAGCCCCCTCGCTTTCAGGTGAACTTGAAACTGGAGGAAATCCTTAGCGTTTCTGTATGCTTAAGACTGTTTCCATTTGATGTATTCTACATTCCACATCTGGAGATGTGCAGTATCTTCCGTGGACCAAAGTACTCCTCGTCCTGCATCCTTGCAAGTGTTACAGGCTGACGTGGTTTTGTCTGTTTTTCAAGCGCGTTTTACGTGAATTGCACCACAGACATGAAACAAACTGAGCTCAGACCACCTTGGTTTGCTTCAGAGGGGTCGGAGTTCTCTTGGAGTGTTCACATATGTGCGAAAAATGCTGAGTCACTGCTCTGAGTCCACTTAGAGGGCTGAAAAGGACCAAGTATGAAAACACCCTGCATTTTAAGACTTCTGACATGTCACAGAAAGCTCACGTGTTCTCACTCACATTTAGCTTCCCAGCCCTCTGATAATTATTAGGAAACAAGCTAACTAAACAGCTCAACTAAGCTGTTATTAAATCTAGATAATAATGAAAGATATTATTTTGCTCCTCAGAGGCTTTTTGGCGAGGATATTCCACTGCTGCAGAGCGGCTTTGTCAGTCTCACCGAGCTGGTCGGTGCCATGAGTGACACCTTCTACCTGAGACCTGTAGTGGGTGACAATGGGCAACACTGGATAGTCATGGACATACAAGACAGTGATGCTACACATTCAGGTGTGTATGTGTTTAGATATCAGCCGTCAGTATTACCCTAATCACTTCATTAGGTGTGGGATAAAATCTGTTGGGAAAATAATGGAAAATAGTGGACATCCACCTTCTATAGTTATTTATCCACTACCAGTGTCCCACTAGGACACCTATCTGTGTTTGTTTTTCATAAATACTTTTATAATCAGTGACCTATTGTAATAAATGGTGGTGTCTAGGGCTGTCAAAAAAGATTCGAAGTTTGAAATATATTCAAATATAGATTTTTTATAAGTTTGAACCTAAATTTGATAAATCGAATATCATTAATAATGAATTAATACTATTAATAATGTTGTATATCACGGCGAATCCCGTTTGGGCGGAAATGGCTCGTGCACAAGCTGGGCCAGAGAGGGACACAGACCCCCAAATTCCACCGGATGCTTGTTGGTTGCATCTGCACACGCAGCGGATAACTAGCGCAGCCGTTCTGCAACGGACACGCATCCGGTGGAATTCCGGCGAGAGACGGAGGGAGAGGGGCCGACGGTGGAGTCCGCTGCGCCAACACCACCCACTGTGCTGTCCGCGATGTGTGACCTGTTCAGGTAGACATACAGGGAGAGTGTTGCACCTGCTGCCTCCCTGCCTACCCTTTTTGAAGAAGAGAAGAAACGTTACCAGAATGAGACACCACTACGAGCCGACCAGGATCCACTCTTGTGGTGGAAAACTACAGGTGCACTGAAGTATCCAAACATTGCGCGCAGAACGGGTGTTTTCATCTGAGTGTCACGTTCATATTGCGCCAGCAATAAGCAGCTTATTTTTTGTGTGTTTTTTTTTTTTTGTTGTTGTTGTTAAAAAAAATAAATAATAATAATAATAAATTTGAATATTATTCAAACTGGACTAAATGAATGTGACAATATTCAAACGTCATTTCATGGTGCTTTTGACAGCCCTAGTGGTGTCTGAGATACCATGCAACAAAGTATTCTTGTTCATCACTGTTTTTAAGTTAAGCAGGAAATGTATTTTTCTTTATTTTGTAGACTCAAAGGTGACCAAGAGATTTGCCAATGGTGGGAAGCCGCCAGTGAAGACCTACTACTTCAGCTGTGGAGAATCTCCTTGGGAAAGCACACTGGAAGGAGATGATGATGATGATAAAGTCATCATAAGGAGGGAGGAGCTAGATACCAATAACAATTCCAAGACCCAGGAAATGGTTAGGCATCTTCTTTTTCATCATGTTGTTTTACATTACTAGGCTGTAAGGACAAGTAAGGACTGTAAGGACACTGCTGTCTCAGGTGTACCCTGTCATTCAGGTGCACTCCAGCCCTACAGTGCCCCTGGATGCCCTGCAGAGTCAACGTCTCAAACCGCCGACACGCCACGGTGCTCGAGAGCTTGTAGAGGTCCTGGTGGAACAGGTGGAGACACCCGGACATTTCTACATCCGCTTCAGTGAGAGTGAGGAGGCCCGAGCTATGGAGGACATGATGATTGAGATGAGGTGGTGAACATGTTAGTGGTACCTTAGTCAAAAAAATGACGTAATAACATTTCCTATACCCATTGCAGAATTGCAGTGTAATCAGTAATATAATGCATAATAATCTGATGGGCAGTTTAAATATCCATGTAAGTGTTCTCTAAAAGTGGGTATTACCATTATGTGAACCAAAATTAACTTGGTCATTTAGCTTGACCAACATTGGTTTGGAATAATAGATCATTCATTAATTGTATCTTTGAAATGTATTTCCTCAAATTTAGTTCGTCTAAGACTTGAATTTTTTTAAAGACAATAAAAAAGAAGAACTGAAAAGGAACTGAGTTAGATACTGAGCACTCAACCCTTGTTTTAAGTTCAATGTAGGGCTGGGCGATATGGACAGAAATTCATATCGGTATTTTCAGGCTGCCTGGCAATACACAATATCTATCTCAGTTTTCAGTTGCAAGTCAAAGCCACACTTGAGATGTAACAAGCAGTTTTAAAGAAAACGGACTGCGATCAAAATAAAATGCAAAGACAGGGATTTCTTTTCCCTGTTCGAAAATATGCAGCTGCACAACAGTTACACCTCCAAAACACTAGTTGTTGCCGGGGTTTCTGTGAAGTGCTGTAAAGTTTAGTTGATTCAGAACACACCTAAAACACACATTAAACATGGCTTAATAGAGACAATTTCAAACACAAGTACACAAATCGGTGTCATCATAACTCACAGCATTCACAGAGAAAGCACTTGTCTTTATCTGTACACATTTTTCCCACAAATACAACATGCTAATGTTATTTGCACAAGCCTATTGCATTTTACATTGCATAAATTAGGCTAGCGGCTAGCAACCTTTTCCTCTACTCATTTGAAGCCAGGGACAACAGCAACATTTAACAGAGGTAACGTTACAGAATTCGGCTCCGTTACATCTCACAAGGTTCACTGACAAAACAACTGTCTTCTACTAAACATGTTTTCCAAACAAATATAACATGCTAACATTATTAGCACAAGCCTATGGCATTTTACATTGTAGAAATTAGCCTAGTGACAAGCGGAGATTTCCTCTGCTGGTATGAAGCCAGGATAAATCACACTCAAGACTTAAAATGCTATTTTGTGGAGGCTTTATTGTCTTCAATATTTATTGTTTCTCAAAAGCCTTGTTTCCACTGAGGGAAATGGTTTCAGCTTACAAAAACAGACAGAAGGTCTGCGTTGCTGTGACGTGTAGTTACATTTCTGTGGCGGTGCACGCCAGGCTGCGACTTCAAAAAGAGTTGTTAAGGAACTTGTGAGTGAGTGAGTGGGGTGGAGCTGTGCGGAGAGTGTGAGAGGAGAAATGCACACTGGCATACGACATGTAACACAACTTGGCCCTATATCGATATAAATGGTGTTGTCTAAATTTATATCTGGCTTGAAAGTATATCAATATATTGTACGTAGTTGTTATATCGCCCAGCCCTAGTTCAATGTTTCAAGAAAAGCTTTTGAGGAGGTCAAATCATTTTCTGAACTGTCTAGAAGACACTATAAAACCAAACACAAACAGCATCTATAGAGATGAAGCTGGACCTGTCTGACGTGTAATAGTAAACAAAATGTAACCAACATTGTCTCAATGTAAACATTTACATTTTGAGTTTTCTGGTGCTTCTTACTGAGCTGCTCTCTTGTACTATTTTTCTTTCTTCCTCTGTCACCTCCAGACGATGTTACACCTGCCCTGAGGTATCGGAGTGTTACTGCCTCCCTGAGCAATTTGTCAGACAGGGTCAAGTCTGCTGTGTGTCACCCAAAGGAATGTGGTTCTACCGGGTGGTGATCCATCGGATCATCAGCTCCACTCAGGTCGAGGTGTACTATGTCGACTTTGGCGATATAACCGTGGTACAGAGCGCCAACCTCAAGTTCCTCAAGTAAGGGGCATCTCACACATTTAAGCAGTTAAACAATCCAGCTAGTACTACTGCTGCAAAACTGATCAGTGTCTGTGGTTTGCTGTGCTCCCTACTGTTCATCTCTGTTGCCTCAGGTCATGTTATTCAGCTCTTCCAGCACAGGCTGTTCCATCATCACTCGCTGGAATTAAACCAACCACTGTGAGTCTGATAGCATATTTGATAATATGTTAAGTTACAAGGTAACAAGCTCTTCTTGTGTTTTCTCCTGACCAACCATATGCTTCACAATAGATGTATGTTCAAATGTTTCACAAGAAAGTAATGACAGCGCAAAAAATTGTGAAGTACTTTATTACTTTAAAAATGTAAGCAAATTTTATGAGTGTTTTTAGAGCTGCAATGATTAATTGATTCGTTGTCAACTATTAATCATCAACTAATTTGATAATCAGTTTGGTGGATTTGTTTTAGAAAAGAAAAATTATTTGATTCTAGCTTCATAAATGTGACTATTTTCTATAGGGATGCACCGAAATGAAAATTTGTGGCCGAAGCCGAATAATATTAAACGNTATCATGGTTCTGAGTAGTATCACGATACCACAGCAAAAATGAGGCAGATGTGCCTTTTGTCATTTATAAAAAGATACATCACTTTTCTATAATACATCAGTGATATTTCAATGGAATAAATTACTTATTGACTTATTCATACTTCAAAAACAGCATCAATAAGTGATTAACATAGGGGGGATCAAAATAAAATAAATGAATAAAATAAGAATCAACCAGGCACCCTCCTCCCCTGGCAAGCCCCTTCATAAGTAACGAACAGTCCCTAATGTGCGGTGACGTTTGTGGGCTGTGAACGGCTCGTTTCTCCTCTGACATGTCACATACCTGTGTTCGGCTGGCTCAGCTGTTCAGGTACTTTTGGGCAGTCATGACGCCAAGAAGAGGATATTATTGGAGCCGACTTCTCCGTCGCCGGTAAGCCGATGGCCGCCATATTTGACAGGAATACATTACTGTCTGTGTCTGTGACCCCCGTTCAACCCACAATCGGTGGGATTCGCCTTTCGCTTCTGCTGGTGGTTGAAATCTGTAGGCTGCTCGCACAGCGTGTTGAATGATTTAAGCCTATTTTGCTCGCTGAAAACTTTTTAGTCGCAAATGCGAGTGCGGTGTCGCAACACTGCCGACATTTTACTCCGCCCGTCACGGCACGCTGTTTGATTGCGTTATCAAAACATGCCGCTATTATTCGGCCTTCCTTTTAACTTATTCCACTGAATGTGTGGTTTTTTGCAATATTCGGCCGAATATATTCGGTTACCGAATATTCGGTGCATCCCTAATTTTCCTATTTCTTTACTCCTTTATGACAGTAACCTGAATATCTTTGGGTTGTGGACAACATAGGACAATTGAGGACATAATTTGGGGCTTTGGGAAACACTGATCAACAATTTTCACTATTTTAGCCCCAAGTGTTTTATACTTGCAGCTGCTCACATTTTTGCTCCTGCATATGTGAGTGATTTCAAACAGTCAAGCTGCAGATGTCACAAAATGTTCTGTGACTTTTATCTATAAGAGTGTTGTGGTTTGCCTCTCGCAGGGCAGCTGGACAGCTGAGGCCAAGGCCTCCTTTTTGAAGCTGTGCTCCGATCGCACCCTGGTGGGCGCTTTGGATTGTTACACCGGAGATGTGCTTCAGCTCTACCTGTGTGACACACAGACTGATGTTGACATCTACATCCACACTGTCCTGTTGAGCCAGGGCCACGGGACAGCCTGCAGCCCTGCAGCCAGTGCAGCAGTAAGTCACGCACACAAACCTCTTTTTACCATGGTAGTGATAAATATCATTTTCTTAATGGCTGGCAGATGTCTTTGAAAATATATTAAAGATACACCAGCACACCTCAAACATCTTTGTATGTAGTCAACAGTTAAAGGAGCAGTTGGCTTACGTGGCATCAAGTGGTGAGGATTACAGATTGCAACCAGCTGAAACTCATGTGCTAAACATGAGCTCCCAGTTAGGATTCCTTAAGTGTTCATTGTTTATGAGGTTTTTACCAGGAGTCAAATTATCCATAGAGGTCTCTTCCTCTCCAACACAAATGGACCAGGTCGGGCGTCAGTGGCTTAGTGGTAGAGCAGGCGCCCCATGTACAAGGCTGTTGCTGCAGCGGCCCGGGTTCGAATCCAGCCTGTGGCCCTTTGCTGCATGTCATCCCCCCTTCTCTCTCTCCCCCTTTCACGCTTACCTGTCCTTTCCATTAAAGGCAAAAAAAAAACCAAATGGACCAGGTGATTAAAAGATATCGCAAACATCAAGTATAAATTGTTGTCATCTTTTAAAGTCACCAGTATGACACTCACATCGGCATTTTAGTTCTCCCGCTCTCTCCTATGGCTCTCTCCCTCTTACAGGCACACATACATAAAGAAAGACTCACAAACACGATACTTGACACACACTCCTCCCATTCAGACCATTCTGTCCTCTGTGTGAACAGGTGAACCGTGTTTTTAATCACTGCTTCAGACGGCGACTGTTTTGCAATCACTGAGCACCAGTGAGACTTGTGTATATATAAATATATGAACTTAGAGAGCTGTTAGTTTGTTTCCAGTTTCCAGTGAATAAATCATCCACATTTAACCTCGCTGCTGTAACAGTTTACCTTAATGACTTTAACGATAGTGTGAGCAGGTGATGTGTGTGTTTTTGTACCTGCACGGCTCCAAACTGCAACTCATAGTTGCATTTTGCGAGCATGGAGCACCAGTGTGACTTGCAAATGCTATTAATATATGAACTGGATAGCTGTTAGATTGTTACCCACTTACAGTGAATAAATCCTCACGTTTAAAGGTGCTACGGTAACAGTTTCACTTTCTGCTAACTGCTCACAACAAGTTTGACCAGAAGCTTCAAGTTCTCAGCAAAAACATCTACACATCGGGCCAGAGGCGATCCGAGTGCTTTAAAATAACGGCACCAGTGGTTCCGCTTTGATTAATTATAGCAATACTTTAACTTTTTTCCTAACAATATTTTATCTTTTTTTAACATTACTTTATTTAACTTTATTATAACAGCGTTCTATTAAACTTTATTACATGACAGTAGCTACTTTATTTAACTTAATTGTAACTGTAGTTCTTTTAGTAATTTTGTAGTCTACAGTAGTTTAGAGGAGATTTCAAAATATTGAGAAATATATTGTGTATTGCGATATAGCCTAAGAATATCGCAATATTTTTTTAAAGCCATATCACCCAGCCCTAGTTTAATGTTTCACATGGGTGTTTCTCCAAGCTGTTTTGGTCCACAACAGATGAGCGACTAGCCCAGCACTGGCTAATGGGTGCTTACCTCTTTCTCTGGTAACTTAAGATCCAGATGTTTTAGAGGTTTTTAGCCAGAACTGAATTATTGTTTAGTGTTTTTCTGACGCTGCTGCTCGTGGAGGGGTTGCTGACTATGTTGGCTGACGTGAAAACATGATGGGCCCTATCTAGAGCCAGTGTTCAGCTATTGTAGAAACATGGCGGTGCAACATGGCAATCTCTGTAGAAAGGGTTCCTACGCAAGTATGGAAAGTATGGAAAAGTATGGAAATAAATTTGATCAATTTCCAGGTATTAAAAAGTATGGAAAATGAAAAATAAAGTATGGAAAAATATTTATGTTTCCAGACTATTACCACTGTTCTAAAATACTGTTTTCTAAAATAGAAAATTAGGTATTTCCAAAAATAATTTAATCAATCCGGATCGTGTTTTATGCCGGGCCAAGCACAGTTTGTGTGAGAGCAAACGTCTCAGAAAACATACCGCCCCTTTTACCTGATTGACAAGTGGTATGTCCAGTCCGCTGCCCCATGACCCTCCTCCAGCCCCCCAGGTATCAAGTTTCACTCCAACACTGCACCTTCGACAAGAAGACGAGTTTCACGTGGTTCACAATGGGTAGATGCAAGTTTTTGGATGGATGGCTTGACAATACCGTATATAAATACTGGTTGGCCAAGGATTCCCAATTCACACACAGAGCTAGATGCAAGCTTTGTGTGAAATCGTTTGACATCGCCAACATGGGGGAGAAGGCGATTCTGAGCCACATGAAAGGAAAAAACACTGACGTCTCATTACTGCATCGCTTGCACCCAGAGTCCCAACCTTTTTGCCTCAGCCCAGACATTGAACTTACCTGAGTTTTTATTTGCATGCCATTATGGTATGTGGCTACAATCGCCTATTAAGAATAATTAAATATGATGTGAAATATGATACACTGATATATTTACTCAGATGTCGCATATTCTCTGAAAAAACAAAACAAACAAACTAACAAAAAAAACGCTGAGAAGTCTGGAAATTAGGGTATGGAAAAGTATGGAATTTTGAAATTCCTAATGTGTAGGAACCCTGTGTAGACGAAAACCCGCTCACTACGCAGATACAAACAGGTTACTCTAAGGTAACAATACACAATTATTCTTATTTTCAGGTGATTATACTCTTAAAAAAAAGACTACAGACTTGTTTATATAACAATGGTATGAATACTGAAATACTGTGTATATATACTGTTGATATATGTACGTGGACTTTACACCCACTTCTAAGTAACTTGTACTGTGTTCTTCCTTTTTCTGTCCTTAGCTGTGTGTCCAGCCCCGACCAGTGAGTCTCTACCTGGGTGAGGGAATGGTTGACCTGCCAGAGATAGAAGAGGTGGCCATTTTATCCCCAAAGCAAGCAAGCATACTTGAAAGGTCCATGTCAGCTTCGCCAAAGGTACTGTAGACACACACACACACACACACACACACACACACACACACACACACACACACACACACACAATCTTTGAGGTTGCAGTACAGCCCAACAAAACAATAGTGTCAGTACCGGGTAACTGGGATATTTGTGGTGGATTTGCAGCTTTATGTCTGAGTTGTATCCATGAGTGCACTCTCTTTGTCTCTTCTCTCCCTCCCCCACTCACTTTCTCTTTCTCACCCATTCTTTTAATGTTGGTGTAAAGCTTTTATTCTCCACTGTCCATAGCTCTTATCTTAGCAGCCATACTGTCACTGCTGCAGGCCCACGGCAGCACCACACACCCTCAGCACACACACTGGCATACACACACACACACACAGTCAGTGTACAGTACACACTCACATCAAACACACACACATCCTCTTAGCGAAGGGGGTGGGTTCCAATCCAATGCTTCTTAATGTATAGTCACACTGTTTGGAAGGTCACAGCTTGTTGTTGGGCAATAAATAAGATGACAGCCAATCAGTGGGCTGTTTAATGGATATTGGATTACAAGATTGTGTCACCCCTTTGTTAATGAGTGGATGGTTGTTAAACTGAGCATATACAGTAAGGGAGGAGATTTCACAGTGTCTATAATAAAAAAATATACTTTTATAAGCGGAGATGTAGCTAGACCGAGAAACAGTGGCATGACAATGAAATGATAAAGGAAACAAACACAACAAGGCTACAGTAAAACCCCCTGTTGACTATTTTTTGAAATGTGCTTGTATGTTGTATCATGTCTGGGAGGGTTTACATCTGTAGTTTGTTGTTCTCTCCCTGCTGTCTTATTCACAAGTAGTAGAAATAATGTTCATAGAGACTGAAGATATTAATGTGCACTAGTTCTGAAATTGGACATTAGAAAGATTCCAGATATCAAATTTAAAACTAACTTGAGCCATGGTCTATATGAAATGTGTGTCCAGCTGATGAATTTTCAAGTCTTTGAGCAAAATCTAACACTGTGCTGCTTGTGCTCTTTAACATTATTCAGAACGTTTTCTTTGTTTAACCCAACATTGCAACAGGCATAATTACTTTGATGTGAACATGAGTCATTAATCACACATCATCTGCTATGTCTGAGATACCCTTTACACTTCTCTTATATTGTTATTTATACAATATATGTAATAAATAAAGGGCTAAATAGGAGCTTTATTGAAAATATGACCTTTTCCCTGAAGGTTAAGGTTTTATTTAGTTTATTTAAATGTCTTTATTTCAATAATATTTTCCTCTGATGGTAATGAGGCGGCCATTTCAAGAAACCCAGCAGTTCTTGGAACAGTATCTGCATTAACATGGTGATATATCTATTGCAATGAATAAACAACATTTATGTAGACTAAGATAACATACTATTTTACATTTATATATAAAATGCTGCCAGCTGAAATCACTGACAGTGTGCCATATTAGTGAATGTGCGTGTAGAACATACAACCAAAGATCTGTACAGTAACATTTGCTATTGATGTATGAATCTGAAGGAAACAGGAAGCTTCTTGTTGTCTCAGGTTGAAGACATGGAGCAGCCCGCCCTGGAGTTTATTGAGGAAAGTGACGTCAGCCCCCATACCCAGGTATGACCACCTGACACTGACCTTGTCCACATCGACACCACCTCTGCCTTTATTCCATGTCTTTGCAAAGCTTAGATGCTTTCAGTCTGTGTAGCACTTCACCATGTTGCTGGTTTGTTCCTTCATCATCTGTAGTGCAGCAGTAGCAGAAATCTTTAGGTTAGGTTTAAGTGATAATGAGTGTACTCCGATACACATTTATAACCTGTGGAGTATGGTTCAGATTATTGTTGATTCACACTGCTTTTTCTACTGCAGTCACCTAATTTAAATAAAGGTTAGTTGGGTAAAATGGATAATGGTAAATAGTGATGTTTGTCTGTACAGTGGCATGCAAAAATTTGGGCACCTGTTGTCACAATTTCTTTTACTGTGTATAGTTAAGTAAGTAGAAGATGAACTGATCTTCAAGAGGCATAAAGTTAAAGATGGAGCATACTTTTCAACATTTTAAGCAATATTAGTATATTGTTTTGTACAACTTTAGAGTAAAAAAAGGAAAGGAGCACCATGCAAAAGTTTGGGCACCACAAGACATTTGAGCCCTCAGACAACTTTTACCAGGGTCTCAGACATTTTATTAGCTTGTTAGGGCTATGACTTGTTCACAGTCATCATTAGGAAAGGCCAAGTGAAGCAAATTTCAAAGCTATATAAATACTCTGACTCCTGAAACCTTGTACCAGCAATCAGCAGCCATGGACTCCTCTAAACAACTGCCTAGCACTCTGAATGAAATAAAATAATTGATGGCCAGGAAGAGGAGAAGGTTATAAGAAGATAGCAAAGTGATTTCAGGTAGCTGTTTCCACAGTTTGTAATGTAATTAAGAAATGGCAGTTAACAGGAACTGTGGAGGTCAAGTTGAGGTCTGGAAGACCAAGAAAACTTTCCGAGAGAGCTGGTCGTAGGATTGCTAGAAAGACAAATCAAAACCCCTGTTTTTAAAAGATTGAAATAAAAAAATAATCTTGATTAAAATATTTATGAAAATTTGGCATCTTTAACTTTGTGCTTTTTGGAAATAAGGTCATTTTTTTAACTTGCTTAGCTATACACAGTGAATGAAATTTTGACAAGGGGTGCCCAAACTTTTGCATGCAACTTAGGTGGACTAAAAGATTTTTACCAAAAACAATAGCATGAACAAACACCACTTAAGTCTTGTTTATTGCTGTGTCTCATTCAGGGTGTGGACGGCAACCTGTTCGAAGCTTTACTTAATGATCAGTCCTTCAGCTCCAGTGAATCGGGCTGGGTCTCGACCATCAAATCGCCTCCTGTCAGCCCCTCCTGCCCAACCTCAAGCCCTCTTGCTCCTTTAAATTTATTCCAGACCCAGATGACCCCAGCTCACTGTGAAGCTGATCTTAAAGTGAGAAGACATCAGTTTTGTTTGGTTTTTTGAAAGCAAAATCACTTGCTATGGTTTTTCGAAAGCATTTTAAAACACATATTTTGTTCATTAACAACACTTAATTCTGTTCTCAGACTCTGAGCTTGACTCCTCCACCAACTCCATCCAGCATTCATTCCAGCTCCCACTGTCCGACACCAGAAGAGGAGCAGCACCGGCCTAAAGTAGCTGCCCCCTTGTTGGTTAGGCCACCACCCATCCTGAGGACTCTTAGCCTCCACACCCCAGACCTGGGCCGAATCCAGGACTGCACTCAAGGTACATATACACACATACCAAGTTACTTTTTGAGAGAAGAAAACAATGTGCGCATTAGTCAAGATCTAAAGCATCCAGTTTGCAAAAGTGTTAAGACTCAAAGTGAGTAACTGCAACAGATTCATATAAACAAGACTAGGTTAAAACCCAGTATATTGCAGGACCATGTATGAAGTGCTAGAGGGCCTTAAATTTGAAACGAGGAAACAGAAAGCAGTGGCCTATACTCAGTAATGGACTTTCACCATGACTTTTGATTACAGCATGGTCTCTTTATGCATGCATACACTGGCCCCACTGCAGTACAGCCCTGTAATTCATGTAAATACATGTTAGTAAGAAGAACAGTACACTTTGACACCATCACACAGCAGAGGGGACCTGCTTTCTCCTGAGCTGCACCCACCCTTTTTGCTAGATTTAACACAACCCTCCCCTCTTCAGCTCCAGTGGGGATGCAAGTCCTAGTGTAATTGGTGGAGGCTGTGGAGCAGTCGACCACTAATAGAACGAAGTTTCACTGCTATTCACAGTTAGTAAAATGTCTAGTTGGTGCCGATTACCAAAAGAAGAATTTTGTCATTGTGGCAGCACCTGTTCCGAAGTGCAACACAATAATATTTAAATACATTTAGGACTCGTGTCATACAGACACCACTGTTCTTAAACTTCCCTCCGTCCAAAATTGCCATTTAGACTGCAGCTGGATACTTGATGGATACTAGCATGCAAATCCACCATGCTTTAATGCTAATGTTACAGTGGTTACTGAAAATTAGCTTCACAACGTTGTCACTCATCTGATGATAGCAATATGCTTTCCTGTGCTGTGACAAGAGTGTGTCGATGAAGCATTAAGTTGTTAAATTTTACTCATGTAGCAGCTGTCTAGTTAGCAATCTAGCCTGATAATTGTACCTTGGTATTGTGCTACACTGGTTCCTGAAAATGAGGAATACAGGGCTGTCAGCATTCATGGCAGCCTATCATCAGCTGACAGGCTGACAGAGCAGCAGCTGACATGTCCATAGTCAGTCTGACCAATAGTGTAACTTCATCACAGACTTGTGCTGTTTGATTTAGTGTGAAGCTATTTCAATAAATGTATTTATTTCCATGTGAATTTGTTGTTGAAGTGCAACTTTTGTAGGAGTAGTATTGTTTCTGTCAGTTTGCAGAACGATAATATTGTGGAACAGAAGTCCTAATGTACATGCAAAGGCTTTTTCCTCTCTCTTGCACACACACACTCATTTTCTAATATGATTACAATGACCTTCATTAACCTGCACATGCAGAGAGAGAGAGAGAGAGAGAAGCCTTCAATGAAATTAGACTGTGTCCATGGTTGCAGAGAGGACGTATTGATTTCCATCCTGCTGCTTGCAGTGGTGGATGTACCTGCACTGAGAACCTGACACGGATTCAATTAGACCTGTTACCAGAGCTATTTGACCCAACAAGCTGCTTTCATTGCATTGCATTTGTCCTGATATCGATACACTGCTGCTCCACCATGCCTCTGCTCGCACAGTGTTAATGAAAAAAGCAAAACAAAGTGGGTCAAGGCAGATTTATCTACAAATCGCTTTTGTGAACTGTAGCGTTGCAAAGTGCTTTACACAGCTGTGCAAATACAGATAAAAACACAAGATAGAAACAAGAATTAGTACATGACTGATTAGGAGATATGTTTGAGTGTGTGTCCTGAAAACGTGACGATATACAGATGACACACTTTAACAATCTGCTGATGATATTCCCTGTAGTTGGTAGAAATGTTTCCCCTTCATACTTAGATCTCATAGAAGTGTTTTGTTTCTCAGCACGCCCTGAGACTTGTATACCAGCTTTCCTCGGAAACCTGACATTGCAGAGACTGTCACAATTCTGTTGTATCTCCTGATGCAGCTCAGTTTGTCTGCTCAGCATGTTTGTGACATGTTAAAGGGTCAGTGCTTGCCCTGTTGTTGAGCTGCTCCTTAGAAAAAAAACCCACTGTGGAATCTCTTCAGAGTATGGAGCAAGACTGAAAGTTGATGATTTCCTGGGTATATTTCCTGGGTTTTTTAATCTTGGAAAAATCTTGGAAGCCTAAAGAGCAACTTAACATGGGCTGAGAATTTCACTTTTGATGAGCTCCAGTAGTTGGAGTGCCTGCTTCGCTGGTTAAATGTTCCAATGTACTTAGGGTGTGCTAGGTTCACGTCTGGGTTCAGGTCCAATAGAGCATAGTACTGACGACAGCTCACAGTGGGGGTGTTGAGAGATACAGTTCTGATTGGCCCAATTGGCCCACTGGGTTAGGGCTTGGTTGGGCTGTAATACACCCCCTAGGCTTGAATTGGGTCAGGTTCTCATCAGTTTTTTTTCTTTATTCCTCCGCGCGGGGGATAGCCATGGCCAGAGGCATTATGTTTTGAGGTTTTCCGTCCATACATCTGTCCCATTCTCGTGAGTGTGTTTTTTTTAAAAACAGTGTCAAATTTGACACAACTGTCCACTTGGACACAAAGGTCAAGGTCACTGTGACCTCATCTGTCTCATTCTTGTGAAAGTGGTATTTTTCAGTCAAAGATGAAACAACAAAGATATGATGGGTTTTAGTTTGACTTGCTGTGCCCGCCCCATTGACTTCAATAGAACTGACCCCCAAAGTCTGGCACCAATGCACCAATTTCTAACGTCACTGACGTCATGACCTTTACTTCTTTTATGGTTTGCTTGCTTTTATTGAGGAAGTGACTTCCTGTGAATCACAGCTGAGCTGACAGTGCTCCGTCACCAGTGAGGAGCGTCACTACCAAAAGCTTCTGATTCATTTAATGACCATGGTGATTCAGTGTTGGCAGTTCAGTTTAAATATCTGTTGATAAAGATTTGTTCATACATATGGTGAACACGTCTAACAATAATACCTTTGTCTTATGTTCATATTATGTTTTTTATTCTGTTGTCCAGCTCCACCAGTTTCTCCACTCCACCTGCACAACTCTGGCATGCTATTTCCTCTGTTTGGGGCCAGGTAGGTCTCCTCCTGCCTCCATCATCCACTTAACATCCAATCCAACAGCCTGAATGAGTCAAAACCCAAAGGAAGGAACATTTATTCCTTAATAACTTTGACTACTAATAAAAAGTAGGGACATTCTTTGAGAATCCAGTTTTGGAATCACTTTGTCAACAAGCACTTGTGTTATTTACTAAGTTAATTTTAATCTATGATAGATGAGTTAATTTGTGTGTTAGGCTCTGTTAGTTAGTTTGATATTGGTGTAATTATAGAACTTTCTTAACAGTTAAGTGTTGGGAGACAAAGAATTCAGGAAATGGATGGCTGTTCTTTATAAATGTGAATAAGCTTGTAAATTCTTTTTGTTTTTAAAAACTTTTTCGTTGTGTTAAATGCCATCAAGATGTCTATAATATGTTTATAGTGTGATTTAATTTTCTTATACATATTAATATTACTGTTCTGGATGAGGTTAAAACATTTCAAAATACTGTTATAATGAACATTACAGAAAGTCATGACAAATGTAATTTTATTTTGGGAAATAAATCTTATTTGAGAGAATATTTTAGTATCTTTACTTGTGTCATATGAGACTTGGTAGTGGGTTTTAGTAGTGGAGGTTTCTTATTTCTTCTTTGCTGAAGTGGATTCTGTGGTTGTACCAAATGTCATTTTTCTAACTTTGGAAACTTCTGAATCAAGCTTTGAATGTCTGTCGTCATATTTTATGTCATCATCATCCAAAACCCCCCTAAAAAAACCCTCAAATTATATCCTTAATTTGAATCACGTGATTGATCAGATTAACTTAATGAGTCTTTCTTTAATTGAATTGGCTTAATTTAATGAATAAAAGTGATTTATGGTGTCGTTAGATTGCTGCTAGACTGCCTTGTTAAGGTAAGGGCATGCTTCCCTTTGTATGCTGTTTTTTGACCACAATGAAAATTATGTTTTTGAAGAGCTAACTGCCAACAAATATGGATTGAAGCAGAATATTTTATTAGGTAAAAATGTGAATTTTGAAAATGATTACATCTCCCTTTTTTTCCAATACATTTTGAATTTTGGATTTAACAATGTCCTGAAGTTATTGATAATGTTTGGAACACCAGTTGGAAACAATACTCCTTAGCCACCACTGGGGTCAAATTGTACAAATAGTATAATACTAGGAATATTAGTGTAGCCGCACCTTGAACTGCAATTGTGCAGAAATACCGGGATAAGAGGTTTACTGTTGGTTACTGTTTTGTTAACACATTCACCAGTGAAAGTAAAAGTAAAGCCAACCCCAGATTCACTCTCATTTGGCAAGTTTGTCTCGATATATTTGTGTGTATTTTCTGCACCCTGTCTCTTGGATGCCTGCTGCTTGCTGGCAGCCAGTTGCTACCTTTTTACTACCCTGATGTCACCTGAGCGCTGTGGGGATACACGCCTATAACACAGAAAATACGAAAACACAGGTAGAAGGCAAAAGCTCTGCAGAAAAATGCACCGCCGCACACTTCTTGTAGGTCATAAATGATGATTGAGGGACATCACACTTGGAAAATAATTTTCAGAAACAATGCTTATATGAAAAGAAAACCTTTTAGCTTTTTTCTTTAGAGCATGGAATATTTTAACAATTTTTGTAGTGTTGTTCAGGAAGTCATTATAGGTAGAAAAATACTGATTGCATTTGGTGCTCCAGGAAATCTGAAGAGCACCAGAACAGATTGTAAGTTTGTATTGTTGCCTTTTGACCTTTAAAGAAAGAAAAAGTACTTTAACTGAGAGAGCTTTCCACTTAGTTTTGTGATTTCAGTGTTGTTGGTCCAGTAATGCTGCAGCTGTAGTGCCTTTCCTCATCCCTGGTTCTGTTTACCTCTTCAGAACAATGTCAGAGTGACCTTCAGACAGCCATACTTTACCTCATCCTGCTGAGTCACTCAAACTTCTCTTGTTTACACAAATCAGTTTTCCTGCATTTGACTTGCGTGACTCGGCCGCATACGAGCAGCAGCGCTTTAAAAATGTGTCTCAGAGGGAGTATGAACGAGAGAGACAAGAGACAAGATCAGCGCACAGGAACAATGAATAAAACAAAACAACAAGGAGACCATCTCTAAACTCAGTGGCGCTCATCGCCGTGAGTCAAGGCGCTTTACTGAGCAGAGCTGACAGTTAAGGAGCTAAAATGTGTTTGTTATTTAGCAGAGCCACCCACACAACCCAATATAGATTCAGAGACTCTCCACAGTTCCAAACCTGCCTCTTTCTGAAACCTACGGAGAGGATAGAAGGTTAAAGCAGAATGTGGAGTCCTGGATCATCAGTCAGCATCCTGCTGTGCTCCCCGACATTTACTGGCTCAGTCAATTAGTTTTTAAAAAGGCTCCTAATGAGAAGAGCTCCTCCTCTCACTCTAACACAGCAATACAAGGAAGAGCATTAACCTACATACTGTACACACACACACACACACATTTCCTGCTTTTACAATATAGACGTAAATTGACGCTGTATAACCTACATTCAGCAAAAACACAAAACAAATACTGTTGTTCACGTTCTCAACTCATTCTTACATTCAAGCACACATAAAATACATCATCACACACAGCGCTAATATTTCAACACCAATGCACAACAGAAAGCTTTACGAATGCACACACATTACGAGGCATTGCATGATACATGCTCCATTAGAGTGTGTGTGTGTGTGTGTGTGGTGGAGGGTGAGGGTCGGTAAGGCAGACGCACACGTAAACCTTATTAAGGATGAGAGTAATGTGGTTGCAGCTGAATTAGCAGCCAACAGCAGCAGAGCATCAGTGTGCTGAATGAAGCATGAACATCTGATGGCTTTGATTTACAGTCGAGACCCTGAACCAGGCTGTCAGGAGAAGACTGCTTTTGTTTCGCTGGCTTTCGGCTTGCTGATTAGCTGAGTAGATGACGGGTACCATCGATCATCTGGATGTGTCCCCTACTTGTACATTTACATCCATATTTTGGGCATTTGGTTGATGCCAAAGCAGCTTGATTGGAAATAGACCTCAGTGCAGGAGCAGCTTGAGAGCACACGACTAACTAGTAATAGGTAGCTCAAGCACATGCACAACTTATATCACCACATAAATACCAAACAGGGTACCTGTGGTTCCTTAAAAAGTCTCAAAAGGCATTTAATTGTATTTAAGCAGATTCCTCTCACATTAACGTCACACAGATCAGGATAGTGGAACCAACAACGCTCATATTTAATTTCCAGCTGAGATGCTTAGAGCAGTTGATCCACTGTCTGCCAGCTAGCTTTCACTGTGCTCTTGGCAACATGGGGGTGCAAATTTAACAAAAATGTGCTATTTTGGGACATGTTTGAAACAGGTACAAGGCAACACATAGGAGGCTTGGTGTATTATATGATTATATGCAAGAAAAAAAAATCCAAAGGGTCGATTAAAATCAAGGCAGTTGAATCCCACATGTAGAGTGACAGTTTTGGTGTTTGTAGTCTAGTCTTAAATTTCACTCCGAATGGCAATAAAAAAAGTTTTACATCTTAATTGTCTTATGCTGTAGGAATCCTCCCGGACCACTAAGAAAAATTTAAAAAAAAAAAAATTGTACCAATTGTTGAATAAATGATCATGAGGAAAGAAACCCAGAATCCTACACCACAGAGTTTGTGACTTTTTGTGGGGACACAAGCCCTAGATTGGAAACCTGGACTGGACTAGACTAGCTGTATGTATGAAACTAGCGCGCCCTCGACCAACTACCAAAGTGAAATGCTACCTTCACTTTGATGCATAAGTAATCTATTCATGTGATTTATATACCATTTCAGTCAAGGGCCATTTCTTCTGATACTTTAAGTACATTTTGCTGGTAATACTATTTATTCATCTGCACCTGTGATAGCTGTGGCCGGAGGCATTATGTTTTCGGGTTGTCCATCTGTCCGTCCCATTCTTGTGAATGCCATATCTCAAGAACGCCTTCAGGGAATTTCTTTAAATTTGGCACAAATGTCCGCTTTGAATAAATGATGAACTAATTACATTTTGGACGGCATAGGTCAAAGGTAGAGGTCACTGTGACCTCATCCGTCCCATCCTGTGAACTTGCATTTTTCTCATTCTCAGGAACATGATATTTGAAGGATACCTCGAGGGAATTTCCTCAAATTTGGCACAAGCGTCCACTTGGACACAAGAATGAACTGATGAAACTTTGGTGGTCAAAGGTCACTATTGCCTCATAAAACATGTTTTTAGGCCATAACTCAATAATTCATATGCTAATTTTGAAAAAACTTTCACACAAATGTCTAATAGGATAAAATGATGACGTGATGACATTTTATATCCAAATGGACAAAGGTCAACGTCACTGTGACAGCTAACATTCTGCAGAAACACTTTTCTAGCCATTACTTAATGTCATAACTCAGGAACAGAAGAGGAGACATTTGGATTGGTGACACTTACCTTGGGTGCCTATCTTGAAATTGTTCTGACCTTGTGTGTGAAGCATCCATATTTTCACAGACATGGATGTAAACTAAAAGTGCGACTTAAATGGTTTGTGAAGGCATTCAAATGCAAAGCTGAAATTCTGGTTTACTATTTTTATATGATGGTATTTAAACATTGTGGAATTGGTACTTTTCCTTCAGTAAAAGTTGGCCTTGTTATGCTGTATTACTTAAAATATGTCATTTTGTTTTAGTGAGATGTCACCCAAGTCTTTAGGGAAATGTGGTTATAATCAATGTTAAAGTTTTTAATTGTAGAATAGTTTTTCTTTCCTTCTCTCATTAGAAATTTTTTTGTTTGTTTAAATCTGAATGTTTGACATTGATGTTAAAAAATGTCAACAGAAAATCAGTGTCCGTTGAGAAACACAAAAGATAGAAACCTCATATCTCAGATGGCAAGTAGACTAGTATTTCCTCTGTTCTCCAGTGTCTTCTTTCGCCTGCTTTTACACGGTGAGTGATTCGGGATGTTAATGTGTGCAATACTGTTCATGTGTGTGTTCTAATTGGGTGTGTAGTATTTGAGGTTTGTATGTGAGCAGCTGTGCGTGTGTGTATTTGTATGCTGGATGTAAACGAGGATGTATTAACTCGCACTCATCCACTGAGAGATAATTTCTAGAAGAGAGGCGCTTTTATTTTTATCCCTGTGTCAAAATTCTTATCTGCTGTATTAATTTGAAGACAATTCAAAGAAGCTTCTGCTAATCCCTCAGGCCTCTAGTTCTGCTACTTCTGCACACACACACACACACACACACATACATATCAGTAGACCCAGCCCTCCTAATGAAGCTTTTCCACTCTACACATTGGATTTATATGTCACGCTTAGTTGATAACAGTTTCCTTGTTCCTGCTACTATCCTCTAAACAGTACTTAAATCACCACTACATGTGCAAGGATTTGTCTTGTTAATATGCTGTTGATATTGTCAAGCTAAGATTAAAAGGTCCTCATAGCTCCACATCAGAGACAATGACATCCAGCGCAAGAAATTTTGGGAAATGTGCTCATTTGTTTTCTTGCTGAGAGCTAGATGAAAAGATCGATACCATTCTCATCACACAGCTAGCCTGCCTTTGCTCAGAGTTCAGTAATGAACATGTCATATCTTTTCAGTTTAATTCATACACAAACAGAAATGCTAAAAGAAACAATATGTAGTTTTATGGGAAGTTGTGTGCCATAAATTTTCTGGCAACAAGCACGGTGATGACAAGCATTGAATTAAAGCAAACTATCACTTGTAGTTCTTACATTTCTGTTTGTGTACAGATTTAACAAAATAAGATAATGTGGCAATTACTAAAATGTATACGTATTGGTACCTTTTGGACAAGTGTAAAGTGGTAACGATCTTGGCCTCTAACTCTTAGCCAGAAATAAGTGTATTTTTCTAAATTGTCAAACCTTCTTTAACAGTTACCTCACATTACAAACAGGACGTCGCGACTCTCATGAGCTATTTGCAGGCTTACAGTGAAGCTGACAACATCAGTCTGTATACTGCAACTTTTTAGATTTTAAAAAGAAACATCCTGCCCCTTGTCATGATGACCGCCCCCTTATGATCCCAGCCCTACCTCCCGTCGGTCTGAGTTTGAGAATTTATGGCTCTGTGAATTAATGGAGGCCTTGAAGAGACCGTGGGGGGCAGAGGAGAGCTGCCTGTTAGAAGGACAGAGGGAAAGGAGGACTGATAAGTAGAAGGAGAGAAGAGGGATGAGGACTAATGCTGAATGCCATTTTGTCACCTTACCCTTGTGCTCAATGGTCTCCCATATGATTACACATTATTGTTGAATGTTGTGGTGTCCCAGTTTGAACTTTGCACTGTGAAGCGACTGTAAAGCCCTTCTTCCTTTCAGTAAATCTGTTTTTCAGGAAGTGTTAAATGTTTCCAGTGTAGTTATATTAAATAGGGCTTTTCCTCATAAAGCCCATGTCACTTTTAACACATTCATATATGAGACACTTCGAGAGTTAATTAGCTGTAAGTTCCAATACAAACACGAGCACCATCAGCTATACAGCTGCACTGGAATGGCCTTTACAAACAAGCAGTATACTATGGTTGGCACTTTTATTCATTGTTGGACGAATCAGAGTGAGCTGGTGACTGAAAGCTGTTGGTAAAACAAAGCAGCAAATCATTAACAAAGTAATCACCATAAAGCACAACCAATTCATGCATGAAGGTTCATTCTTGACTTTGGAATCAGTAGTTTGACAAAAACAAAGTTAAGGTCATTAGTTATGGCTGTGATTTTGGACCATTTGATGTGGTTGTAAGCTCCGGAAAAAGCTTGCAGGTGGACCATGTTAACACTGTTAAGTCTAAGGACACATGCACACTTGCGCTATTTGGTCCACTTTAAAAGAACCCTGGTCCGCTTCCACTGATAGTTCAGTTCGTTTGGAGTGGTGTGAACGCTCGTTCGAGCTCTGGTGCGGACCAAATGTGTGAACTGTAAACTCTGGTCCACTTGAAAACTGGGGGTCTCGGTTCACTTGCAAGTGAACCCTGGTGCGGTTCACTTTGAGTGGGAAATGCAAAACAGACTATCCAGCGAGAAGTAACACCTCTCCAGTGAACTAAAATAGCACTAACCTTACAAAAAATAAAAAATAAAGATTTCAAAGTTTTTAATAGGCATGTTGGTCATTATGGATTACATTATTTAGCAATGTATTATTAGTTAACAATGAACTCAAGGTATACCATGCAGGACTTTCCTAAAACATGTATAGACTCCTACAAACTAATTCCTCTCAATCATCATTTATGACCCTCTAGAACTGTGTGGTGGTGTATTCATCTGCAGAGACTCTTCCCTCTGCCTGTATTTCCTTGTGTTCTTTTTATTTTGCTGCATTTGTGACCTTCCTGCAGCACTCAGGGAGTGACCTCGTGCCAGACTGTAAGCAGCATGTATACAAAAGGAACACGCTGCTAAAAAAATCACAAATGCATTGTGGCAAAACGCAGAGGAGACAAAACTGGGGTTGGCTTTCACTTTAGCTGGTGATACTGTTTACAAACAGTATCCAACGATTTCTGCATAGTATACTTTTAAAACCATAAATGAGCAACATGTCTCCACTTTCTCCCACTTTACAAATTGAAGCCAAAATATCTAAGATATGGCTGCTGCCATCTTGTGCTGGTGACGTCATTTGGAGCCAGAGTCTGTGCAGTAGCGATCTTTGTGGTATTAACTGTCCGTTCACCCGTCTGACCAATTGTGATCAGGGCCATTGATTGTGAGCACTGATCAGCACACACAACTGTCAATCGTGACTTCAAACCCCCTTTTTACAGCATCAAATGATTAATTAAAGCCAAACTTATAAGAAAAATTAAAATTTGAACATGCACCAGTGTGATAAAAACTACCTAAAACAACAGAAAGCATCTTTAAGAAAAACATGGAGGTGGCCCATTATCCTTATTCAAGTCAGTACAGGTTCCTCAGACCACCTGCTACACTCCCTGCTGTTCTCCACCTGGATGCAGATGTGGCCAGTATTGTTTGGCAGCAGCATCCAGCTGCAGCTGAGCTCCAGCCTCAGTTAATATGCGATGGCACACACTGACAGTTCCATTAAACCATATTTATGACAGCCACAAGTAATCGATATGCAGATACGCCAGGCTGTCCGCATTCGCAGAATTGTCTTTGGTCCAGCAGTGCAATGCATCAAACTGCCATGCTCAGTGACAACAGAGACAATATACACCATCACTGAGTATTGTTTGTCCCCGTAGACCTCTCTCCCTCTCCCTCTCTCTCTCTCTCTTATCCTGTCTCTCCTCCTCCTCCGTCATCTCCTCCTCACCCCATCCTCCCTGCTTTTGTCTCTTTTGCTATCCTCCTCTGTTTGAACAAACATTTAAACCTGTATCTTCTGTCCTATAAAAGATAATAAAAAATATCTGTTAAACATGCAAGGCAGAAAGCTATACTCTGTGTGGATGTTCCTATAAGGAGTGACCTCCAATAAGTACCATGAATCTGTAGTTAAACCCTCTCTGCTCACCCTATTGTCAGTCCCTTTGGTGCATTAGACAGGGTTTGTACAACAAAAGACTCTGAGCTATACAGCATATCTGGGATGAACAGGCCTTACCCTATTCATATACAGTAGACCAGAGGTTCTCAATCTGTCTTCAGCCAAGGACCCCTACAAGATAGAGAATAAACCAGGGACCCCTTTGTGTATGCCTATTTCTTACACTTCTATAGTCATAGTTAGTACAATGAAAGAAAAACAAATTTATTTGAAAGATAGTAGATATGTATTTAAAATATTTGCACCATCTCAGCACATAATACCCATAAAACATGCAACTGACAACAAATCAGTTGGCTGCAATGAGCACTGTACCTAAACAAAATATAATTTCTCATTTGAATTGTGTTTCAGAACATACATACACAACTATTAAGAGAACGTGTTTCATTTTTAGTGCATAGTGTGCAAAGTGCCACTGACTCCACTTTTAGAATCACTGTACTTGGAAATGTCACAGCATTGGGTCTTAGCAACCCTTCAGTTTTGACATTCATGATGTTAAACTACTGTCTGCTGGTTTGCATCAAAGACATTTCCTTTGCGAGATAGACGTAGCTATTCAACTTGACAACCATGTAGTGCTAAATAAGTTCAAAATAAATGGGTAAAGGGTGACAGGACAAGGGTTGTGTATTGGCAAGCATCTGGCGAATACAATATGTGCAGTATCATGATACAAAGGTAACGATTCAGTATGCTGAAATATATTGCGATACTGGAAGCACCGCAAAATATTGCAGTCTTATTTTAGTAAACCTGTCAATGCAAGCAGTATACGTTTTATGACTCTGCCTGTGTCATGGACCTGTGTTCTTTGTGTTTACACTCACGATATGTTGTCACGTTGGAGTGGGAGAGTCAAATTGCTGAAGATAGATTACAAAACTGAAAGACCTAGGAGTTGGGGTTTTAGACACAACATGAAATGAACCACTGCTACAAATCTTTGCATGTAAACAATTAAACATTGATAGTATTTTTTAGAATCAATACAGTATCATGAAACATAATATTGTGATACATAAGTGTATCAATATTTTCTAATGTCCCTAGACAGAATGTTGATGTTGGTGATTTTCAATAATGTTCTGTTAGTGACAATATTTTTAAATGCTCAGTTATCTCTGTCTATACTCACACATGGTGGATGGTTCTGGTTAAGGAAAGATCTCTGAGAGCAGGACAGCCCCCTGTAAAACCATCTGCAAGAGTGGGAACAACCCTCCTGGATACTGCCCGGGACTGGAAAATGCACGTTGATTTGGATCAGAAACTCAGCTTTCCGCTGAAAATTGTTAAAACTAATCTCAGGCTGGACCTGATTTTGTGGCCAACCTCGCGGAGGTCGTGGAACTAACAGTACTATGGGAGGTTACAGTTGGGGAAGCTTATGAACACAAGCCTGTGTACACGGACATAGCAACCGAGGCAGAACAACGTGGCTTGCGTACCCAGATGCTCCATGTAGAGGGTGGGTGAAGAGGATTTGTAGCCACATCATCAACCAGGCTTCTGAAGAGTATGGAGGTTCGAGGACAGGCCTTCTGACATGCCATCAAGTTGCTATCAGAAGCTTCTAAGTAAAGCAGCAACTGGCTTCGGATGAAGAGGAAGGACCCCAACTGGTCCGCAAGATGTTCAACATGAGGGGTAAAAGCTGACGACGGAGACACCTGGGTGTCAGGTGTCGCCGTTGAGCCATCTGAAACACCAGTGAAAGAGGGTGCCCACCTGATGACCCCGGTGAAGTGATTATCCCTCTCCCGCTCAAGACACAAGTCACCAGGCAATTGCTGATTACTTTTAGGAATTGTAACAAGTCCTATAAGCTCAACTGTGATGGGACACAAAGTCTGACCTTCTGCATAAAAGTCAGAACCTCTCCGTGACTACCAGCCACTGCAACCTGCACACCCTGACTTTCTCCCACACTATCATCTGCTTTGGCACTGAATATTTTCATTTTACATACAGTATATTACGTGCTGCAGAGTCATCCAATATTACCACAGTGCCTATAGGGGTACTGGGCATTTCTCTAAAGATTGTGTTCATACAAGTGTGAAAAGCACCCATCCACCGCCACAGTGACCCAGCTTCTCTTCCAAAGCAATGGTGCTTCAAGCTCAATCATGGGCCCCATTAAATATGATGGTCAGTTTTCGTGTGTGGAAAGCTTCAGAGGGTTCCTGTCCTTGTCGCTGCTCAGTTCTGGGAATTGGTATGGAGTGTTTTCCTCTCACAGTCTTGCTGAGAAACAGAGTAAGGTTGTGCTTTGTCACGAATTCTGTTCAGGGAAATTTGGATTGCCTGCTTAAAGTTGGGAGCGAGTCTCTGCCTCAAGTTGAAGAATTAAGAGTTATCTCGGGTCTTGTTTGAGAGTGAGGGTAAAATTGATTGAGTATTAATTCTGCTATACACTGTATGGGCACCTTTGTGTAGCACTGGCAGCGATACAGACACTGGACCAGACTGTTGTGGTGTAGAGGGACGTGAGCTTGAAAACAGGAAGAGGAGCTTCAGGGAGCTTGAAGTTGAATAGTTGGATCTCTTGTACTGAAAGAAACCAGTTTATGTGATTTTGGTGTGTCCAGCTGGTTGGAGACCCCAGCTGGAGGACATGTGTGGGGAAAAGGACATTTGGCTACTTTGCTTATTAGTGTGCTGGCACTGTGTCCTTGATCTATGATGGTGTATTAAATAGGTTAACAGAGTGATAGATGGTACCTCTAATGAAGGAGTTTTACTAACTCAGTGGGATGGTTTTTGCAGGGTTGTGTGTTTGGAAACACTCTCAGGGAAAAAAGTGCAAAGAAAAGTCCCCTGGATAAAGAGCCTTCTATCACTGCTTGTTCCTGCTGGTGACTGATCATACAGGACGCACGCTGTTCATTTATTGTGATTTGAAAAGTTGCATATCTGCACTTTAGTTAGCAAAGATCGAAACTGATGTTAACTGGCTGCGTGTAATTGATCTGAAACCGATGTTGTCTGTCTGCAGTTAAGTGATGGGACTTTGTGTTTAGAGAAAGCAGCGTTGAATGAAGAGCAGACGGAGCAGCAGGTTACCTGATGAATGGCTTCACTTACAGCCAGCAGCATAACGCTTAGTCATGATCAATCATCACCCACATGCCTCGACTCCTCTCTCCTCTCCTTCTCGCCTCTTCATCTCTTCTTTTTCATCCTCTCTTCTTACCATATCTCTATTCTTGATACCTCTTTCTGCCCAACAATCTTCACTCTTCTCCCCTTGTTGACATTCTCTCTTGCCCCCTGTTTTCTCACTCCTTTCTCTTCCCTTCCTCCCTCCTCTTCCTCTCATCTCCTCTTCCATGTTTATCTTTGCAGGGACAGAGGAAATTGAAACGTCACCTGTAATCATTGCGTTTATTAAGTTATATTTTAAAGTGATATTGACCAGCTGAAAATTAAAGTGCTATATTTAGTACAACATTATAACCTTGCTTTCTTGCTTGTGTTATGGCTCTAGACCAAACCCAATTTTGTCATGCTTTGCCTCCAACTACCAGTTTAGTTTAATATCCAATTTGCAATTTTCTCATCTCATGCCATATGCAAAATTTCTCATGTGGTAAGTAACTAAAGTGCTGTAACGACGTGACCCATTTTAGACTCACCACATTGGAAAAAAAGCTTAGTGTGAAAGAGGAGGAACACATTAAGCCCTGCTGGTTAGACGCTTTGCTGCGTGTGACTCTAAAGGCCTGTCCACACCCTCTTGGTTGATCATAAGGACCACAGTGCTTAGGGTACTGGGATTTCCAAATTGGGTGAAAATGTGGAAAACAGCCCCATAAAAATATTCATAATGTCTTGAGAAAAGCATCCAGAAGAGTGACCTGCACATGCCTGAAAGAGAAGAGATTTAAGCATATTTATATTGTGTTTTCCTTCCCAATGTGATTGGCAAACTCCTAGAAAGCCATCTTAAAAAAAAATTGGACGGAAAAAACTGACATGCAAACTGATTTCTATTCACATTAGTATGGACATGGGCAGAGAGACAACAGTCAGTACACTAAAATATCAGGGATGGGCAAATCCAGATAAGCATCAAGCTGCCTCCCAGCACAGGAAATAGCATTAGCTTTGTTGTCACACACACACACACACACACACACACACACACACACACACACACACACACACACACACACAGTGACCTCTTACTCCCCAGGTTGCCATAGAGATACTGCTCCCTCCTTCCACGCTCCCAAACAACTGGCCATGTGAGAGCTGGTGTGTGTGCGATGGCTGTATGTTCACTTGATATGTTACATGCATACAGTACCAGATACACTGCTTTATTAGATTTTACAGAGGCTCCACCTTCATTGCCAGTACTCTGCATAGTGTTTCAGCACTGCATTTCCCAGAATCCATCTGTCAGTCAAACAGTGTGGGTGGGACTTTGGATTTTCTGTTGATGTAGTTTTGGCAGATTGTTTTCCTTTGTCCTGCTATCACTGCTCATGCCAACCTATCCAGTTCTTCTTTTTCCTGTTTGATGAAAACAACACATAATTGTAAAATATACATTATCCTGCACAGAGAAGAATTTCACATCATCTTTAATGGAACAGCGTCTTCTGTTTTTGCTTCTGTTCTTCCATCTCCATATTGAACTTGATTGTGAGACTCAAACCTCTGGCTCGAGCTCATCACTGTAATGGATAGCTTGTCTGCCAGACCGATCGAACATTTGCCACAAGCCCATGTTTAGCTCTGGGCTTTTATTAAGACGAATGGTTAAAATCAGCCTCATTAATACTCATCACAAACTATTAGCCTGCTTCCCAACATGTGGTTGCAGCAGTGTTAACCACAGTAACCAAACCACCACTTCAGCTTCTCCCAGTTTATATAACTTTATAACATTATGTGTTCTTGTATTTACTGGAATGTTATAATTATTTTTGAAACCAGTGTAATCTGCGCTGTCTGGACACTGTGAACTCTGACCCTTTACTCTGTGATCAACTAACTCAAGAATAAACCACTGCCAGTTAGACTAAACTGTAATACTGCAGGACTTTGGTCCTGGATGCAAAGGGGGAAGGTCATTGCTGACTGACCCAGCAATTTGAAGCCCAGATCTAGTGACACACCTGGGCAGTTCACTGCAGCTCCCACAGAGTCCAGTGCCATCAGTTTAAATCATATCCAGCCCCTAAATACTGGCAGTACCTCTGCTCCAGTCCGTTCTGCGCTGTGGGTGCTTTCCTGCACTTCTCTCCTCTCTAGATTACTTAGCCAGTTTTCACATGGGACAGTTTCTTATCAAATACATTTTTAAATAAGATTTAAAACATCCACAGAAAGCTTCAATGTAAATCCTTAAAATTAATCGTGTCTTTTTGGTCTTGAACTCTCAGCGAGAAAGTGAGTATTACATTAAATAATATAAATATAAAATTATTAATTTAAGTTTTGCTGCCTAAACTCAGTACGTTTACCTTTCTTTGGGAATAAATAAAAAGCTCCACTCTGCTTCACATTGACTAGTTCAATAAACTTTTGGAGTTGGTCTGGACCACCAGAGTCTAGCGAGCAGCACCAGTGGGGTGGTTTGGGTTGAATACCTTGTTGACACATGGAGTACCTTTTCAAAGGACAAGAAGAGGCACATGTGTTGCGTTCACCTCAGGCGTATCCAGCTGTATTTTTACCACTGACTACATTTCGAAGATAAAAAAGCCTACTATTTCTCATTGACTCAATCTGTGTCTGTATTTTGGGCAGCTAAGGGTAAAATCACTTTCAGCAGCAGTGAAAGCAGTTTTCTAGCTGAGTGAACACAGATGAAGTACAGAGCTGTACAACCAGCCGTCCCTGCAGCTTTATCTCTGCTGCAAACTATCGTGAACAAGAGCTGCTGTTTCAGGGTGAGTTTTCGCTCTTTCGTTTTTCACTGTGTTGCGATATTATGCTTTTGAGCACTGGGGGCATTTCCCAGGTTACTGTGGATGTGTCTCATAAACTAGTGGTCAGATGGGTGTGGCTGTGAATGTGAGGCTAGTGGCATAAGAGCAAGAAGTCCCAGTTACAATGAGCAGAAGTTACACAGCAATTGTCTGTCTAGATTTTTTATTATTATTATTTTTGGCTTATTTCTGTTTCACCACTGAAGCACGGATGGACAGCTGATAAATTATTGTGGAAACTCCTGATTTTAGTGATTATGGAGTCATTTAACAAAAGTTCTTTTCACCCAGCATTTACTTTTTTTTTTTTCCCAGATATGGTGTGCTCACACAAAGGTCATGCATGACCTGCATGTACACTGCACCAGAAAGAAAGGGTAGGTTCCTCTGAATCACATGATGTATAACAATACTGACTGGAGAATGAGATCAGAATTGGCAAAAATATCAAACTTCTTTCAGGTGTTTTTCTTTGTCCACTTTCAAGGGTTAATGAGGTTAACATCACATTATTAGCATGCATGTAGATGAACTCACTGAAATACTTGCTGTGCTCTGACTTTCTGCACATTTGTTTATTAGCCAAAAGCCCCAAAAGACACCTGAAAGCTCAGTTGGCTTTGAGTTCCTTTCAGCCCATCAGGTCATCTTCCAAATAAATTGCCCTTCTTTTGAGCACTTCTGCTGCAGCAGGTCCAAATGAAGATTTGTTTAAAGGAACAGTGTGTAAGATTTAGGGGGATTTAGTGGCATCTAGTGGTGAGGATTGCAAATTGCAACCAGCTGAAATTTCATCTGATTTCCTTCAGTGCTCATTGTTAAGGTGGTTTTAGCAGGGAGCCCAATTGACTGCAGAGGTCTCTTCCTCTCCAAATCAAACAGACCCATCTGATTTAAACCAGTAAACACACTGACAAATGCAGTTTCATGCTACAAATCAATGTTTCTCTGACACTGTTTGGCATGCTGGAGACAGGCAGCTAGCACAGCACTGGGTAATGTGTGCTTACCATTTTTCTCTAATAATTAAAGATCCAGATGTTCAGGAGATTTAAACCAAATGGAGCTGAGTAGTAAATGGACCTGCACTTGAGCCTTTCTAATCTACATGCCTCTTTCACCCATTCACACACTGGTGCCCGAGGCAACCTGCTACTCAGCTTAAACACACTCGCACAGTGATAGAACAGCCATCAGGAGCGATTTGAGATTCAGTATCTTGCCCAAGTAAGCTTCAACATATGGATTGGAGGAGCCGAGGATCAAACAACTGATCTTTTGATTAGTGGTAGACCTGCTCTACTTCCTGAGCCACAGCCTACCAGTTTTTCACAGAGGTCTCTTCCACTCCAAAAGAAACAAACCTGGTGATTAAAACTGCTAAAAACACTGCCTAAAGCAGTTTTACGTTAAAAAAATCTGTGTTTTTTGGCCGATGCTTAAAGCCGCTACAAGGAACTTTTAAGTGGATATGCAAAAGTCTCTCGTTTCTGCTGATGTCTGTGCGTGACCTACAACAGCAAATGAGACCATCGGTGTGAAGATAAGCTATTTCTATATAGTGTATATCCATACCTTTAGGAAACTGTCTCTGGGTCTGCCCCAGGTTGCTTCCAGGACGAAACGATTTACAGCACTCAGACGGCACACGTCATCTTACCTAGCTGCTTACATTTATAGTGACTCTTATAAATAGTCGCTATTCCTCCTCCTCGACCCGACGTCCACTGGGAGTTAAAATAGCAGCGATCATCGGGTAAAAGTTCTGTGAAAGCACTGGACTCACCAACAGTCAGCCACATCTCAGTCACACAGGGAAAATCCAATCCTCGGGAAGTCAGGAAATCCTTCAGGATAAACGTTTTGTTCGCTAGCAGTCTAGCATTTACCAGCCCAATCCTGGCAGGAGCCGGCGGGTCCACGGCGTTAGCTGTCCGGGGAGCCACACACAGAGGCGCAGATTCACCCCGCGGGGCTGGAACACCTCGTCCGGGCCGACGACAGGTACCAGCCAAGCGTCGACAGGGTCCAGCAAGTGCCGAGAAATAAAGAGGCGAGGCACCGCTCCATGCTCAGTCCAAGAAGCCGTGGAAGTGCTCGCCAAACAGGCTTTCATCCTTACCAGCCGACTGCTGCGTTTACCCAGGCGGCGGTGGCGCTTACGCCGGAGAGGTGGAGCTGGGGCACGGCAGAGGTGAGCTGGGATCCCTGATAGGAGCGGGGGCAAAGTTCTCCCGTCTTGTTGTTTCATTCATCCCCAAAACAAACACATGTGCGAGCCAGTTAAGTGTCTTTACGACAATACGCGCTAGAGCTCATGGGAAATGCAGGCTTCATTCCGGCAAAACACTACTGCTTTTGTCCACAGGCTCGCCAAAATCAACTCAAAATGAAAGTTCCTTGTAGGGGCTTTAAATACAAATGGCCTTATCTAGAGCCAGTGTTTGGTTTGTCCATTCTGGGCTACAGTAGGAACATGGTGGTGCAACATGGCAGACTCCGTGCACATGGACCCGCTCCCTATGTACATATAAACGGCTCATTCTAAGGTCATGAAAACACAATGATTCTTATTTTCAGGTGATGATACGCCAAAGAAAACATACTTATTATATTAAAGTCCAGTCCTACCAGTATATCCTCCTAAATCCTACATACTATACCCTTTACTCCCTCAACCTGTCTGTTGGAGCTTGTTAAATACTGCAGCGTGTGGTGCTGTGTGAGCCCCAAACCAGATTCCCTGACCACCGCTCTCATCTTCCCATTTGGTCCTGGGATTGAGTGTTATGAATCTATAAGCGTCTCAGTTTTGTGGTGCAGCACAGCCCTGTCCTGTCAGCCGGGCCTTCTCTCTCTGTCGATATTTGCGTTGACTTGGTTGCAACAGTAAGTAGATTAAGGGACCAGTGATTGAGGGCAAATCAATTACTGTAGCTCAGTGGTCTGTGTTTGAGGGGGGTTTACTGTAGCATTTATGTACTGTGTGCAGGGCACAACCACATTAGCCAGCCTCTTTTCTAATGGAAACATCCTGGGCAAACCATCATTATGATATTCAGGGTATGATTGTTGTAGGAACCTATGTGTCTGTAGGGATCAATAGTGACTTTATAATCACCTCATAGTACCTAATCACCTCATAGAGGATTTGGATTTTAAATATTCTGCTGGCATAATGTTTCTATGTTCATATGTGGACTTATAGATGGTAATATTTTTCATCTCATGCACTGTTTGATCATGTAAATGTTTCAATATACTCGTAGCAACTAGGTCATGCTGTAATTTATGATTTAATGCTGTTTTTGGTGATTTTCTGCCAGGCATCTACAGTGAAGTGGAACTTAAGTGTCAAACGTGCGGGGACCTGACAGCACACTTTTATATCATACCTTAGTAACATTTCCTCTCATGAATACTGTATATTACCACAGATGTTTTCATAGTATCCCTCTGAAATCATGCACCGTATCAGGTCTTTTGCCAGAGAGGTAGTGTGATGCGGGGCGGCTCCTCTCCTCCCACCGCCTCCTCCCAGTCCGCCCAGCCGCGGACTCCGTCATTTCACCTCCTCGTCCCTCACTTGTTGGATGTGTCCGTTTTAATTTCTGCAATTTCAAGCTTTCTGATGGTTGTCTGCACTCTCGGAGTCCCGAGAGGACCGCCGCTGTGTGTGAAGGTTAAAGCGTTTTTACAGGTTACGTGCGCGTAAAAAGCGCTTATCCTGAAGCGTCGTCCTCGTCCTTACCTGTTTGTTTGCGTACAGTGACTATGCTCCGTTTTTCGGTGTGTGCCGGTCGTGGCAGTCTGTGCAGCCGTCCCTCTGACCTTTAGGCTGCTGCTCCCAAAGCGGGAGTGTTGGGTTTTCCCGGCGGCGTTGTGCGCTCTGGACTCCGGCTCATCCTTGGAGAAGTTCCGCCGCAGTCCCATGCACAGCGCTTCTCTGCTCTCCTCCTGCTGCGATAAGGATGCTGGTGGCTTTACACGATCAAAGTCCACAGGATTAGCTTTGAGTTGAACAGACGGACCATGTAACCAGATCAGGTATGTGCAGTGGTGAAAAGGGGGGAGATGGGGTTCTTATTTTATGTCATAAAATGTTATAATATGTTATTTGAGGATTTGGTTCTGGATTCAAATGTCAGAAGTGGCAGATAGTTCTCTGACTGGGACCTTTGATGTGAAGGACTCGCCCTCATTTAGTGCCAGTAGTGAAAATGTAAAGGTCCCCATTGCCAAGCACAGAGATTTGTGACTTCAATTCCACTTTCAAATCAACGTGAAATGTGCCTTTAAGGCTGCCAGAGGAGAGGAAGTGACAGTGGAGCAGCTCAGCAGGAGCTGGAGTCTTGGGGTTTTGCCATTTTGCTGCTGCTGTGATCTTCTTTCACACTGGTTCAGTCTGGTCTGGGTGGCCTGCTGCTGCTGCCGCCGCTGCTGCTGCTGGCATTTGGTTTAAAAAGACTGCATCATTTCTAGTTTAAAAGATGAAGAGCAAAGTAAGGCAGTGATTGCCAAGGCAAGGGGTTGAATACCCACTTGGCTCGCCTGTGTTTAAACTATATTCAATCATGAAGCATTTTGGGCAGAAAGAGTGCACAGGTGAAGGTCCTGAGTGTCAGTGGCACTGCTGGCTGCGTTTCAGTTCTTACTGAGGCCACTCCTGTTGAAAATGCTTTGGTGAAGAGTGATTCACTATATTTTACACTGAATGTTTGTTGATAATGTGACAAAATTTGATGGAGAATTGCTTTTTATGTAAGATGTTAGACATCAAAGCAAATTTAAAATGTTTTAATGGAAACATAGCAACCAAATAATTTCATTTCTTTCAGCTATAAAACTTTAGTTCATTTGTTCATATCATTTGTATTGCAGCCTTTCACACGGGAAATCTCCAATCCCACTTTACAGTAATGATATGTCAACATATCACTCAGCTGCACATCACCCAAATTATGTTCCACTGCTCCTGTTACTGTCTGAACACTGTCTGTTTATTGGTTACTTGGGTTTACTTGTTGGCTGTAAGCTGGATAATATTCTTATACTGTAGATATAGCTGACATCCTGCAACAGATGAAAGAAAATTATTTTTTTAATCCCACAGTTTATTTATTTAATTATTTGTAAATGAGCAATTTTAATAGCCTCATTAAAATAAACATATTTAATCCTCTCTGATTGCTTGCAGTGGCCTGTGCAATTGAAACTGTGCGTGGTGATGTCACAGCATCTGTCACAAATATATATACATATTAAACATATAAACAAAACCGTCATTGCCAAGTAAATAGTCCTCCAGTTTATGCACATGGCAGCTGAAGTACAGTATGTGAAGAGTATTGATCTTCCACATCAACAGCCAGCCGCAGGTGCTGTGCTGCTTTGACCCATTTCTCACACAGGAAGCTACAGAAAAATACAGCTTGACTAAATAACTGTAGAGCAGCCTCTCTATATCCTCCTGTCTCCACCTCGCCCCAAACACACACACACAAACACACACGCACATATATACACACGCTCACACACTTCTTAATTCCTCCACCTCCAGTGGCTGTGATACAACAGGAAGTGGGCTGATTTCCCAGAGGAGTCTGCAGTCAGGGCCTGTCACAGCTAACACAGCAGCAACAGACAAAATGTATTTAATACACAGGTTGTATAATGGTGTGCTGTGCCAACAGTTCAAAACACTGAGGGAAATTACAACTAGCTGCTAGCAACATTTAGTCTGCCAGTGCGAAGTTATTCTGTAGCAGCCTTTCTGGCTGGGAAACTAAATATTTGATGGACCTCAGTTAATTTAAGAAACGGTTAACCCAGGCTCCCTTATTAACCCTGACAAATCCTCACGGCTCATGATTTCAGTGTTTTCACTTCGGTTGCAGATAAACTGGCATGATTTGATCTTGTTTGGACAAATGAAACCTTTTCGAAACCTGTTGGATGGACTCACCGTGTGTTGTGTTTTCAGCCCAAAGGCAGTAATATGTTGGTTTTGTCCTCACCAGGCTACAGATGTCGTATATTATTAAGCACAGGAAAAGCTGCCTCTATGATCCTGCAGTCCTAATCTCTGTCCTTAAACAGACACTGAGAACTGGCCTCGTATAACCGTCTGTATTTTTAAAGTTTCATAGTCTTCATCCAACATTTTGAAGTATCTGAGTCGTGGTCGGGCAACTGAAAAATACATTAAAGAACCTCAAATTGAAGAGCAAGCTTGACTGGTCAAAATTAAGTCATCTTAATGGAGAACATGTGGTTGAATTTTGCTGTTAAGTTTAACCCACAATCTTGCATCATGTCCGCACAAGATTGGTATGAACATCTGAAAGTTAGTGGGCTTTTTGTGTGACATACTATAATTAAAATCCAACATCATCGTAGACTCAAATCTGCTCTGCGTTGTGTGGAATTTAAATGAGCCTTTTTTAATCAAAGTAGAGACACTGTTACTGCGGGAAAGTCATAGATTTATTCTCTCATGCTCTCTGGAAGCAGACTACTGTACTCAGCCTACCTTTGCTTGTAATGTCATGTCTTGCTTCCTCCTGCTGACACTCCACTCAATGTATTTTCTGGGACAACATGCATGGAAGAGTGTTTTTAAGACGTGGCAGTAGTTTATATACTGCATGTGTGTGTACGTGTGTGTGTTTGCTGGTTTGAGGTTAGGGATGGGTTGGGGAGCTACCCAGGGAAAGTGTTTCAGTGTTTCAGGAGTGGTGTGTGAATTATTAAAAAGCCCTCAAGGTTTTTCTGGCTGCCGGATCGGTATTTCTTGCCATACAGTCGCGAGTCGAGTGTACTGTAGTCACACTTTAAAGGTGAGACGAGCTGTGTCCAAAGTGCACTGCAGCATTAGCAGGACAGGAAACTTAACTCCAGCATCTAACTCCCAGCTTCAGTCACACCAGCTTAGGTCGACCATGACCAACCAGCTGTAACTGTAGATTGGAATCACCATGTGATTGCTGATTTCTGGCAGAAGTGTGTGAGAAAGAAAAGACTTAACAGTGACTATTAAAACCCATGGATATGTCAAACAGAGAGTGAGGAATCCACCCATCACACAAAAAAGTCTTCCACTTCCTGCTCAGGTATACATAACAATTGAACATGAGTGTCTCTCCGGCTGAGCCTGGCAGATTGCCATATGTGAATGACATCAAAATGATATGTCGGTATGTGTGGCTCTTGATACAGCAGTGTTGTAGCCAAGGCCACCTAAACTGATACCAAGTCATGAGCAAGACCAGAGTTTATTGAGACTGAGACAAGACCAACAGTTTGAGGGGTTGAGACAAAGTCAAGACCAAGACCAACAAATATTAACAAAGACTGAAGAGCTGACCATCTTTATTCAACACTGCTTTTTCTGCACACGTGATAAGGTAAATGGTAAATGGACTTGTATAGCACCTGTCTATTCTTCTTGACCACTCAAAGTGCTTTTACACAATTGAGTTACCCGTTAACACACACATTCACACTAGTGGCCGAGGCTACCATACAAGGTGCCACCTGCTACTCAGTGACCATTTGCATGTTCTCACACTCCGATGGAACAGTCATTGGGCGCAATTTGGGGTTCAGTATCTTGCCCAAGGATGCTTCGACATGCGGACTGGAGGAGCTGTGGATCGAACCCCCGATCTTCCGATTGGTGGATGACCCGCGATGGTCTTCACTGGTCTTGAATAAAGTCCAGAATCCTCTTTGTATGTAGTCTCGCCACCAGACAATCAGAGAACTCCGCCTTCTGATAGTCTGGGGACACCCCTTTCTAAAGTGTGTTTAACACACCGGCGAAAACAGCCGGCAACAAAGCAACGCCTCTTGCATTTTTGAAAAGGACATGCCTTCTCAGAAATGTGCGCTCCCCCTTTTCTCGTCCGCAAGGAAACAAACACACAGAGAACTTGAAAATGGATGCCGAGAGATTTAACTCCGTTACATCAAACGTGTGCTCATCCGTGAAGGAAATATTTTTTCCAGCGGATGTCTTAGTTACAACATGATTGAGCTAACTGGAGTAGTTTCATGTCATATCCGTCAACGGGAGGCTTTTAACAGATGACGTCCTGATGTTAGCTTTGCTGCTGCTGTTAGCTGTCCCTGTCAGCTGCAGCCACTGATGCTTTCTAGACATCGTGATTTCCCAAAACTGAATAAATACCACACATAGCAACACAAAACTGCTTTGCTAGCACAATCATTTTGTAACTAAGATATCCGCTGGAAAAAATATTTTTTTCACGGACCGTTTAATGAGTTATTACCTATTACAGACACCGCTAACAGCTAACAGGGCTAACAGCTAACGATTAGCCCAGCTAAATGTGCACACAGAAATAGTAATGTTTGTTCAATCATTGTGTTTATAGACTTTACAAACATCGGATTAGTCTAAACGGTGATACAGTGATGTGAAAAATGTGATACATAGGCTATATATAGCTAAAAGCTCTGCTGGTTTTCTACCCGGAAGTATTTGTAAACAACAAGGCGATTCCCTCTATAGTCCGGCCGGACGGATGAGTCATGGCCTTGTAAAAGATTATGTTTGTTTCTTTTAGTTGGCGAGAATGTGTCACCGCAAACACGACAAACTTTGACGGCGTTTTCTGCGAGCGCGGCTGAGCCATTTTGTACCGCTACATGTGTTTCTAGTGGGACTGTGTTTACAAGCACAAGAGTTCAGCGAGCCACAGAAGGACCGCCCTGCAGATTTACTATTGGTTCTGCAACGTAGGGAGTTTTTTAAACTCTGAAATTGTATCCGCCCATCTAAACACAAAATCTGGGAGAAAGTCATCAGTCTTTAGTTAAGCAAAGCGTCTAAAGACTGACTTGTGAGTCTACTTTGTATGAGACCGAGTACCGAGTCTGAGATGAGACCAAGACCTTCAAAAAGTGGTCTTGAGATCGGTCTCAAGCTCAAGACCCATCTTGAGTACTACAACACTGGTACAAACTGGTGAAAACTACACTGGACATTAAACCGAATGGTTAGAATTGTACTGGAGAAAAGATTTGTTGACACGTTTAGAGGAGTTACCATGGAAATAGACAAGTTTTTTGCTTGAACTCATTAAGTAAATGTTGTTTGCACAGTTTAATGGCTATAGAATAATGACAGCAGACAGCATTTACCTTGTTGCGATATAAGCCTCGCTTTCACTGTGCAGTTCTGTCTGCCACCAGGTACGACCTCCGAGGAAAATGAAGACTCAATTTGAAGAAGTGTGTCAACTGCTGTGCGACCAAAACAGGAAGATGATAGTGCTTTTGTTTTCCCTGATTGCTATTGGTTTCTCGCTAGACAAAGGTCTGGTAGCACATTATCATTCTAGTCTTGGGGAAAATAATTCTCTGGGTTGTTTATATTTCCATAAACCAATTGAAATTCTTTTGGGCGGTGCTAAGCTCAGGATGGAGCAACAGTGTCCTTGCAAACATGGTGTTTCCACTTTAATCGACACTACGCCTTGATTATAATAGCTACTACCAGGCCGCACTGTAGGTCGTCCTCAACATCATGTGGGCTTGAGCAGGTACTATTTGTTTTCAGTTGCTTTGGTTGTTTGGATCCTAGCTTGTTGCTCCAACTGTGGCGTTGTGCAAAGTGATGTGTGGCGTGTGGATGTGAACGCAGCTTCTGAAGCGCAGCCAGGCTGGGTGAGGATGAGGCCAGCGAGAGGAAGGCTTGTTGGCAGAGCCGGAGGCCCTTGGAACAGAAATGCTGTTATCTGCTAACGTTGCTCTACTGCTGCTGGCTGCTGTATCTGTGGTGACTCATCAAAAAACACACACATACGGACATACACACTTATAGAGACACTTCCTGACTTAATCAGACTGACAAACATAAGCGTGCGCACCCTTAAAATGACACAATACTCTTTGACATTTGCACACTCGCACACAGTTAGATACGCGCCTTGAGACATGCACACAGACAAATACAATCCTCTGAATTCTTACAAATACACACACTGACATTGACGAACACAAACACACACCACATACACTCTCTTTGTGTTTTGGAACTGTCAGTCAGAATGACGTTTCCTCCAAATCAACAGTCACAGAGAATTTTTAAGGATGACATTACTCAGATTTCCTGTAATAGAGAGTGATAATAAGACTGTGGAAATGTGAACACTTTTGTCCTTGTTAAAGGAATAAACTCCTCCCTTGTAGTAAAAAAAATTGTGAGTTTGGAATTGAATTAGGAACATTTAAGCTAAAGATCAGTATCTACACCTTTCCACCACTCAGTGACCTTCACACCCTTCACTCTGACCACCTGTTTAAACTTTATATTCCTGCCTGTTTTGAGTCTAAATCTTTCTTCTCTCACTGTTCATGCACAGACATTTTTATTTTTGCCTAAAAACAACATCTTTCATAAAACGTAAGCCTCTTGTCGTCACAGCCCACCAGCTCCCCAACTTTGTTTTATTCATTACTTTTAGAAACATCTCACTGTTCATGTAGCCACCTACTTATGTAAGCATTGCTTGGAGCTTAAATCCAACATTTAAACTTGCGATAAGCAGTTTTTCTGATTCTCTAACTCACAGCGAGCTGCAACACAGTCCCTAGATCACCAACATGCACATCCAGTGAATAGTAAGTAGGAAAAAAGGTTGGAGGTTACAGGAGGTAAACATGGAGAAATTGTATGTAATTGTATTCATTATGAATAAAACATGTCACACAGTTGAGATTTGACTGTGATACTGCTGACGTCAAGACTTTCAACTGGAAATTATACATTTATTCATCACGTTACCTGCCTCTTTTATGGGTTTATACACCCACAATCCTTATCTCATTCAACCTTCATAGACATACTGAAAAATGTTTTTATGAACATCATGAGATGAGATAAAATGTCTTTGACATAATTTTATACAAGGGTATAATTTCTAAAGGACATCTGAAAAAAAATAATGTTGCAACATGAGAAAGCTTAGCTGAAAAAAAAACTAAAACTATGGGAATCTAACACAGTTATCTTCAGAAGGCATTGAATAACATGTATTTAACTTACTTTCTCTGGCAACTGAATTCCTTAAACGTGCCTCATTAGGTATGTCAGAGAAGTCACAAGACACAATAAACTTGAGATCTTTCATTTCGAATACAACTTGGTTAAGTGCGTAGAGATCAATTTTTAAATGAATCCATGTAAAACAAAATATTAGAGAAATCACATTATTTCAATGGCCGTATTAGGATGTTGTTAGTTTTCTGTTGAGTCTGTCATCTCTCACATCTGCTAACAGTATGTCAGAGATTTAACCATTTCCCAAGTCATGCCGTGATTTCGTGATCCAAACAAAGGTGGCACGAGGAAACAATTATTGCTTGCTTTTCGGTAGCCATCTTTGTTTGAGTGCCACACACAACAAGTTAATGATTTACTCAAAAGAAAAGTTTTGTGGTTCCATAACAGAAAAGATTTTAATTGTGGACGTGTCTTCAAAACCTCTGTGAGATTGTTGAATTACCAGAGGTGCGGACTCGAGTCACATGACTTTGACTCAAGTCACACTGGAGTCACAAACTGAATGACTTTAGACCTGACCTGACAAAATCAAAAAAGATTCGACTTGAACTTTCACACCACTCAGGACTTCACTTGAACTTGAGCCTTTTGACTTGACAGTGCTTTGTACCTTACCCCAAGCCACTTTGGGAAAAGAGAGTTGTAGACATTTGTCCAATCCATCCATCCATTTTCATCCGCATATCCAGGGCCGGGTCACAGGGGCAGCAGGCTGAGCAAAGTACTCCAGACATCCCTCTCCCCAGCGATGCTTTCCAGCTCCTCCTGGGGCATCCTGAGGTGTTTTCAGGCCAGATGAGATATATAATCCCTCCAGTGTGTTCTGGGTGTAATTCGGGGTCTCCTACCTGTTGTATATGCCCAGGAAACCTCAAATGGGAGGAGCCCAGGAGGCATCCTGATCAGATGCCCAAACCACCTCAGCTGGCCCCTTTCGAGCTCCCTCTGAATGTCTCCTTACACTATCTCTTAAGGCTGACCCCAGCCACCCTACTGAGGAAACTCAACTCGCAGCTTGTATGCATAATCTCTTTCTTTCGGTCACTACACAAAGCTCATGAGCATTGGTGAGGGTTGGGATGTAAATGGTTCAGTAAATTGAAAGCTTTGCCTTCTGGCTCAGCTCCCTCTTCACCACAACATTTTTCTAATATGATTTGATGCAACAAGACAGGACAGAAACATGCAAAATTCATTCTGTTGTGGTAGTTGATAGTGCTATATGCAGTGACAGTGCGTGTCAGCATTACTTTTTTCTGATTGAGTTCAGTTGTAGTTGTTTTAACACACTTGTCTTAACAAACAAAAAGAACTAAATACAAATGTTAAGTTAGGGTCTTGGGAATTGAACTGAGACTTGTCCGTCTGACTTGGAACCTGAGTGCAAAGATATGTGACTTGCAAAACAGTGACTTTGTCCTCAGTAAATTACCTGCTGAGTTTTACTGGTGTTTATCTCTTGACAAAACATTTATTACAGTAACAAATATAGCCTAACTAGTGCAGAAAGATGAGATTTGAGTCATCGTTTGTCCTGGAAGTGTTTCTCCTTCTGTGTGTCTGTTAGCCGGATGGAACAGTGGATTCAATTACCGTCCTGTCAGCTGAAGGTCACAGGTTCGATGTTTTTGCACAGCCATGTGTTGGAACGGCCTTGAGCAGCATTCTCAGTTTCACACCTACATCATTCATTGTAAGGCTGACAGCTAAGCATATGGTGTTATTTCTAATTTTGACAGTTGTGGGAAAGGCTTGGAAGTTGACAGAGACTTGACTGCGTGACAGCTTTATAGACTCTACTCAAGGCAGACGTGTTTTATATATTTACAGTAGGTTACAACCTCATGTTTGACATTAAGGATGAGATTGGATTTGATCCTTAGAGCTTAGAGAGGATGCAGTGGGACCTGTATAATGCTTAAAATCTAAAAACCATTATCAATATATACTTAAAGTAGGAATGAGCTGTGAAAATCAATTTCCAGTGGAGTGACTTGCATGAGGTTGATGGTTTGATTCTTCATTGCAAAACAAGGATATCTACAGGTCGAGAAAGCTGACAACACATTGAACCACGACTTTTACTTCTGTGTTACTGCTCCTGAGCAAGGCACCTCAGCAGCCATGCCTTCAACCCGCCGGCCCTGCCGTCTGTGCCTGCGCCCCCTCACTTTATTAACTGTCACAGATAAAATGTCCATGTGAATGTATGCTAATGTAATATTCGTGGTACATTACTCCCTCAAAGATAGAAGCTGGACCATTTCATTTCCTTTTATGAGACTGCCGTGCTGACCAGCAGAATGGAGGTACAGTAATTACAGCTTCCCCGGCTGCCCGCTGCCCTATACGGGATGTGCGTTCAATGATGCTGCTCTGCTGCCAAGTGTGAAAGAGAAGCTGGCATATCGCAGGACAGCAGAGGAGGAGCTGAGCAGCTATAATGAAACCTCTGCAAACCTCATAAAGCAGGCAGACGCAGAGCTGTATGCATGTTTAACGTCAAGTCCCCTTTCCTGCTCAACTTCTCCACTGTGAATCTGTCTGGACTGGATATAAATTAACTAGAAAATCAATTCAAGCCCTCCAGTTTGAAGTGCGAGCGAGTCAGTGGCTCAGTGTTTAGAGCTGTCCCCTCAAAGCCAGAGGCAGTGGTCTGAGTCAGATTCAGATTGTTTTTAGAGAATCTCAAACAGTAGCTTCATGTGTTGCTGTCCTCTCTGGCTGAAAGTATCATGTCTGTTTTACCTCTGACACCCAGGGTGTAGTCAGAAATTTCCTCTGTTGCACTTGTGACCACACCCAACGGTGATGTCACAGAGTGCTGGATGTGAATTTGTGTTTGCTAGGATAGCAAAGGTATGACTAGCCCTACTCTGCGTTTGATTAGCTAACCCTGCCGTCACCTCATTTGGTGTTGTGTAAAACTGTGCCTTTTATTGGAGGTATCTGTGCCAACATAAAGGACGCATGGAAGTATGAGGGCAGTGACATTTACAATGTTTAAAATGGACGTATCTATATTCATACATAAAGAGAGTATAAACAAGCCTTTACCTTAACCTCTTACCTAAACCTAACCAATGCAACCACTGAAGGCAACAAGTTCTTGTTAATCAGAGGGGGAATTAGGTTGGTCATGCCTTCACTATCAGAGGAAACACAAATTTGTGTCCTGGAATACACCTGTAGATCACTGCAGCAAGATGAGGAGTTAAAACACTTGAGGTCAGCAAAGACAAGACTAACACGGACTGTTAAGTTACTCTTTAACAAGCTGTGGACAAATTGTATGTTTGTCTGTCTGCATGTTCATTCTATGACTGACCCAATTATGGGGCTCCCTAAAACTTGGTGTTTGTAACGGGGGCGTTCCCTTACATCCTGTGTTGCACAGAGTGTTTCTCATCGGAGTCGTGTCAACACCTTTTGGATAAGTTATCAATTTTATACTGGAAAATACGTACGACTAAACAATGCTAAAATACATGGACTAAATTATGTCCAACAACAAAAATCTACTCAGGTAGGGTGTCTGTATTCTGATAGCAGTATCTTGCTTCAATAGATGCCCAAATGGACTTACAGGGAAGACTATCATTTTCCATGTACATAGGTGGGAGACCAAATATACAAGTTATAGGAAAACCTAAAAAGTATATCATGTATGCCTTCATACTTGACATGAATCAAATAAACTGATCACATGTGTATTATCCAGTTTAGTTTATGTAATTTTCCAGCTTTAGAAATAAAACTACCCCCACTTTTCAACTCAGTCGGACTTCTTCTCTGCACTGCTGTGTCCTGCAATACCACACCCATCCAGGTGAAATACCATATCTGTAGTGAGTCCTAAAACTGTCTGTCCATTCTTGAACCCAAAGCATGCTGGGATAGAGACCCAGTGGGTTTAGGAGTGGGCTGTTGTTTTATGATTGACTATGTCTACTGCTGATCAAACTATAATGAGTTGTTAAGCGCAATACCGATATTCCAACAAACAATATCCGCATTTTTTTCTTGTCTCTGTGGATTTCAACTCGGACCTCATTACAGATTGTTGTTCCTAGTGTTGATTATATATGAATTGTTTCCATGGTTGCAATCATTTGCATCATTCAGCAAAATTTTATTTAGCTGAAAGTGATACTATCATAGATACGCGGTGTCCTTCTCACATTGCGTCTCTTCTCTGTGCTCCTCTTCTTCCTGGTCATTGGCTTGTTGTTTACAACAGCGATGACTCTGGACTTTTTTTGTATAAAACCACTCAGTAAGCATTTACCGTAAAGCCCAAATCAGCACAAAATCTACTAATATAATTTCATAGCATGGTAATAAATAAATAAATAAGTAAGTACATGTCAGATAGATACAGGCTCTGTTGGAAGAGAACAAACAGAAGCTGTGGACAACCACTGGTGCAGCTTCACCTTCCATGTTTGCTAAGCATTGCTGCGGGCTGCTCTGTCTACATCTGTTTAATATCTAAATGTGTTTGGGGATGTTTATCCTGGGGAAATGGGCTGTGCTCCATGCTCTTTTCTAACGCTGTCCTGCTCTACATTTGTACAGGTCCACACATTCAAAAACCTTTGAGCTCACAATCCTGTTGGCTGCAGCTACAGCAGTTACAGCAGTACAATGCCTTGCCTTAGGGCTCTCCCTGAGACATTATAGGAGGGTGTTCTTCACAAATCTTCACGTCAGTCCAGAGTTTGATATCAGTTGTTGTGACAGACTCTTCATCAGATTTAAACATTACTGTTTTAACGTGAACTATGTTTGACTAAAATTTCCTTCATGCAATAGTTTATGAGCTCTCTGCTGCAGCCTTTGTGCCTGTTTCTCACCAGCGTCACTGATGTGATTTGAGCTCATTTTTTAAAATTAAATGTTGAATAATTATGTGTTATGCATCATGCGTGTTGCTTGACCCCACTCTGATACCAACAGCCACTCATTTAACTGGCACTAGCTACTGTCAGAGGTTATCACATTTATAGTCATCCTAAGCTACTTTCCATAATACTTTACATTTGTGTTTTCTGTAACACATGAGAATAAAACATTTTCTATGTATAGAAGAATTCACTAAAAAATAAATGTGGAAAACCTGGATAAAATAAAAAAAACTACATGCAAATTATATTTTTTTTATAAAATAATCTAGACTAGGTAGCTTTGTCACCTTCTACCTATGCCAATCCTCCTACAGTATGTGCAGTTTCACATAGATTGACCACGTCAGTGAGTAGAAAAACGTGGGACAGACTGACTGACAGAATGACACACTGACAGTTTCCGTGATTATGTACAGCATACCATACCATGACTTAGTCATACCAAAAATATGAAAAAAAAACCCCAAAACATTGGGCCACAGGGGGAGCCACAGCCATTTTAGCCATTTTTAAGCATTTTTCTGTTGTTATAGCGCCACCCAGTTGCCAATTAGAGTTAAATTTCTCCAGTCACCTTG